>NC_138382.1:18793573-18824892 GCF_054177405.1 Leptonychotes weddellii | reverse complement strand
CATCTTCACAATATTTGTTCTTCCAATCCATGAGCATGGAACGTTTTTCCATTTCTTTGTGTCTTCCTCAATTTCTTTCATGAGTATTTTATAGTTTTCTTAGTACAGATCCTTTGTCTCTTTGGTTAGATTTATTCCTAGGTATCTTTGGGCTGGATCTTAAGGATATTATGCTAAGTGCAAAAAAGACAATCTCCAAAGATTACATGCTGTATGATTCCACTTATATCCATTCTTAAGAGTGAAAGTGGTTGCCAGGGGTTAAGTATTAGGGGAAGAAGGGGGACGCCTGGGTGGTGGAGTCAGTTTAGCACTGACTCTTGGTTTTGGCTCAGGTCCTGATCTCAGGGTTGTGAGATTGAACCCCACGTTAGGCTCTGCACTCAGCATGGAGTCCGCTTGGGTTTCTCTCCTTCTCCCTCTACCCCTCCTCCCCGCCGCGCTCTCTCTCTCTCTCTTTCTAAAATAAAAAAATAAGTAAATATTTAAAAAAAAAATTAGGGTGAGAGGGGAGAAGTAGTTGGGACTATAAATGGGTTACATGAGGGATCCATGTGGTGATGGAAATGTTGTGTATCTTGACTGTATCGATGCCAATGTCCTAGTCATGAATATTATACTACTATAGTTTTGCTGAATGTAACCAATGGGGGAAACTGGATAAAGTGTATATGGGATTTCTGTATTATTTCTTAAAACTGCAATGTGAATCTCTATTTTGAGATTTAAAAGTTTCATTCAATTTACAAAATCTCAAAAATACATTTATGGTAATTGTACCTGCATTTCACGGCAAAGGGTGATAAATGCATGTCCTCAAACCATCAAACAAGTAGTGATTCCATCTCTTATTCCTCCTAACATCATTAAAGACCCTAAGTTTCAATGTAGTTGTTCACAAACCTCAACTTATTTATGCATTATCTCACAGATATATATTGGGTGCCTGCTCCGTATCAAGCACAGTGCTCTGGTAGAAATATAGTGGTGAGCAAAAATGACACTGTTCCATTCTTTATAGAGCATCCTTCACAGGGCTTCATAAAGAAGTGAATGAAAATGTCAATAAAGAAATAAACTGGGGGGGCACCTGGGTGGCTCAGTTGTTAAGCACCTGCCTTCGGCTCAGGTCATGATCCCAGGGTCCTGAGATCGAGCCCCGTGTCAGGCTCCCTGCTTGGTGGGGGGCCTGCTTCTCCCTCTCCCACTCCCCCTGCTTGTGTTCCCTCTCTCGCTGTGTCTCTCTCTGTCAAATAAATAAGTAAAATCTTAAAAAAAATAAATAAACTAAATTCTTACAAAACTTATTATAAAAGAAGGATGTCTTGTAATAGAAAATAATTACAGGACAGAATGATCAAGAAAGGCCTTTTGCGGTGTTACTCAAACTGAGGTCCAAAGAATATAATCAGTTATCCAAATTTATTTGCTTTCAACATATTTCTTGCATCTGTTTACTTCTTTTTGTCTCTTCAGCAGCCATCTGTTTAAAATATTATCAACACTCACAGGGGTCATTGGCCTTTTTACTGGAATCCTCAGTTTACTTTCATTCCCATTCCATCCCAGTCTCCATATCATTAACATAAAAATCAGATCATTTCATCCCTCGCTTAAAACTCTTCTGTGACTCCCAGAACAAAGGCCAAAACCTTCAACATGCCCCATACATCTACGTGCTCTTCCTCTGCCTACCACCACAGCCTGAGTTCAGGCCAGTGTCCATCTTGCTCTCTCTTTACAAGCACACTGGTATTCATGTGCTTGAATGTACTATGTTCTCTCCAACCTCAGGCCCACACAGAGTTCTGGCCCCTGCTCCTTGGACCATTACCTTTGCCTTGTTAGATCTCTCCTCAAAAGTCTGACTCCCCATCCTAGAATGGACACTATCTAACAAACCCATGGCGCCCTTTATCTTTTCTTCACAGCACGCATCAAAGATATTTGAGCAATTATTTAGTAAATATCTGTTTTCTCCACAAGGCTGAGGACAGAGGGGATCTGTCTTTCTCCATGTTATATTTCCAAGGAGAGCATATTGCTTGGCATATGCAGATGCTTTATAAGTATTTACTGATTGATTAAATAAATAGATGGATGAACTTACTAGGTCTTTTTAAGCATATTAAGATCCTTCAAAATATTATGATTGGATTAAATAGGGGTATGATAATGTGTTGACCCTGGAAATATTTGTAAAATGATTTCTGTACATCATTATGGCCTTAAAATAACTGTATTCATCTCTCTTTTGAATGTTAATTTTCCTTTTTTCATCATTTTTAAATCATGCCAAAGCACATAAATACTGCAAAAACATTTCCTCAAAACAAACAAAAATTACAAAAGAATACAAGATTAGCTCTCACTACCGATTCAGAATCTGGGTCAGTATGAACATGAACGAAGTGTTCCTGTGCTTTACACAAGAAAAAATGATATCTGAGTCAATGTAATAGGGTGATTAAAAACAAAACAAAACACCAGGCTTTCAATTTGACAGTATAGGTATAAAACCTTAGATATGTTCATTATTTACTTGATCACTTCATTTATTTATATGTAAGATGTAAATATTATGTCAGAATAATTGTAATAATATATGAAATAATGTTGATGATTATGACTGAAACATTGTAAATAAGCTGTAAGTAGTATATGTGATTATCAAGCTAATGAAGAATGCAAATACTATTGCAGGAGAAAGTTCTACTTCAAGAAAATGGAATGTGTTCAAATAATATATATGAAATAATTTCCACAAACAATACGAGTGCTAATTAAAGCTGCCTTCCTTGGGGCACCTGGGAGGCTGAGTTGGCTATGCATCTGCCTCTTGATTTTGGCTCAGGTCATAATCTCAGGGTTGTAAGATCCACTGTGGGGCTCCACTCTGAGCATGGAGGCTGCTTAAGATTTTCTCTCTCCTACTCCCTCTGCCCTTCTCCACGCCCCCCCGCCCCCGCCCAGAGAAACCTGCTTTTCTTATTTCTTAAAATAAGCTTTTGTAAAACTTTGCTGGGCTGGTTCGAATTATGGCATATGACTGAAAGCACTAAGAAAACATTCAAAATATAAAAATTTTTGCTGATAGTAATTTACTAAAATTAACATATTAAAGACACATTCATATTTCAGAAGTCTCTGATTTGACTATTACATTATTATCAGGGGCTGGCAAAAAATAGCCTGCATGCCAAATCTAGCCTGCTGTATTTTTTATTCACTGAAGTATAGTTGATGTATCATATTATATTAGTTTCAGGTATACAGCATAGTGATTCGACACTTACGTGCATTACAAAATGCTCACCGTGATAAGTGTAGTTAACTTTCTGTCATCATACAAAGCTATTACAATACTATTGACCATATGATATTCCCTATGCTATACTTTTCATCCCCGTGATTTATTTATTTTATACTTGGAAGTTTGTATCTCTTAATTCCCTTTCTCTGTTTAGTCTATCCCCTCTGGCAACCATTAGTTTGTTTCGTATATTAATGAGTATGGATTTTTGTTGTTGTTGTTTGTTCACTGATTTTGTTTTTTAGATTCTACATATAAATAAAATCATATGGTATTTGTCTTTCTCTGACTATTTCACTTAGCATAATATCATCTAGATCCATCCATGTTGTTGCAAATGGCCGGACTTCATTCTTTTTAGGCCAAGTAATATTCCATTGTGTATTTATAGACCATCTGTCTATAAATCTTCTTTATCCATTCAGCTATCAATGGACACTTAGGTTCTTCCATATGTTGGCTATTGTACGGCAATAAACAGGTTCATATATCTTTTCGAATTGGTGTTTTTGTTTTCTTCGGGGAAATACCCAGAAGTGGAATTGCTGGATCATATGGTAGTTCTATTTTTAGTTTTTTTTTGAGGAACCTCCATACTGTTTTCCAGAGTGGCTGCACCATTTGACATTCCCACCAACAGTGCACAAGGGTTCTCTATTCCCCACATTCTCACCAACACTTGCTCTTTCTTGTCTTTTTGATACTAGCTATTCTGATTGGTATGAGGAATAATCCACCAGTTAAGAATAGATTTTGCCTTTTTTAGGTGGTTGAATGGCTCAAAAGAAGAATATTTCCTAACTTGTGAAATTTACATGAAATTCAAATTTCAGTGTCTGTAAATGAGGTTTTTTTGAAACAGAGCTGTGCCCATTCATCTATATATAGTCTATGACTGTCTTTATACTACACCTGCAGAGTTGAATAGTTGTAACAAAGACTATATGTCCTAAAATATTTTGTATCTGACTCTACAGAAAAAGTTTGCCAACTGCTATTATTATTATGGAATCGTAACTAGCCTAGTAGGAATTTTGGTCTTCACTGGGATCTCTGTGTTCCTTAATTCTGCATTTTGTGTGCTGACCTGTCCTGACATTAGAATTTATTCTTCTACTGATTTAAGACAATTAAACTTCCCTAAATCCTTCATTGTTCTTCATTAATTAACTAAGCTATCTCCTTGTTCTTGGGCCTTCCCTACCACACACCAATCCTAGCCTGCCTGGATCTTAAATCCTAGATTAAATAATCTTAGAACCTCCTTATAGATTGTCCAACTATTTTACCCAAATGCAAGTGAAAATGATATTGTGAAGCAGGTAACCATAGAGCAGATCAGAGGCTCCCTGAGGAAATTGTTATAATGAGCTTTGTTTTTTTTGAATAAGAATCCAGCATCCAGTGAAGTAATGATCCAATGTAAAAACATATGCAAATTTGTGAACAGTTAAAAGATCAAAAATGTATTTCAAAACATAGAACTAGAAGGATCTCTGGAAACAAGCATTTACATTTTTTGATTTTCAGATGACAAAGCTGAGGCCCATATGCATTATTTCCCAAGATGAGATACAGCTAGTGGACATTACAGACTTCACTAAAACTCACATTGCCTGTTCCCAGCCATACCGAGAAATTATTTAGCAATGCAGTAATGAGTGTGTTCACTTTTTATGCAAAAATATTTGATGCATTATGTAAGGTGCATATAAGATACAAAATGGAATTATATTTTATCAAAAGTTTAATGTATCTAAAATTTATGCCAATTTAAGAAACTTTTAAGTAAAATTATCTATTTTTCTTCACATACTTTCTTGAAATGTGGAATTCTGTTTTGTAATTGTGGAGGTGGAGGGGGGGAGAGTTAGCCAGGAGTGAGGACACTGATTTAAATAGCCGAATAAAATCATATTCCCGCTACCAAAATTTAAATTTCAGTTATTTTTGTGTTTTCTCCCATCTATGTTTCCCTATCTACAGCAAAGACTTTCACAGGTATAATATTTACTTTTCTACTTCAGAAATAAAGTTTGAATGACTAAGGACTTTTGCAATGTAATTTTAAGGATGAGTGTTCTCTACAATCAGTTCTTTTTGTTGGTTTTATCCTTTCTCTGATAATGCAAGCCTCCAGCCTAAAATATCAAAGAGTACAATATTGCATTTTTTTAAAGATTTTATTTATTTGATAGAGAAATGGAGAGGACAGAGGGAGAGGGAGAGGGAGAAGCAGACTCTCCGCTGAGCAGAGAGCCCGATGCAGGGCTCTATCCCAGGACCCTGAGATCACAACCTGAGCCAAAGGTAGACGCTTAACTGACTGAGCCACCCAGGCGCCCCTAATGTTGCATTTTTAACTGGAAAAGAAACACAAAGGGAAATCTCATGAACATATGTGGAGAAGGAAAAGATTGTGGACATGGTCATAGCCTTTTGGCTAGATTTGTTGTGAAAATTATTTACAGTTAATTGCACATATAACGCCATTAGATATATTTTTAAAGATCCCATCCTAGACACAGTCATCTCCCTCTTCTTTGGCCCTTGGCAAGGACCCACAGTACACAAGGAATGACCCAAGTCAAAGTGGTGATGACCGAAAGCATCAATTAGACAGATGGCGTTAAAGGAAGAAGGTGTAAGAAACATGAGGTGCCAGGAGTGTTGATACCTGGATCAGAGAAAAAGTGCTCTTGACAATGAATTATTATTCCCAAAGTGCATCCTTAATTTTCCACCATGATGCACATTTTATTTCATGACTGACCTAGGTTCTGGGACCTTCCATTCCTCTCAGAGTGATGACACAGGTGTGGCCTGGGATTTCTCAGACTGAGCTGAACTCTGGTGTTGGTGAAATGTGAAGACAGAGGAGAGAATCTTGGGAGGAAGATACCAGATGTTGTATTAAGTCAAGGTAGATTGTTTAGAAATAGGTCAGAGATTTTAGCTTTCAAGTGAAATCTGACGCAGTTCAATTAAAAATGCATGCTCTGCAGGGTGAAAATAATTAATTTAAATGAGATTTCAGGAAGGAGATCAAATTGATTTTACTCTCTCCCATTCAACGACTATGAATACTAATACCACAGTCACAGATACTCTTAGCATTATTTAAAACAATTTTAGAGAAACTCCACCCAATATTTTCCATTTACTTTTAATCTGCCTTTTTAGCCAGAAAATCAATAATTACCATTAAAATGCACTTAGACAGTAACAAATGAAAAACTAGTTTTAGAAAAAGTGAAGGTGTTTCTAGTTTCTCCAAGGTAAACTTCATACCCTCTACTTATTTTTCTTCTCAGAGGGTCTCAAAATCATTGTTTTACTCCCACAATATTTTAAACTTAGCTAATAAATATTTTTGTGCTACACATTGAAACTGCGAACTGAAATACATTTCCTACTAGAAATAAATCCAGTATAATTAAGCTTTTTCTGTGTTGCAATGTAGTCCTGGCCCAGCAGGAAACCAAGAAGACTTCAAAACAGTCCCAATAAGGCAGCTGATTTGCAAAATTTCTGATTCAATCAGTACTTCATACAGATTTTGAAAGCTGTAAAATGTCATTGCATTCTAAACCAAATAATCCCTATGGAATATCTGCAGTACTCTCAACCCGAGTTGTTTGGAAAGTTTCCAGGAGTCTTATATCTACACTTGCACATAAAAGAGAATAAAATTATAAATGTGCTTATACAGGAAAGCTTCACTACTTTAAGGAAACTTGTGCTGTTTTCTTTAGTTTGTAATATCTTTATGCTAAATTTCAGAACCAAAAGGTTGATGACATTTCGCACCTAATTATGACAAGTTGATCTTATCTCTGTTTCTCTTAAGTCCTGGTGTGTATGTTTGTCTGTGTGCATATGTGTGTGTGTGTGTGAAAGAGAGAGGATGTTCCAGCACAGTTTACCTCCAAAATTAACATATGTTCTCAAATTAATTAGTGCCATTTTGTCTGGTTCATTTGGCATAAATGCATACAACAAACAGTCAAAAGTAGAAGCTGGCCCATGTGACTGATCACCATTTATAATTATTAATTTTAAGACTGAGTACTTACTATCTGTCTTCCATTGCACTGTAAGCTTCACGAGGGAAGGAATCTTTTTTTTTTTTTTTTTTCAAGAGAGGGAGAGAGGTGGGTGAGGGGCAGAGGGAGAGGGAGAAAGAGAATCTTAAGCAGGTTCCATGCCCAGTACAGACCCCATGCGGGGCTCGATCTCACAACCCTAAGATCACAACCTGAGCTAAAATCAAGAGTCAGCTGCTTAACTGACTGAGCCACCCAGGTGCCATGAGGGAAGGAATCATTTTTAAGATGCCCAGCACATATTTTCAGCATCTAGAATAATTTTGGCACATAGGAGGGTTACAATACATATTTATTTATTTATTTATTTTTATTATTTATTTATTTATTTATTTATTTATTTATTTATTTATTTATTTATATTTAGAGAGGGAGAGAGAGAGTGAGAGGTGGGGGAGAGAGAGAATCTTAAGCAGGCTCCACACCAGTGTGGAGCCCAACATGGGGCTTGATCTCACAACCCCAAGGTCATGACTTGAGCTGAAATCAAGAGCCTGAGGCTTAACAGACTTAGCCACCCAGGTGCCCTAAAATACGTATTTAATAACTGAACTACAATGTATAAAATTGTGTTGGTAGAAAGACAGACATTTTTAAAGTATTCATCACAATGCCCTTATTGTTTCTTTTTACCCTTTGATACTTCCTTCCCCCTAACCTAACCCCATTTGGGCTACAGCTGCCTTGCTCTGTGCTCATGGCAATGGCTGCAGAGATGTGGGCGAGCCTCTGGTAAAGGACGGTCCTGTGCTCTGCTCCCAGGCTGACTAGAAGAGATTATTGGTCAGTGAAAACTCCAGAAGAGAAAATGTGCACCCCATTGCTCATATGGAACTCCGGGCAGCCGCTAGAACAATGTGGTTACACGGCAGGTCTAAGTAGGAAGCTCTGCAATTCGTGGAGTGCTCCATGCTTGAGCATGATGTAGGAGCAAGAATAACATGAGCATAAAGCAGAAAAGAAGGAAGAAGCCTTATTACTGGAAGCAAAGAATATTCAGCAGTTCCCTATTTTGATCAATAACCATGGACCAAAGAGAATCAACTTCTCAGGAGATGTCAGCATAGATAGATGCCGACAAAGAGAGAGATCTCATAACCCATATCCAGACCAAGGTCCTTATCATTATGGCAATTTCCTAAAATTTTAACCTCAAAGCCAAGACAAATGATTTCTTTCATCTTTCAGAAGGGAAGCTGATAATATAAAATAAGTTGTATCGTGGAGGAAATAGAAAATGTTAGGTCTTTGGTACACTTTATCTATGTACCAAGGTTAATACCACCGTATGTGTCCAGCCTAGGGGTTGACAAACTGTGGCCCATGGGCCAATTCTGGCCTGCTGCCTGCTTTTGTACAGCCCACGAACTAAGATTAGTCTTTACATTTTTTAATTGTTGGAAAAAATCTCAAAAATGGAAAACAAGAATTATATTCTGTGACACATGAAAATCATATGCAATTCAAATTTCAGTGTTGAAAATGAAAGTTTGATTGAAATGCAACTATGCTCATTCATTTACCTGTGTCTATAGCTGTTTTGGGGCTACAATAGGAAAGTTGAGTAGTTGAGGTGAAGACTGTATGTCTGTCTCACATAGCCTAGTATTTTACTATTGGGTCATTTACAGAAAAAGTTTGCTAGCTTTGGTCTAATCTAAAAGGATTTAAAAATTGGTAAGCTTTTCATTTCTTTTTTTTTTTTAAGATTTTATTTATTTATTTGAGACAGAGAGAATGAGAGACAGAGAGCAGGAGAGGGGGGAGGGTCAGAGGGAGAAGCAGACTCCCTGCCGAGCAGGGAGCCCGATGCGGGACTCGATCCTGGGACTCCAGGATCATGACCTGAGCCGAAGGCAGTCGCTTAACCAACTGAGCCACTCAGGCGCCCAAGCTTTTCATTTCTTTCTTCCTTTGACAATATCTGTGGCTGTGCCCCGGGATTCATTTTCATTTTTGTGTGCCAGGTATTAAAAAGTGGAGAAGAGAAGACAGAGGGAGGAGATACTTTATAATTTTTAAGATACAGTTTTCAAGCAAAATATTTTTGGCTGGGAAAACACATTTCCAAATCACTAATTCAGAATTTCTTTCTGACAGTAAAGGTAATATTGATGGAAGAGAAATAAATACCTGGGCTCAAATATTCAGAAAAGAAATTGGTGACACAGGATGCCATCAGGTGGGGTGGGTGGGGAGACTCATCAGTGCATCACCATCAAAATGTAGGCTGTAAGATTATAGTTCATGTCATCTTTCAAAAACCAGTAAAATGATCCCACAGCCTGTTTGTTTGCATTTCTCAAAATGCTCCTGTTTGCTTAAACCACATCATCTGCATGTAGCGTCATTGGTTCACACCAAATTTCCCATCCCAGAAATAGGAAACGACAATGTGCTTTGCGGTAGGTGACCTCATTATTAAAGGTCTAATGAAATTCGTCACTTTAAAAAATCATTTTCAGTGCCCCAGTGTGAGGGCAAGGATGGAAGTACTTTCTCATACTGGAGAAGGAAAATGTTCTATGTTACTCATTAGTTCTTTAATGTTTTTAGGTTTTCTTTGTTTGTTTGTTTCCATTTTCTAATATCTAATCTTGAGTTTAAAAAATATTAATAATTAAATTATTGAAAAGTATGTACATTACTTGATGAGAAATTTAGAATCCATTAATCAATGTTTAATTCAGGTTAGGCCTACTGAGCAATACTGATATAGGAACCTCAGGTTAAAACAAACAAATCTAGGTTTTAAATTTTTATTTATTTATTTGTGCTTTCTTAGATATTCAAAAGAAGAAAAGTGTCTTTAATGCTGATTGGCAGTTTCCCTTTCTGCTATAATCCACTTAGTTCAAGGATAAATGTCAGATCCATGTTCTCTCTAAGGAGGAGAATGTGTTGGAATTTGTCCTTTTTGATTTCAAAACACGAGACTCTATTGGTATGAAAATGGTAGTAGATTCCCCTCTGCCAATTCAGAAGTTATTTTTTGTTAACATTTCTGGCACAAAGCTGTGTTGAAATAAATGTCTAGGCCCAGGTTGGAGCTGCTCCTGCCCCTGTGTGCCACATCAGTGACCAAAATGTAGATAAGCTTTCCTGTCCCTGTCCCTAACACAGTAGAACCAGTCAGCCAGTCCCTAAACGCTAACCCGACGCTGGCCCTATACTTCCTTCCTTGCTCCTTATTCATTTTCCATTTTTCTCTTCCTTATTCCTTAATTTTAACCCTATAAAAGCTTCCTGCCTTCCGCCCCGTTCTGCAGTTTTCTTAACCCTTGGGAACAGAGACTGACTGCTTCATGAAGTGTTCAAGTTTGTTTGTATCAACTAAATGGCCTTAATCATTTTTTTTTTTAAATAGCTCATTATGTCACTGTCTTATTTTAAACACATCAAAAGTTTTCAGAGCCTATAGGATACTCATTATTGATGGCCTTGCTAACTTCCTGTCTTCGTGTTCTCCCATTCTGTTCCCTGCTCTATGGACTATCGACCAAGTTCTTCCAAGAGCATATGCTCTTTTAACCCCTGGATCTTTATTCCTTCTTCCTGGAATGCCCGTTACACCCCCTTGCCTGCTGTGAATTCTACATAACTTTCAAATCACTGTTCAAGATTCTCCTGTAATAGAGTGTCCCTGACTCCTTCAAGTAACATTAGACACTTTTTCCTCTGTGTTCCCATAGCACCTTCCCTCAATCTCTATTTTAGTATTTCATGTCATATGTTTTCATTGGTTTACCAGTGCTGCTCTTTTGCACACCTTTGAGCTCCTGGAGGTCACAGATTGTGTCTTGTTCAACTTATTCTTACCTCGTCACTGAGGAGATGCTCAATGTGTCTATTGACTAAAAGAGGATAGGTTTAAAATTTTATGTTCTTCCAAAGCGAGGTATTCCTCTGAGAATGTTATATAATGGTCAACTAATTTTATATTCTTTAATTATTTTCATCACTCACACATTTTTCTTGAAACTTTCAAAGCCATTTAGTTGCACATTGACTCCAACCACCAGGTGCTTAGCTTTTCCAGGCTGTCTGTGCAAAGACTAAGGGAAGGCCCTGAAGCAGGGCAGCAGAGAAATGCGCAGCCAAATGCTTGAGGTGAGATAAAAACTACATGCTGCACAGAAATCAAATAGTCGGAAACCAGGGGCAGCAGAGCGACATGGGCGTCTTCTACAGCTTCTACTTCTAGCTTGTTGGGGGTTTTATGAAGAGGGAATGTCAAATTTTATCACATGTTTTTCCCATCTCTTTTAAATTCATTAATACGATAAGTTGCATTAACTGATTTGCTAATGTTGAACAAACCTCCCAATGCTGGGATAAATCCAAGTTGGTCATGATGGATTAATGTATTCATATGTTGCTGGAGCATAATCTTATGCTCCAAATTTATATAATGTAAGAGACTTAATTCAGGAGTATGATGATTTTCCTTTCTCAAACTCTTGTCATAATCAAGGTATGATATCAGTGTTAATACTAGTCTCATAAGCTGAATTGCAGATTGTTCCATTTTTTCTTTTTATTCTCTGAAAGACATTGTGTAAGAACAGAATTATTCCGTTCTTTAAATATTAGCGTGGGGGCGCCTGGCTGGCTCAGTCGGTAGAATGTGAAACTCTTTTTTTTTTTTTTTTAAAGATTTTATTTTATTTATTTGACAGAGAGAGAGAGAGAGACTGCTAGAGAGGGAACACAAGCAGGGGGAGTGGGAGAGGGAGAAGCAGGCTCCCGGCTGAGCAGAGAGCCCGATGCGGGGCTCGATCCCAGGACCCTGGGATCATGACCTGAGCCGAAGGCAGACGCTTAACGACTGAGCCACCCAGGTGCCCCAGAATGTGAAACTCTTGATCTCGAGGTCATGAGTTCGAGCCCCATGTTGGGTATAGAGGTTACTAAAAAATAAACTTTTAAAATATAAAATAAAATAAAATAAAATTCAATTGAACTTGCCAGTAAAACTCCTACACCTGAGGTTCTTAGTAAGAAAACCACTAGTGCTGGATTTTGGTTAATGAATGTAAGAGTAAGTAATCTGGTTTCTACTTCTCAATCTAGTTATGGTAAGTTATATTTTTATAGGAACTTACTCATTTCATTGAAGTTTTCAAATCTGTGGTTTGTTTCTAATATTCTGATTATTTTTAATCTCTGATATTTATAGTTCTGTCCTCTTTTTGTTCTGTTACTTTCTTCTTCTCTTTTTCTTAATTTATCTCATCATGGGTTTGTCTGTTATATTAAACTTGAGACAACCAATATTTGGCTTTATTGTTTTGTCTACTGTATCTTATTTTATATTTCACTGATTTCTGCTTTTATTTGTTGTTTTCTCCATCATTTCAATTTCTTTGGATTTTTTTTTAAAGATTTTATTTATATATTTGACAGAGAGAGAGATAGCAAGAACAGAAATTCAAGCAAGGAGAGTGGGAGAGGGAGAAGCAGGCTTCCCCCTGAGCAGGGAGCCCGATGCGGGGCTCGATCCCAGGACCCCGGGATCATGACCTGAACAGAAGGCAGGGGCCTAACGACTGAGCCACCCAGGCGCCCCTCATACAGACTTTTAAAATGAGACATATAAAACCTGATTTTTGCCTTTCCACTTTTCTTATAAAAGCATGTAAGGCTATGCATTTATCTATAAACCATGCTTTAGTTGCATCCCATACATATAAATATGTGGTATTTTAATTCTCATGCACTTCTAAATATTTTATTATTTACATTATGATTTCTACTTTGATCCATGGGTTATTTAGCTATATTTTGGTAGCATCTAAACAAATGGAGTTTTCCTATCTCTTGTATTTCTTTCTAACATAATCACATTGTGGTCTCAAGTTTTCAATGATTTCATTAATAATTTCTTGTAGATCAGTTACTGAGAAAATAATGTTAAAATCTCCTATTATGATTTTGGATTGGTATATTCTCAAGTAATTCTTTAATGTGTATATACATACCAAGTAATTCTTTTGTGTGTGTGTGTGTGTGTGTATGTGTGTATATATATGGAGAGAGAAAAAGAGACATTATATATTATATATTTTTAGGGACATAAAACTTAAAAAATTTCATATCTTCTAGAAGGATTTAAAGTTGTATTTTTATGTGGTTATCCTCTTTATTTCTAGTAGTTTATTTGCTCTCAGATCTCTTTTGTCTGATGTAAACATAACCACAATAGTATTTGTCTGATCTATCTTTTTCCACACATTGAGTTTCAACCTTGTTCCATTCTTTTATGTTAGGTATAACCATCCTGTCGTGGATGCTGTGGTGTGCCTCCCTTCTTTCTCTTCTTCCTTTCTGTAACATGAATGCATGCATGGTTAGAGATTCGGAAGCATCTTGAGCAATCAGGCCATCTTGAGAATGGGACCCTTGTCCTATGGATTGTGTGGCAGCAGTAGCCAAAGGAATCTGGTTTATGACATCTGTGACACCACCTTTCTATCCCTGAACATCTACCTCTGGGTGCAGGCCACTTCTTTCAGTTTTCGCCAAATACAGCTGAGCTTAATCTTAACTGATACTCAGACATATGGCCTGCAGAGAAACTAAAGATGAATTTAGATGAATTTAACTCAACACTGCCTAAATAAATCTGATATCCAGTTATAAGCAATATCTTTTATATATATAGAACTTAAGTTTGCACTTATCTAAAGAACTTCCAGAATTTTGAAATTTAATATTTCCATAAGAAATTTTTAGATAATATATATTAGTTCAAAGTAGATATCAGTTACTATATCAGAAAATTATCTTGAGGGTGATGGTCTTTTAGCTGAGCTTTGAATAAAAGCTAGGATTAAGATAAGGAGAAAAAGGAAGAAGTATTATAGTTATGGAGAAAATAAGGGGGTCTTCCCTTTAAGACTATTAAACCTTAATAATGAGTTTTTAAAATTTAGTGACTAAATTTTGGAGTATTTAAAGGGAGATAGTGGTAGTAGATTTGATGAAGTGGCTTAAATTCAAATTGTTAAGGTCCTTGAATGCTAAACATAGAAATTTCCTTGTGTGGAATGTAGTGGGTGGGCAAAATAACCTTGAAATTTGAAGAACTGGCTTAAAGTTATGCTTTATTCAAGCTGTGTGATTTAGAGAAGTCATTTAGTTTCTTAGAGTCTCAATTTTCTCTTACGAAAAGGCATTTTAATAACATGTTTATAAAACTGAAAAATGCACATATGAGCACTTCCATAAATTTTGAAGGGCTATAGGAATATAAACCATTATATTTATTAGATAAGACCTCTAGAGGTCTATTGTCTAGTGAAGGAGACAGACAAGGAAATGGGTCATTTAGAACAGTGTGACAAGTGCTCCAATGGATGTTCACCCAAACCGTACACAGATATACACAGGAAGAACTTCTTAAAGCATATGGGGGGATTAGCACAGACTCTTCCAAATGTGGAATGAACATGGCTGGTTGGTGCTTTAGGAAGTGTGGTCAGGGAGCATGTGTGGGTTGAGTGTCGTGAAAGACCACTGAGAAATGCAGACCATAAACAGTAAAGATTTGAGTTAAGGTTAGTTGTCAGTGGGCTACGGTAATAGTGGTGACACATTCATTCATCTATTTTTTGCTACAAATAGCTATTGAGCATTTGCTGAACAACACACAGTCTTCTAGATATTATGGACAGAAACAAAACAAAGGAGCAAAGGGGGAAAAAGAGAGAGAGAGACAAACCAAGAAAGAGATTCCTAACTATAGAGAACAAAATGATGGTTACCGGGGGGAGGAGGATGGGGAGATGGGTGACATAGGTGATGGGGATTAAGGAGTACATTTGTGATGAGCACCCAGTATTGCATGGACGTGTTGAATCACTATATTGTACTCTCGAAACTAGTATTACACTGTATGTTAACTAACTGGAATTTAAATAAAAACTTTTTTAAAAAATGAGCGATACATAAAGTTTCTGTCCTCTTAGTGCTTATGATCTGTTGAGGGAGACAGAAAATAAACAGATGCCTATAAAATAGTATCAGTAGTGATAAGTCAAAGCAAGAAGAAAAAGCTGGTAAGTGAATGGAAAATGGGAGGATCACTTATTTTAGATAAGGAGATCAGAGAGGATCCCACTAAGAAGGTAGAGACTTGGATACAATAAAGAAGTAAGCCACACTTGAGGATGTGAAATTCACAAATAAGGAAAACCCCAAACACATGAGGAGCAAGACGTTTTCAAGGACCAGCAGGGAGACCAGAATATGCCAAGAGGGTAAGGGCAATGTGCCAGGAGGTAAATTCAAAGAGGTGACTTGGGCTGGTCCATGGAATGATGTTTGTCACAATAAGGTATTTGGATTCTAGTCTAATTGTGATGGTTATTCACTGGAGAGATTTCAGGAAAGGAGTGACGAGATGCTATGTGTATTTCGGCAAAGATCACTCTGCTCTGTGGAGAATGGATCAGGGAGAGCAGGAGTAGAGTAGAACCCAGGACCAGATACAAGGCACTGGATGTAGTCAGGTGAGATACTATGGTTAGAGCAGGGTAGTAGCTACTATGATAGTGGTCAGGAGTGGGTATATTCTCAGGGTCGTGATGAATATACTAGAGATCATATGTGGAGATAAGACCGTGTTAAAGAGGTGCAATGCTTTAGAAGCCTAAATTGTAGTAATCTACAAGAATTGCAAACTGATGTCCCGAGGTCTACGATTTGGCTTACGGAGTTTTCCTTATGTTCTGATGAGTTTTCCATATGTTTAATTATTTGCCAACATTTAAAAATCAGGATATTTCACATGAAAAAATCTGCATTTTCTGCTTGTTGCTGAAAAATCGGCACATATGGCAACTCTTACAACTACCCCTATGCTCCAAACTTGTTCGCTATGGCTGCAATTGATGAATGTCATCAGAGGCTGCCCCTAGAGGTGGGGTATACATTTTGTACGTGGTTTCATTTCTTTATATCAAATTCTTGTTCTCTGTAGATATTTGAGTTTGTGACCCCTGACCTAAGCCAGATAGGATAGTGGGCAGTCAAACTCCACTCACAGCTCTATTATTTTCTTACTGCAGGGGTTTTCAACAGAACTCTAAGCACCCATTGATATGAAACCTCAGTCCCACTTTTACCTTTTTTGTGTACCAGGATTCCATCTAAAATTTAAGTTGAAATGAAAATGTTTCTTAAAAAACTTTCTCAACTGATCATACTTCCCAGTAGGACAGGCCCTAGTATGCATTTTGAAATTTTCAAGAATTCCAGTATGTTTGCTCCTGCCTTTCTATTCACAATCACTGGCTCACAGAGCACGTGGGGATTAGAACTTGGAGTGGAGACTCTGTCTGGTAGAGGGCACCCAAACCAACATGTTGAGAAAAGGAAAGCCTAATTAGATTTTTAAATCAAGATTTAAAGTTCAAGACATAAGCTGTGTGGTCAGGAGACCATAACTGATGGGAAAAGGCCAGGAGTCCAGGGAGAGAAGATACAGCCTCTTTTATAATTTGGCAGGAAAACTCCTCTAGCCACAAACAGTGCCAGCGGATGGAGAGCTGCAAAGCCAGACTGTCCAGCCTGAATAACACTGGGAAGGCTAAATGTTCCTGGCTGACAGTGTGCCTTCAGGGAGCCACTTGGGCAAAACGCCGTTGCTAGGATTTTAAGTATCCTGGAAGACTACAAAAAGCTTCGCAAGCACTGGCAGGATGGGGTACAGAGAACGTGGTGGGTTCTTTCTAAGAAACCAGAATGTTAATGCCGCCTGTAATGTCAGAACAGTATCCTGAAGAGCACATGGGAGGGCTGTGCTGTCTCCATGATGGGACACTCTTAAAAAAGTTTAGGGTGGTAACAACCCCTCCAAAAAAACTCCTGAGCCAAACTGCCTAATACCTTTTATTAAAATCTTTAATGCTACCATCTACGAATAGATGTGGATTTTTTTTAAAAAAGCCATTTATATTAAAGAACAAACAGTAGTATTTTCCATGAAGCCTAAGTCAGTGCTGCCTGTTGAATTAAAGTCGTATCTTGGTGGGTTGGGGCATTCTTTGCTAAGAGCGGAATCATTTTGCTTTTGATCATATGGAAGTTTCTGACCCTTCGCCTGCAACCAAATATGAAAAGAGAGAGGACATTTTTAATGAAGAAACATGCAGACTGTGAGGATTTCCTTTTGCTAACTGCCCCTTTATCAGTCAGAGACAGACAGCCTCATGGAGAGATGAAATCAGCCTTTTAAACAGATGCTGACAAAATTCATTGAAGGAGAACAAAAAGATTGGGATGAGTGATTGCCCTATCTCCAGCTTCCTACAGGGAAGTTCCTTATGCGTTTATAGATTATTTATTATTTGAACAATTGCATATTCCACATAAATATGCAATTGATTATTCCACATAAAATCATTTGGCAGGTAAAAAGAAACAGCCCAGTAAGCATCGAGAGGACATTTTCTTGCTACAAATGAACAAAGACTATGCAAAAAGCCTCCTGGGATGCACCCATAAATTATAATTATCCTGTGGATGCCAAGGCATGAGGACAGATACAATATGTTAAGCATGCTCAAGCTAGACACCCCAAACCCTGAAGTAATTGTTTTGGGGCCAAGACAAGTTATTGAATCTACCTACTAGGGGACACTTCAACTTGATGTTCTAGAATGGTGTGCTGTTTCACCGTATGGCTTTTTCTAAGTGAAATAGTTCGGTTAGAAAACGTCGCCGCTGCACTGATACAGGAAACACACACATGCACGCACGCACACATGCACGCACACACACATGCACGAACGCACGCACGCACACATGCACGCACACATGCACGCACACATACACGCACACACGCACACATGCACGCATGCACGCACGCGAGCGTTACCAGTTACCAGAGCAGACGTTAGGGGCTTCAGTTGGCTTTAGTCCCTTGAGTGCTACATGGTGCCTAATCAGTGATCTGGAAATGTTCTAATTGTTTCCCTTATTAATGTAACATGGTGTCCCCTCCTTTAAATCTCTTAGTTGTTTATAATTTTTATTTTTAAAAGGAGCTGATCTACCGTTAGAATAGAAATGCCTGCAGCTGTTTTTAAGCACATACAATGCTACTTTACCTGGTTTTATTATATTCTCAGGTGAAACCTGTTATGTTTTTCATGACTATGTATTCAAAAGCATTGGCCCTTCTGAGCTCAAAGGGCCTTATGAACCGAAGATTGTTATTTTTATTAATTTACGTTTCCTGCCTGCAACTGGAGAAAAATTTCCATGGCCACCATTGAGAAAAATATTATAGTCTGGTAAAACCCACTACTAGAACAATATCCTCACAATGTGAAAATTAAACAATGTTGTATCATTGTTGCTTTAATGTGCCTTTATTTTGTATTGAATTTAAATGCCTCGTTTCAGATGTTTATTAGCCATATGTATTTCATTAGTAAATGTCTGTTATATTCCTTAATGGCAAATTTGCATGTGGCAAAATTACACTGCAAAGGAAAATACCAACTAAGTGAAAACTAATTTTATTCTTATAAGATTAGGAAAACAGAATTTGAAAGTATATTGGTTTTTCTCCAGTATTTTTCTATGTCCTTGCATCATGTTACATGGAATGCAGAATCAGGCTGTCTCTGTTATTCCTTTGCACTTTATATATTTAAGTATTTAATGGCAACTATGCTTAATAATTGTATAGAACATTTCTGAAAAGTTCCAGAATTAGCAACCTTCTAACTAGCAAACTAGCATGTAAACTAGCAAAACTAGCATGATATATAGTGATTATATATCATGATATAAAGTGTGCTTTACTTTCAGACAGAATGTTTTGAGCACTTAGGGTTCCTACTGGTAGAAAATGAAGTTCATAAAAGAAAAGAAAAAACTTATTTTCTACTATTACAGCATTTTACTTTAAAAAAAATAAACTTGGTCAAAATGGCAAATAAAGAATAAAAAAAATAATAATAGTATAATCCAGAGTAAAGCTGTTAAGATTTAAGAGTGTTTTAATTATATAATCTTACAATATTAAAAATTCCTCAAATATGGGACACCTGGGTGGCTCAGTCAGTTAAGCTTCTGACTTGATTTCAGCTCAGGTCATGATCTCAGGGTCCTGAGGTCGAGCCCTGCATTGGGCTGTGCTCAGGGTGAAGTCTGCTTGTCCCTCTCCCTCTGCTCTTCCCCCCCACTTGTGCTCTGTCTCTCTCTCAAACAAATAAATAAACAAAATCTTTAAAAATTCCTCAAATAAAAACTTGAATGGCTGCATCATATCTGTTTGTATATATACAACATAGTTCCTTTCATCTTTTTCTACTGATGAATTTTCATAGTTTTTTTTTCCATTTTCTTCCTCTTATAGCTAAAAATATAATGAAGACCTCTGTCTATAAATGTTTTTACTCTCTAATTATATTCCTCAAAGAGATTTTCAGACATGAATTATAAACATTTTAAACACTCATTAACATTTTGAAAATCTGTATTCCACAGATTTGTACAAACTTTAATACCTCCCATTCATGCCAGTAAATTCATTTTTTTTTTTTTAGTTTTGCTCATCTAGATTGTGTCTTGTTTCTGTAATATGCAACCAAAAATTTCTGGTTAAAACAATTTGTTTCATATTTTTCTAACACATGGATTCTTACCTTGGTTTGCAGGATTTATTTTAACATTATGGATATTAACTTATTAACTCTCATAATTATAAGAATTATTTTCATAGTATGATATTTTCATTTCTGGAAATTATAAAGGATTATGTTCACAAAAAATTAAAAGAATATTTTCTTTTCTTTCATTTTTACTTCCTCTGCTTATCATTATTATTTTTTTAATGGCATAAGCAATACATTTCCCTCCAGAAATCTGTTAAATATTTGCCTTTGTATTCTTCCATGCTACTTAATTTGCATTTAACTCTACTGTAATTTATTTTAGTATATGTTGTAAGCTGAGGCTTTATCATCATATTTTGTCCATAGATAACTTATGTATCTATAAAATGTATAGAATATCTCAGAAGTTATTCCTTCCCTACTAGATTGTGATGTCTTTTTTTTTTTTTTTTTACCATACATACATTTTCTATATGCACTATGATCTGTTTTTTGCATTAATATCCTGGTCCATTTTCAAAGTCCGTTTAAAAAATTACTGGATTGGTGACTAGCATAACATAATAAAATAAAATAAAAAAATAATAAAAAATTACTGGAGTTTGCAAATTTATTTTAACTTATTTAGCAAAAACTTATTATGTGATAAGGTTTTTTTTAAGAAGCTTTATAAATACATGTTTCTATAAATCTTGCCAACTAGGTACAATTATCCTTCTTTAACAAAGGAGGAAGCTGAGGCACACAGAGATTAAGCAATTGTTCAGGGTCCCATTACAGGTTAAGAAGCTGACCCAGAAGGCAAACCTAGATAACTTGGCCCAGAATTCATGGGCTTAGGCACTCACTCTCCTCTTACAGATAGAATACTCAGATCAGAATGACAGAAGACAACAGATAAAGAAGGATATATATGGAACTAGTGATAGCTAAGAAAACCAACAAACCTGATCACACTTCTGAATGTCTCTAATGGAATCGCTATATTAATTTAGATGTTATACCTAGCCTTGCCCTAATAATGCCTCTCCATCCTGCAAAGAGAAGAGTCTGTTGACATTCAGAGAGAAAGAAGGAATTATGAAGTGATCTACTTCAGGAGTCCTTTCATTTCCAGTAACAGATACCTACTCAAGGAAATTAAAGCATCAGAGAATATTCAAGTATTTCTCCCAATTCAGAATGACATTTTAACTTTCCTGGTATCATATATGTTGTAAAAATGATGTTCTTTTTTATTATCCTTTTTCATTATAGAAAATGAATTTGCCTTATAAATGATGGCTTCTTGGAATAAAGGAAATATGTGTAAGGAGTGGGATTATACCTGTCTCCAGAAGACATTGAAATCAGACGAAAAACTAAAAAGTCTGGACTTTTCCTGCCCTTTCCTGCTTGTCTGCTTCTTTCTGCTCTTTCTGAAGAGCAGCCACTGCTTTTCTCCAGTAAATATTGTAGGTAGAAGAGGTCTACAGCAGCTATTAAGTTTATGTATCCATCTGAAGAAAGTCTTCCTCTATCAATTTGTCTTTCTCTCCGTCTTCCCCACTACCAATTACAGATTCCAGGGAAAGGGACTCTCATTTACCCATCTTGAGTCACAGGCCCCATTTTGGACCAATCACTTAGGGCCCTTGGGTGGAGCACAACTTCCCACTGCAGATAGGTGTGGGGAGGGTAAAGGATTTTGTGAGCTGGGAAGGCACTCCCAAAGGTGTCTCTTAAAAACAAAAGCAAAAGTGTGCCATGTGTTATTTTAAAGCCAAGGCCAAGGTAGGTTTAAGGTTCTGGCATCATATGACTGTTGTTACTTGGCCACAGCCTGTCCCTCATGACGGTTTTTTCAGGAGTAAAAATCAAAACTTATTCTTTTGCCATGCAGAATAGGTAGATAAAGATGGAGGAGAAGATTAGGTGGTTAAATTCTAAATATTTTTTCCTTTAATCTAGACTTATAAAAAGTCTAGAATTTAAAAATTTTTGTTTGAATGTTTCTCATTAGATTTGTGTAACCGAAATATCTTCATATTGAATAGTACTAATATAACTTTAAAAAGTTAAAACCATGCATTATATTAGAACTTCCACTTCCAGTTGATTTACTTAAAATCTCCCTAAAAACAGCTCTAAGTGTTCCTATTTGACAAGTTTAAGTATTTCTTGCTCATAATCCCTCTCTTCTCTCCCTCCACCCCATACACTAGGTCTTAAAACTTGGGACCAAAGAGATTCATTTCCCAGGGAGTCATGAATTACTTATTTTTCAAGGACTTTACTGTATATCCTTTTTTGTGTGTGTGTGCGAAAGGACCATGGCCACCTTTGCAGAACATTAACCAAAACCCAAAATGACTGCTACTTTTTTTTACATGCTGATATTTAGTGGAGTTTCTTTTGTGTATCTCACAACCAAGGTTACATAATTTATGGAGCTCAGGCAAAATGAAAGTCTAGGAGGCCTTGTTAAAAAATTACGAAGAATTTCAAGATGGTGACGGCAGAGCATTCAACCAAGCACGATGGCCCTTCTGTGTGCAGATTGTATAGGTCTGTCTGATCGTATAGGTTGCATGTCCATGAAGCCAGCCCTAGAGCTAAAGTGTCAGATGAGACAGACAATGAACTTTTAGGCTTCATCAGTTAGTCTTTAAATATATTCTCACAGTAAATGAACAGAACACCTAGTTATTTTTAGGTGACAAGTGTAACTTTACAATCAGAACAAAGTTGAAACTTGTAACAACTTGCAGAATATAATATTCATATACAATTTATGAGCAAGTAGTTTAACCATGTCCACCATGTTTAGATTCTATATAAATGCATGATTCTAGTGAAGGATAGTAGGAAGAAAGGCAGGCAGGGGCAAGTCCCCCCACCCCGCCCTAAGAGGAAACTACCCTTAAAAGGATTTTACACCACCTGGAAGGAGCCCTCTGCCCTTTCCCACGTGAGCAACTACCTGATAGAGAGATGAGCCTGTGGGCAAAAACTTGTTTGGGCGACCCGAGCAGGGAGGGTTAATCAGATTAAAACAGCCTGCCAAGTAGCCCATAAGAACCCCTAAACTTAAATGCCAAAACGCAACCCTCTTGGGGAGCTTTGTACTATCACTCAATAAAATTTGCTTTGCTGCCCACCACTCTTCGTCTGGTTTACCACTTCATTCTTTGCAGCGGCGGGACCAAGAACTGTGGGCACTAAAGGAAAAGAAATTCTGTAACAGTTCTAGTATTGTGTAATGTTTATTTCTAGAGTTATTGTTTTCCTTTAGACTAATTAATACAAATAAAACCATTATAAAATTGAGGTAGAAAGAATGCTCCATTAAAAAGAAACTATTCTGATGAGGAGAAAGCATTTTATTTCTTGCTATTCTACCAATAGAAAAAGCAAAATTCTGTAATAAGTTGTTAAACCTAGGCATATTTCTAGTCTAAGAGAGAAGCAAAAGATTTTTAATTCAGGTCTCAAACCAGACTTAGGATTGTGATGCCGAGAGATACCTCACCAAAGCATTTTATCTGTAGCAGCAAATATGCAAATGTAATAACATATTTGAAGTTAGTAATCAGATGCAAACTTTAATAGTACAAGCTAAGAACTAAAGCCTTATCCTGGTTGGTAGTTTTTATCTTTAAGATGGGGAGGAAGAGTTGATACAGTGTAACTCTAGGCTTTCACTGGATGTAAATTACATGTCAAGTAGCAGTGCCCCAATCCTCTGATAAGGAGAGTGAGACTCTTAGATAAGAAAGAGAGAAGGCAGATAAGGGGGAGCAAATAAGAGGAGAAAAGAGCACGAGAGACTTAAACCACCAGGCTGAGGTTTCCTGTGTAAATACCATGCCATTTAATTTCTGAAAAAAGCAAGACATTGGAATAATGAATCCCGGCAAAAGACACAAGTGGGTAGCCAGAGATCTGGATTTTAATTCCAGTTTTCTATTAACTATCAGTGTGTCCTTTTGTCAGCTTTCTATTTACTTCTGCTTCAGTTTCCTCTTATGTAAAGGGAGGGATTTAGAGTAGAATAATTTTCAAGACTTTGATAGTTCTAAATTTATGTATCTAGTTCTCATAAAAGTTAGATAATTTTGCAGCAGAAGTCCCTGGCTTTTCTTAGCTCTTTCCCTGGCAAATCCATTGACATCTGTTTTATCCAACATTCACCGATTGCCTGTTTGATCCAGATGCTTAGTACTAAGTCCTAGAAATGCGGTGGCAATTAAACATAGGCCTTGCGGTACTATGTCTATGTAAGATTAGTGAAACATACTTCTTCAAAGAGAAGAGATTTAATTTTTTTCCCACTTATCTACTGATACTCCTGACATAAAGATACTGATCCTTGGTCTTCTAACTACTCTACAAGGTATCTTGCCTGTATGTTTAAAAAAAAGGATATGGGGTTTCAGATTAAGATCTAGGATCTGGTATTTGCTCCCTAAGGTCGAAGGATATATCCACATTCTTTCACGTTTGAACTTGACTAAGTGAAAGCAGTATGCTATTCAAGAAATAATGATATGGACTTCTAAATGAAACTGAAAAGGGTGATAAATTTAGAGGATAAAAGTAGATTCTATATAACTAGACAGTCAATTAAGCTGGCGCAGCAGGTAACCTAAAAGGGTAAGAAATTGAATCCTTGAATTTCAGAGCTAGGAACCTCTTCAAAGTTAATTACTCTATTTAGTCTCTTCATTTTATGGATGAGAAAACTGATATCCAGAGAGGTTATGTGTCTTGGGCAAGGTCACCCAGCTGGCAAGTGTGAGAACCAGGATTTTGAGTGAGTTCCATCCCTTCTACCACAGGTACCTTTTAAAGTAGCTAACTCAATATTATAGTGAAATGCATATTAATGTGAGCATCACATATAATGCACCAGGAAAAGACATCACAGTATGTGTGCAGGAAGATAGATGGATAAAAAAGCTACCCTGATGGAAAATCTTGTTTGAAACATCTATGAGGTAGGAGTAGTTTCTCCTATGGTTCCTAGGAAAGCATAGAGACCATGTATGAAGCTAAGAGGATGAGTCTTAGAGCTCCTGCCTTATTAACTAATGGGGCAGTGACACCTTGTTAAGATTATTTGATTCCGAATGAGCTAATATAAAAAATAGAGGTTCTATTTCTATTCATTTTCTTTACAGGGGAAGAATTGTTTAGTTATATGAGAGGAAATATATATTGCTGTGGCACAGTAGAACCCCAGAAATTGCTTCCAAGCGGGAAGAGCCCTATTTGACAAGAAGAGTTTGTTCTAGAACCGTGATTTTGGGTTTGGGAGCATCTTCGACATCATATGTTTTCAGCCTTGTTGCTATACTTGTCATGCATAAAATGGGAGAGCTGAAATATATTTAGACCATATTCTACAGTTGAGGAAACTGAGGACCAGGAATATAGTGTGTTATACTCCAGAGCACACAGTTTATTACTAGCTATATCTAGATTAAAATTCAGTTAGGTGCTCTGGCAGGCTGAATAATGGTCCCCAAGAATATTCATCTCCCAGTCCTCAGATCATGAGAATATTTTACCTTACCTGGTATAAGGGACTTTGAAGAAGTGATTATGTTAAAGATCTCAAGATGGAGAGATTATCTTGGATTATCCAGGTAAGTCTAATGTAATCACAAGAGTCCTTATGAGAGGAAGAAAGAAGGATCAGAATTAGTAGCAAGAGATGTGACGATGGAAGCAAGATTAGAGTGATGTAAGGAAGGGGCTATGAGCCAAGGACTGCAGAGGGGTTCTAGAAGCTGAAAAAGGCAAGGAAATGGATTCTCCCCAAAAGCCTCCGGAAGGAATGCATTACTGACAAGCCCTGATTTTAGATTTCTGACCTTCCGAATGTAAGGGAATAAATTTGCATTATTTTAAACCACAAAATTTGTGGTAATAGGAAACGAATACAGGGGCTCTTTCTAAAATGTCATGCTATTATCATACTCTATTCCATGGGGCAAATTGCAATATGTTTTTAAATATCTCACTGTCGATCTTCCCAGATGTTCAGATATCCTTAAAGACAGACACAGTATGGTATTAACCTCTCTATATCCCACACCTTCAGAGCTGAATAAAATTCCATAGATGTTGAATAAATGAGCCATAATGCTGACGCTTATGAAAATACATCTAAACTTCACTCATATGATGGATTTGCCAGTCACTCAACAAATATTTTACTGAAAGCTTTCTATGTATGAGGCACTGTGACAAGTACACACAGTACATGAAAATTTCGGCAGCACATCTTTTTTGTGGAAATTTTAATTGCTGAAATTTTGTTACAAGATGATAAGCTCCACCTCAAGTCAACCCAAAGGAGTATTTTGATCTTTATTAACAGTGCATTAAACCATGATTTAAGTTCCAGGAGGAACAAATGCAATGCAAGTGGGACAATTCCTCAAAGGAAGTCCATTTCATGCCTTGGCTGCCCCAATCATACATATCCTGTTTCCTCTATATACACTTTTAAGAATGCTCCTGCCAAACTTAACACAATGATTCCAAATAAAATTGAAATGTTCTTCCTTCTTAGAAGGAAATAACCCAACTCATGAAAATTTTTCCATTCAGACCTAAATTCATCTCTGGGAAATATGCTTAGGTTCATGACCCTGAACCTGGACGATAATGAAAAATTTAACCATCCCTACATGTGTAAAATGTAATGGTAAAGTGAAAAGCAGAAATTTTGCAGTTAAATTTCTACCATTGGGTAAAGGGAAGACGGTAAAAAAGCACACTCTTGGGCACGGATAAAAAGGACTTCTTGCTATTATGTTGGCAAAGACTTCTTAGCTAGTTAGACTGTACCTGGTTCCTCCAGTTGAGAAAAGATTGTCGTCCTTGAAAGAAGTATAGGGGAGAATTTTTTTCTGGAGTCTGAACTGCTCTTCCGACCCACACTTTTTGGCAACTGGTGGCCTGGGGATTGTTGTCCAGTTTTTAAATCATAGGTCCCTGCTTGTTACTCACTTAAAAAGGAAATGAATTTGATTTCAGGGGGACACATGCTAGAAATTTTGTTGACTCATGGTCTATGAATTTGACTCAGACCTTATGTTGAGCTTAATCTCCAAGCATCCTAAAGATGTGTATGACTGGAATCCAATCAAACTTGCTTAAATATAAAGGGAATTTACTGGTTCAAACAATTGGGAAGTCCAGGGCAAAACTGGCTCCCTATAGCTCTAAGAACTCAAAAG
Source organism: Leptonychotes weddellii (assembly GCF_054177405.1). Classification (NCBI taxonomy): domain Eukaryota; kingdom Metazoa; phylum Chordata; class Mammalia; order Carnivora; family Phocidae; genus Leptonychotes; species Leptonychotes weddellii. Next base: position 18,797,609 of record NC_138382.1, on the reverse strand, counting down.
ATGTAATCACGTTATTTCCTCTTTCTTTATCTCAAACTTTTGTTTTTCCATCCAAATGTTTTCTCCATATGACAAGAACAATGGCTGCTAATAGGTCCTAATCTTGCCTTCTCGGGTCTCATCAATCCCCAAAGAGTTTCTTACTCTGTATACAAAACTGAGAAGGATTTCTTGCTGATCCTGATTCCTCTATCTACCCCTGTGAGCAGGGCTAGCAGAGTACTGTAGTTGAGAAGGACTTCTTGAAAAGTAATTGGCATACTGACAGAGACAGAGAAAGACAGTGATAGAGAGAGAGAGAGGGGAGAAAGCAGAGAGAAAAACAGACAATAATCTTTTTCAACTGTTGCCTCTCATATAATTATTAGAACATGCAGATACAAAAATTTTATGAATTCATCACCATAGATGCTGAGGATGCATACTGACTGACTGAGGGTGCTCTCAAAGGAATTTCTTTTGAGGTGGCCCATGAAGATGCTCTATGGTAGGCTGCATGTTTGACATTTAAGTCCCATAAGTTGATTATAGTCTTAGCATATGAAAGGTAAGAGTCTTAGTCCCTGTATTGTGACCCTATCATCCCCATCTGTCCTACGTGTCTCCTCCAACCACATTGGGAAGTAGTACTGCAAAATGGTTAGGAGCATGGACTCTGGAGCTGAACTAGCTGGGCTCAAGTCCCAGCTCCACCATTTACCAATTTTATAACCTTGAACAAGTTGCACAGCCATCCTTGTGACTCTGTAGAATAGGCATAATACTAGCATCTATGTCTTAGGTTTGTTGTGGGGATTGTCCACGGTAATATATGTAATGGGGCGCTTGGATGGCCCAGCTGGCTGAACATCCAACTCTTGGTTTTGGCTCAGGTCACAATCTGGGGGGGGGGGTCGTGAGATCAAGCCCCGCATTGGGCTATGTGCTCAGTGTGGAGTCTGCTTAGGATTTTCTCCCTCTCCCTCTGCCCCTCCCCCTGCTTGTGCTCTCTCTTTCTCTCAAATAAATAATAATAATAATAATGATATGTAAAGCTAGAAGTTCCTAGCCCATGTATATAAGAGTCATATATGATGTAAATAATATTCTACTTTAGATATTTTTTTGGTGTCATTTGTATTCAAAAACAATATTTCAAAACATACCTAAACTCTAGGCAAAATTATCACAATGTATTGTAGATAAAAATAAATCAGTAAGTGGATATAAAAAGCAAGTTTGAAGATAGGCCCTTATACATTGAGGGTTGTCTAGCACAACCTTTGTTCAAGCAGTGAATAGTGATGCTTCTGAAATCTAACAAGGTGATATAAATGAAAGTTCCTAGGACAGCACTTTGTATTATTGAATACTTAAGGAATAAAAGATGAACTTGAATATGTTCCTAAGGCAATCTTACCTGAGATAACTCCCAAACATAGCCTGGGGGGCACTTAAAAGATGCATTAAGCTTAGAGCTAACAACTATACAGCTATACGAGCTGTTGTCCAACGAGACAACAATGACTCCAGAATTTGCTTAATGGATTATGTAATTAAATCTTCTTACATTCTTTTTAACTCTACCAAGTACACACAAAATTAGCCATATGTTGCAATGATGACTTTTTAAAACTGCATTCATAATAAGTGAGGGATATTTATTAAAAATTTGGTCTGATTCCTGCACATTGAAGTTTTGTAACCTATTCATAGTGCTACTTGGCAACTGAATTAGATAATTTTAATAAAATATTATAGTATGTATCATTAATATGCTATTAGTAAGCTATTTTATTAACAATTATTTATTATTAGGAGTAATAAAAACATGACATATTATTACCTAGTCACAAGAGTGCTTCTTACTGTAGCCTTTTAGAAAATGTATATGTGCATGTGTAGTTGGCTTTAGTTTTCAAAAGTGAAAACAAACATTAACAAAAAAAACATAACAGATAACAATGCAGATAACCAGAATATCCTGTCATATGAGCTAATTTTCCTTAATTTGGTTGGAACTCTCTTACCCAGAACAGAAAGAATTTTAATATACTGTTTGACCGAAAGCTAAAGATTAACTAGTCACACCTCTCTTCCACAGACTGGAGGCCTGACATTCAATTTCTCAATTACATTAGATGCTACACCAAAACTGTCTCCATAACTATTCATACAGCTCTAATAGTCTTCGTCTTCTGAGATATAAACAAAGTGCCTCTCATTCTAATTCTACTCACACATAATCAGTCACTGGGTTAGTGAGGGTGGGTCAGGAGCATCCTGCATTTCTTCAGACTAGGTTTTGTTGTTCCATTAGCCCTACAAAATATAAGATATTCAAAATATCTGATTTGATTTGCTGCAGTAACCACAGATCCTGCTTCAGCTCAAGTAGTATGATTTATCTGTATACATATATTTGTTTAGGTTTGCTTGGACGGAAGGTATAGGGAATGATTATTGACTGCTTTCTCATTCCAAATACAACCAGAGATTGTCAGATAACAACTTGGTCAAGGGCACTACCTCTCAATCTTCAATGTGTGCACAAATCACCTTTCAATTATTATGCGGTAAATTCTGATTTACTCAATCTGGAGTAGGGCCGAACAATGTACGTTTATAACAAGCTCTAACAAGCTCTCCAAAGATGGCAATGCTGCTGACCATTGGTTCACATCTTGGATAGTAAGGTTCAAAGAAATTTCATCCAACCAAGATGTGTGTACCAGAGATAAAGTGTCTAATCGGGCTCCATACAGCAGCGGAGCCAAGAGTAGTGGATTTGATGGTATCAGCACATTGAAATATTCATAAGTCTTTATTAATGCTAACTATCAGCAATAGCAATACAATCAGTTATTGGTAGATCCTGAGTCCTGCAGAAGAGGAAAAACAAATCATCGTAAAGAATAGATTTTGTGTTGCTTCTCTGACAGAAACTGTAAGACTAATCAATGATTTTGGTGAGAAAGTAAGTCAGACAATTAAAAATTATACCCATTGAGACCAGGAGAAGATGGGGATGTCAGGCTGAGTAACCTTTGAATATTGTCATTAGGACTCCGGGACAAATTATTTTAAGGAAGGAGCTCATAGTAACTATCCAAATTCCATCCTGTAATGGACACCTGGAAATGCTGAGCAGCTTCTATATTTAAATGGTGAGGATGCCTGCATTAATGGAAAGCCACACAGCCATTATTACTAATCTGGATTGTTTAATATTAAGATGTACACTTTCAATATTTTTTGATATTGAAAATCTTTGATAAAGAGCAACCCTTTCTTAATGGAAGTTCCAAGAAATGGAAATCTCATCCTTCTGTCTGATTAATTTACATTCAGCATTTTTTTTTCCCCAAAGATCTCCTGTTTAATTTTTTGGGCAGAAATGTGTTTCATTGTTATTTGCATAGAATATAAATATTTGTTTTTTTACATTTGCATCAAAATGAAATAAAGCAAATTCAATAAATGTTTGTTGAACTGAATTAAAACACACATACATATTCTATCTAAATGTGCATATGTATTGGCTGAATGTTCCATTTGGTTATTAATGTTTATCTTAGTCAAATTTCTACATTGGCTGCATTAATTACTAGATGCAAAACACTGTTTCTTTTGCAAATAAAGGCTTAATAATCAGATTTTAAGAGTATAATTAAATTCATATGTTCCTGATAAAAAAATTAAAACCAAGGTGTGTTCCATTTTTGGCATGAGCAGTAACAAGTATATATATAAATAATTGTCTTAGAACTCCGCAGCCTTTATCTGACTTGAAAGATCACTTCTTTCCTATTTTTAAAGATGTATTTATTTTTAATATTTCTTTTTCTCAAGTATATGTATGTTATTGGGTCATATTAAAGATTAAAATGAATAAAAAATATATAGAATATATAGAAAGAGGCGGAGCAAGATGGCGGAGGAGTAGGAGACCTGGATTTCGTCTCCTCTCAGGAATTCAGCTGGATAGGGATCAAACCATTCTGAACACCTACAAACTCAACAGGAGATTGAAGAAAAGAAGAGCAACAACTCTCTC
>NC_138382.1:18767997-18793073 GCF_054177405.1 Leptonychotes weddellii | reverse complement strand
TGAAGAGACTGTCTTTTTTCCATTGGACATTCTTTCCTGCTTTGTCGAAGATTAGTTGACCATAAAGTTGAGGGTCCATTTCTGGGCTCTCTGTTCTGTTCCATTGATCTATGTGTCTGTTTTTGTGACAGTATGGTACTGGCCAGTACCATACTGTCTTGATGATAACAGCTTTGTAATAGACCTTGAAGTCCGGAATTGTGATGCCGCCAGCTTTGCTTTTCTTCTTCAATATTCCTCTGTCTATTTGGGGTCTTTTCTGGTTCCATATAAATTTTAGGATTATTTGCTCCATTTCTTTGAAAATAGTGGATGGTATTTTGATAGGGATTGCATTAAATGTGTAGATTGCTCAGTATTTGGTTTTTGCTTACCTCTTTATCTTACGTCTCAAACAAAAACATCATAGTAGGAACCAATTGATATGATCTCCATGGATTTACTCATTCTACTCTTTGTAGCACCTAGTAGTGTCTAGATACATTTTTCCAGCTTCTCTTTGCAGGAAAAAACACATTAATATAAATGAATTGTTTTCATATGGAATTATGATGTTTAATATACCCATTTCAACTTCTAGGTAATTAGGAAACTTGAAGAATTTTAAAGAAAATTCTATTGTGTCTGGAATTTTATTGACCAACCACTCAAATGATAAAACATGTAAGTCATATTTATTCTTTAACTGTCAAAAGGAATTATTTATTAATCAGTGTGGGTGACAATAATTGAGTTCTCAAAATAGCCCGGCCTAAGAAGCCAGAGTAAATTCTTTATTGAAAATTGTGGAAAATGACTGAATATTGCCATCCTAGTGTATTTCTCCAATTCCCATGCTTAAGTAATTTAAACATTAACGGGGCCTTAAAAATAACAGTGGTTAACAATATTATTTTCTCTCCAGAGTATGCACTAGATTTGAGATAGCAAACAACCTTGGCAATGTTGTACTGGGTTTCTTTAATACCAGTTTGGCACATTAAAAGTGTTATCCATGGAATGTTGAATAAGATACTTCTTCATAATAGTGTATCTTTAGATCCCTCATAAATTTCTATTTCAAAGAGATGCTGGAAACAAAACAAGTGTGTTAGCAATTCAACTTCTATTTGTGTATTTCTTAGATTTTCAAAATGGCATCCTTCACTAGCTAGCTTCAGGATACAATTGTAATAAGTAAAGAATACAATAAATTAAAATGCTCAAAAAACAGCTTAGAGCAATATTAAAACAGCATGACAAGAATCATTAAAAAAGTGAATATCCATTACTTCTTGCTGCATCACTGCATATGACAATCTGGGAACATTCTTTTGCACAATTTTGTATAAGGTCAACATATAGAGAATTTATCAAACAATTTCTAGCTGGCACTCAATAAGTGCATGTTGAATTAATGAATAAATACGTAAATAAATAATGCTTAAACATATAAGGACAAGAATGGGAGGGGAAATGTTTTATATTGTGTATTACATGCCCTAAGGAAACTGAAACCCTAGTTTTCAAAGGGATGGAAATAGTGATTTGTGTCAGTACAGTGCATATTTTATTTCAGTTAGATTTCAATAAATTAGGAATACATACTAATTCTGTTACTGATTAGAGTATTAAGTGACATATGTTATTTAAAGGAAAAATAACAACAGGAAAAATTATCTATTTGTAGCATTTTGTAGTCTTAATCACACTTACCTTGGATATAAGAAACACTATTATGAAACAAGACAAGATTTTTTAAAGATTTTATTTATTTATTTGAGAGAGAGAGAGAGACAGAGACAGAACACAAGCAGGGGGAGGGGCAGAGGGAGAAGCAGACACCTTGCAGAGCCCCAGCACGGGGCTCCATCCCAGGACTCCAGGATCATGACCTGAGCCGAAGGCAGACGCTTAACTGATTGAGCCACCCAGGTGCCCTGACAAGATTTTTTTTTTATTAAATTAAGGAAGAATAAAATATGTCACAAAAGAGAAAGAATGAAAAGAGATTAATTTTGTATAGGCCAACTTTAACTGAACAACCCATTTAAAATGTCTATATTTTAGACAATAAACATAATACATTTTTATGTTTTTTAAAGATTTTATTTGTCAGAGAGACAGCGAGAGAGGGAACACAAGCAGGGGAAGTGGGAGAGGGAGAAGCAGGCTCCCCACTGAACAAGGAGCCCAATGCAGGACTCGATCCCAGGACCCTGGGATCATGACCTGAGCCAAAGTCAGACACTTAACCAACTGAGCCACTCAGGCATCCCCATAATACATTTTTAAACTAATGTATACATAATAGATTATTTTGAGTCTAGATAATGGCCCAGTACTCCTTTCACATAATTAAGATGCTATCTCCAGATCTGTGCTCAAACTCTCTTCCATAGCTTATATGCACTAGAATACTTACACTGCTCCTTTGACACATTCTTCTAGCCATCACACTAAAAATTATTTTTCCATTGTCTAATCCACTACACTACAAGCTTAATAAGCCCAGGTTTACCACTATATCGTACTGAGTAGTATTTGGGTTCAATAGAGATTGATTGTATAAATATTTAGCTTGCTATGAGGTTTGGAGATCCTGGAGCTCCTGCATCTTACAGTGTAATAATCTTGAACACTCTTTTCTTAGTGCAAAATGTCAGGAACATCCAAAGAGGAGGTCACCACCAAGGTGGGAGAAGAGAAAAAAGCACTTGAAAGAAGTTACAGAGCAAGATGGTAGACTCAAAATTTAGGAAACTTCAAATTTAAGACTAGTTGAAACGGAAGATACAGTTTCTTCTTCCTGCAGCCAATAAAAAATAGATAACCGAAGAGGAAAAGAAGCAAAACGTGAAAGGTGAGCTTCAGAAAAATCAAGTTTATTCAAGAAAACTGTCTTGATTATTGTGAAACGCATTACTGACCTACTTGCTCTAACTCAGCTATTCCAAAGCTGGCGTGAGTCCATTACTGGCACCCCTACGTCTCCAAATGTTGTCATGGCTGCCCCTGATACCTCCAAGGTCTTCACTGGCTCAGTGGTGGAATCAGCACTGGATGTGTCTGAAAAGTGGGAAGGTCTCCCAGAACTATAGAACCATGTGAGTGATAGCATTTAGAGAATAAAGTGTAAGGGGGTATATCCTTAGTTCGCAGCACCAAAGTATCATAGTCCATTATGCCAAATTCCAAGAAAGCATATGACTAACAGAGGGATTAAAATACTGACCATAGATGTTCTACAAACTGAGCTATTCTTCACTTGCATTTTCAGTCCTCTAAGTATAAAATGATCTGTTTTTTCCCGAAACTTTGATAAATATCAGACCTAGCATGCAGCTTAAGTCATACTTGCTTTGGTGAAACTTAAGACATTTTAATTCAATGTGGGTCTTTGAATTCAATTTGAGGTTTTGGACTCCTGAAGAAGAGGAAAGATTTGTGAGCTTTGAACAGCCTTTGTTAAGGAGAGCTGCTTTCAGACAGAACTCTTCAAGGGAGATTTTACAGGTTTCTCATTAAAGCTTCAATTTTATATGACTTAATTAGGCTGTATTTTATATCTGATTTTAGTAAGAAAAAAACACAAAATTTTGGCTTGCAATATTTTATCATGATTAATCCTGTTTAGCACAAGGACTATTGGAACGGTTTGTACTTTTAAACATTTAACATTATCCTTAGTTTTTGAAGTGTGACCATGCCCCCACCCCCAAATGATTGAATACCATAAATTGAGTAATTTGGAAAAAGCAACTGAAATAGATTATATGTTCAAAAATGTATTGTAAAGTGTTCAAAATAGTTACTTGCAATTTCTATTCACCATTTTCATGTATTCACAAGTAGAAGCACATATCTTGACATATCTTGGTGTACATATTTCAGGAAAACACAGAGAAACACACTTGAGCTCTTTTTATTCTTCCATTGGTCTAATTTCCATGCCTCTAAAGTACCTTTCAAATTGTTACCTGTGGATTTATAAAGTGGTAAACATTCAACCATAAAAGGTTGAATTGAAAAAGCTGTTTTAGCAGATGCTAGCAGTGCCCTGTCATAACCATCGGCCCTCACTCGCTAGGATATGTCAAATGCTTCCTTCTATCATCTGTGACTCTCTACCAGAGTGATTTCTCTGTGTACAGGAGCATGCTCCGCTCACTCGTGGGTCATATTGAAAGTGCTGGGAGGCAGGATAGATGGTTAACACTCCTGGGAGCAGCCCGCAAACAAGGAGGAGTAGGAGTTTGTCAAATAAATACACCATCTTCCTTACTGTTTAGTTGAGATTTCTCTGAGAAATGTTCTATGCTGTCTCCCAGAAGGAACCCCTCAGGATTGCACCTGTTGACCATCTGTTTATTAACTCCAAATAGGCTTTTTTTCTCCATTTTACTATCCCACCCCCCTACTGGTGCTTCCTGGAATCAATTCCCAAATAAACATTTTGTTCTCACATGTTTCCTTATATCAAAGTTTGCTTCTGGGGAGGAATCACAGCTCTTAAGAAAATGTGACCTCAAAAAAAAAAAAAAAAAAAAAGAACCTGGCGAACACAGATAAGAGAAAAGTAGAAAGGAATAACCAAAAGGAAATGGTCAGATTGAAATATAGCACAAATGAAAGAGTAGGGAAAGAAAATAGAAGAGAAAATAACAAACATAAGAAGAGAAAAAAGTACTATAAAGGCAAACAGAATGATAGACTTAAAAAAAAAAGCAAAAGAGAGAGTAAAAGTTAGAAATTAAAAAAAAAGAAGAAGAAGAAAGAAAAAACAGAAAAACGTGTTAGTCACTAATTCATTCCACCTATTATTTTCTTAGCTTGTTATCCTGGCCAGGAAACTGGGTGATCCAGCTTCTACAGTTCCTAAGAGGCTGAGAGAGAAGGTAGGAATAGCTCATGTTCATGGTAGTCTTTGGGGAGCCTAAGAACAAGCATCAAGTATGAAAGGGAACACAAGCATCATACCAGAAATGTGTGTTTAATATATAGTTCAAAGAAAGAAGTAATAATGAGGAGTCAGTGCACAAAGAGCCAAGGAAGACAAACATAAGGGACATTACATCAGCATAATTGCATGAACAGGATAGCCTAAGTGAATCCCAGAACTGGTTAAAGAGCCGCACTTGGCTTTAACTCCCTTGGGAAAGAACTGTGTCCCTTTTTTCTCCAAGACATTGGACATTTATTTTCCTTACTCTTGGGTAAATAGTTAAGAGTGGAATTTCAGAGTCTTAGGACAAGTAGATGTTTCCCTTTATAAGCAATTACCAATGAGTTTTCCAAAATGGTTATTCTATTTTACACTCCAACCAGCAATGTCTGAGAGTTCTAGTTGCTCCACATCTGTACCAACATTTGGTGTTGTCAGTGTTTTAATTTTAGTTATGGTAGTGGGTGTAAAGTGATATTTCGCAGTATAAATCTTAAAGATAACATTTGCATGTTAAGAACATTTTCATGTGTTTGTGAACTACTTACATATCTTCTTTTATGAAGTGTTTATTCAAAATTTTCCTTCTTCTTCTTTACTGTTTTCCTCTTCCCTTTGGCAAGGAGACTTGAGCTCTGTGATAATGAAACAAATCTTTTTCAGTATATACCCCAAGAAATGTTATTTTCAAAGGTAGTCACATTGTGCAAAAAGTGAGTTTTTCATTTAAGTTGATGTGAAACAATTTTCAATGCAAAATAGGTCTGTTGCAAATGCACAGTGTATTTAAAGTTTTTAAAGATGGTATACTATATGTATTGTTACTATCAGAAAAATGAATTTTTGCATAATTTCTAGATTCCCAGGGGCCTAATCCAAATAGTAGCTTTCATTTCTCAAATCTGACAAGATAAACAAGACTTAATTGTTATTACTTATTTCTCAAATTTAACAGATAGCTCCATTATCCATCTTCAAGTGCCTGAGGGTTTCTTAAACATGTGTTGTTTCTTATTTTATTTAATAAAGAACAAACAAGCTACCTCTTTACCATACTATCAGCATAAAAAAAGTACTTTACTATATCATTTAAATTGTATGGTCCCTAAACATTAGATATTGTGGGAATATTAGGATGAGAACTATTATATAAAGTATACTCCAAATAGAGTGTAATGTCAGCTTTACATAAAGTTACAGTTTTTTAACAGCTTCCCCAAAATATACCAGGCTCACAAGCAAAGAAGAACATGGTTTGTTACCAATCGCTGCTATGAGCATGGGAAGTGGGAATGCCACACGGTGCTGGCCCTGTTTTATAATCTCATTGAGATTCCTTCACTCACTGTTATTGGAAATGATGGAAGAGTCATGCTGTCTCTATGATAATAGGAAAAAAAATGAAAATGATACCAAACCGTGAGTCTTTGACTATAGTTTCTCATTCTTCTTTTTAACAATTCTTTTTAAACATTTGAGAAACCACCTGTAGGATCACTGATTTGCTAAATTTTATCAGAATAGGTGGTCTATTTATATAAGAAACTCATCAAAAGCATGGAGTACATAAATTTCTAATGAAAATGTTATAATGAAAAGATCAGCACCCCCATGTTCATTGCAGCATTATTTAGAACAGCTGAGATATAGATACAATCCACGTGTCCAGCAACGGATAAATGGATGAAGAAAATGTACACACACACATACACATACACACATACATACAATGAATATTATTCAGCCATAAAAAAAGAAGGAAATCTTGCCATTTGTGACAACACAGATAGATCTTGAGGACATTGTACTAAAGGGGATAAGTTAGACAGAAAAAGACAAAAAATAACCTCATGATCTCACTTATATGTGGAATCTAAAACAAACAAACAAAACAAAAACAAAAACCCTCAATTCATAGATTACAGAGAACAGACTGACACATTGGTAGGTGCTCAGAGGGGAGGGTGTGGGGTAGGCAAAATGACCGAAGGGGGTCAAAAGGTACAAACTTCCTGTTACAAAATAAATAAGTCAGGCGCCTGGGTGGCTCAGTCGTTAAGCATCTGCCTTCGGCTCAGGTCATGATCCCAGGGTCCTGGGATCGAGTCCCGCATCGGGCTCCCTGCTCAGCAGGGAGTCTGCTTCTCTTTTTCAATGTGATAACTCTAATTTTATTTTCAGGAAGAGAGTTGTTACTTGAAAACGAAGTTTCAGGGGCGCCTGGGTGGCTCAGTTGGTTAAGCGACTGCCTTCAGCTCAGGTCATGATCCTGGAGTCCCTTGATCGAGTCCCACATCGGGGGCTCCCTGCTCGACAGGAAGCCTGCTTCTCCCTCTCCCACTCCCCCTGCTTGTGTTCCTGCTCTCACTATCTCTCTCTCTTGTCAAATAAATAAATAAATAAATAAAATCTTTAAAAACAAAATAAGTAAGTCATTGGGATATGTACATTTTCTTCATCCATTCCTAGGGATGTAATGTACAGCATTAATTATATAGTCAATAGTTCTATAGTTAATAATGTTGTATTGCATATTTGAAAGTTGCTAAGAGAATAAATCTTTTTTTTTTTAAGATTTTATTTATTAATTGGAGACGGGGGGAGAGACCAAGAGCACGAGAGAGAGAGCATAAGCAGGGTGGAGGGTCATTGGGAGAGAGAGAAGCAGGTTCCCCACTGAGCAGGGAGCCCCACGCAGGGCTCGATCCCAGGACCCTGAGCCGAAGGCAGATGCTTAACCGACTGAGCCACCCAGGTACCCCGCTAAGAGAATAAAACTTAAAAGTACTTATCACAAGAAAAAATCTTTGTAATTATGCATAGTTATGGATGTCAGCTAGGCTTACTGTGGTGATTTACAAATAGCAAATCATTATATTATGCATCTGAAACTAATATAATGCTATATGTCAATTATACTCAATATTTTTTTAATTAAAAAAATAAATCAAGTGAGTAAAAAAAGTTCTAATATGATTATAGAACTACATTTGCTAAGAATACTATTTGGTTGGTAAGAAACAGTAGCTTTCTCTGGAAATGAAGAGCAAAAGATTCTATTACTACTACCTTCTCTTGACTTCAAAACAAATAATTATCTTGCAACTTTAGCCCTATTTCATAGTCAAGACCTCAGACTACATTAGGAAACAGTGGCTTCAGAATTTCCATTCTAGAAAGATAGGATTGATTTGTAAGTGATAGTTAATGACATGTCTTGAAGTGTTTTTGCAAAGCACAATGCTGTTTGACTTCATGTGTGTTTCCATGGGGTATTTGAGGAATGTTGATAAAGACAGTGGAGGTGACCAACGTCCTCTCATGCCACTGCATTTGGGAAATAGGAATGCATTCATATACCCCAATTTATCTTTGATGCTCATATAGTAGTTAAAAAAATAACTGCTTTGTGTGAAAGAAGCTGGTTGTCACAGACAAGGATCACACTGATGATTTAATTAGTGATAGGTGCCCTGGAGGAGTTTCTCATGCCTTCTTGTATGACCTAAGAGGTTTGGGCCTGTTTGTATTTTGTTTGCATTTTGATACAATAGTATATTCCCTAGAGCAAAGGTAACTTTTATTTGTTTGTAGTAGCAGAATGACGGAGCTGCATTTGGTCTTACACATCACAAACTTAGAGAACCAAGATTTCAATAGTACCAAGTTCCAATCTACAGACCCTTATATGAATAATAGAATTTCTTTCCACACTTCAAACATCATCAACTTTTCAAACAGAATTAAATATAAGTCTCTGAGGTCATTCTTCACTCTCCATCCAATGGCCATAACCACTTACATATAAGATTCTCATCTACAACAAATAATAAGACAAAACACACCTAACAATGACTTGTGGGTCAACAGGTCTTCAACTCTTCATCGTTGGAGTTGGACAATAATTTTTTAAAGGCTCTGTCAAAGCTTAATACACAGATAATTGAAACAGTAAAGGGAAAAAGAAAATTTAATTTTCCGATTCCGAACACATTTTGTTGCAGCACGGAGAAATTACAACTATTGTTCTGTTATTTAGTGTGTTATTGCAACATTATATAACACAGAACATTTATTGTTATAGAAAGTGCTTTTCACTTTAAAGGCCCAAGTCATAAAAAGTTGTGCACTGGTTGTTATCATTTACCTTTTCCTTAGGTACATTACTTTTCATACGCTTTCATTAGTACTTTGCTGCCTAGCGTGCAAGTAACTTAACGTCTACTTGCCAAAACTCAGCTGGGGAGAAAAAAGGAGTTATTCTTGCTTCAATTCTTTAAGATGGAACAAAGCATTCTGCAAGAGATGGTAGTTGTAAAAGAGCCAGATGGAGGAGCCTATAAAGTGTGGCTAGCGAGCATAGCATTGTTCTCCCTGATCTACAAGACTTAATAGGCTTCGAGCAATTAATAGATGTTATTAGCAATTAATAGATGTTATTAGAGTTTTATGTGATCTTAATTTTGCAGAGTGCCCTAACAATGACGCCTCTAAAATGCTTGGTTAATCTTTTCTCACAAAGTTGGATGTTTGATTTTAGTACAAGGTAGCTTTTTGGTTATTGTTGTTCTTTTTTTTTTTTGGTTACTGTTGTTCTTGAGAAAGGGAAAAATTATTTGAGGTAGCTATCTGGAATTACTTGCCTAGAACTTGAGGACTGAATCAATCTATTTATCTTTTCTGCTTGCTGACGTGTCATTTTCAGATGATCTGATGTCTGCTTCCTGCTACAGTTTTGGGCAATGAGTCAATGTCAGCAATAAGTGAAACTAAAGGCTTTCAAAAATATTAGATTTGGGGATGAAGCAGTAAAGCTTGCACTTTACTATCTGTATAGTTCACTTTGAAAAGTATGGTATAAAAGGACAAAGATGGTAGAATACCTGGAGAATAACATCCAGGTGACCCAATGATTTTTCTTGGGTTTTCCCTCAGAGTTTATGAAGAAAGCAAATGCAAAAAGGTCACTCAAGGTGCAACTTTTCAAGTGGAGCCCTGGTTATTTGGTATCAGCAGAGTGTTAGAGAATACTTTTGCCAACAATTTACATCTAGAGAGTTGAGATCATTTAAAAACAATCATTGGACACTCTGAAAAAAAAGACAATAAAAAACACTGAAAATGATTTAACATCACACACACACTCACACGCACACACACACACACACACAAATTGTGAGGAAAAGGAGACCCAGACTTCCCAGCAAGACGGAAGAACTGAACTCAAGGCTCCCTGCTTGTAACTCAACCAGTGATGTCACAGGGGTAAGGGTGATATTTTACTGAATCTGGGAAATTAATATAAAATGCATTCATACACCCCAATTTATCTTTGATGCTCATATAGTAGTTAAGAAAATAATTGCTTTGTGTGAAATAAGCTGGTTGTCATGGACAGGGATCACACTGATGATTTAATTTAATTTAATCTCTGAGAAGCCCCTGGAGGAGTAGAATGGATTAGGTCACAGTGTTGAGGACTAATGGGGGGATAAGGCTTGGGATATAAAAGAATTTACTTGTGCTCTTTTCAGACCCCTCATAAAGAGGGCCCACTTTCAGAATCGGCCCTGGGATGTGCAAGCTGAGCCTAATGTCCTTCCTCAGAAATCTTCACTCACTCTTGCTTCCTCTTTGACTCTGATTTCAGAGACCAGAGGGATTTTATTTGGATGGAAGGCAATTTGCCTTTTTAAGATATAAAAATATTTATACTATAAATATTACAATATAAACATTTAAATAATATACGCATTGACACGATAGGGAATGAAGTCTCCTATAACTTTCCATCATATAGTAGATGCTCAATCATACTTATTTTATTATCAAAATTAGGCTGAGTTCAGGAAAGTCTTCCCTGAGAAAATGACACTAGATACACCTGATTTTAAAAACAGGTGGAAATTAGCCTGATTAAATAAGTAGAAGTCATTCCAGGCACAGGGAACAGGGTGTATAAAGGCAAATGCATGGCACAGAATAAGTTTGAAAGTATGTCTATGTGGCTGGAGAAAGCATGCTGAATTGTATATATTTGGAGTGGAATTGTGATAGAAGACTTCATGGAACACATCATGAAGCAGAGCTAAGGAATTTAGACATTTTCCTGAGGACCATTAAAGTGCTATGAGCAGGAGAGTTTAGTGTCAGATGTAATATTAGAAAGTTGGCTCAAGCTGTGGTGTGGGAGCTGACAGAGTTAGGAAGTGATGCTCAAACAAGGAGGAGGGGTGTAAGAGGTAATTCAGATGAGAAAAGTGAGGGAGGGCTGAGATGAGTTTCTAGAAAGAAAATGGATAGAGTTCATTTTATTAAGGTTATAGAATTTGTGGAATTTTGCAACTAATTGGATATGGTGCTAGTAAAAAAGAAAGTTGGCTCCATTTTATTTGATTATTTTCAGCATAAGCTCACTCATTATTCCACAGGATAGCCAATCTATTTTTGAAAATGTTTATATGAAGTTGAAATCTGCCTCTCTGCAACTTAATCTTCATTTTTCCTGCCGGAACTATAAAAAATAAATTCATCTCCCACATGCTAGTCTTTCTGATATTTAAATACAGCTACATTTTCATCCCCACATCTTCATTTTTGTCTAGATTTCTTTCTAAAATGAATATAGTTCTTTAATTATTTCTTAAATGGTATGATTTCTAGACATCTCTCCATCCTACCACCCATTTCTAAACATACTCATGTGTAAATACTTTTTATTTATTTTTTTAAAAGATTTACTTACTTAGAGAGAGTGCAAGCAAGGAACAGGGGCAGAGGGAGAGGGAGAGAGAGAATCTCAAGCAGACTCTCTGCTGACCATGGAGTCCGATGTGGGGCTCCGTCCCAGGACCCTGAGATCATGACCTGAGCTGAAATCAAGAGTGCATGCTTAACCAACTGAGCCACGCAACCACCCCAGGAGCCCCTACTTTTAAAATGCAGTGGCCCACATCATTCCAGATGTGGGCTGGCCGGTGTAGAGACTAGAAGAAGCAGCTCCTTTGTTCTGAATGCTATAGGTCTAGTAGTAGAGCCTGAGCTTGCATTATCTTCTTTCATCCCCACTCAGTTCCTTGGTCCCTTCAGTCCTTCATTCCTTCCTCACTTCTTTCCATTCTTTTTGTCAGTTATATCACACAAAGTTAATGTTATGTTGAGCTTGCAGTAGCCTAAAATCCTGAAAGTATATGCATTAAAGAGTTCTCCTCTAATTTATATTTAAGTAGCTATATTATTTTAGCCTAAGGCAGAAAATTTATGATAGTGCAATCTCAGCACATCGATGGAATTGATAGATATGATTTTGAGTTCTGATTCTTTCATTTACCATATAAGTTCTTCTCCATGTTGTCTGCTCCATTTATAAAACATTTGCTTATTTCCAAATAGATAATCATCTTCTGAATTGTCATGACCCTTAATTCCTCTCTTCTGGAACTAATCATTTGATGGCTTGTGTTATAGTTATTTAGTGATAAGACTTATCTTTCATAAACGGTAAGTTCCTCATACCAGGCTCCCTGCTGATTTACTTATTTTTATTCTTTTTATGGCCTAGAACATAATAAATATTTTAGCAAACACCCAATGAGTGGATAAATTTAAAGTAGCAAGTAAATTATCACCATTTTCTTCAAGTATCCTTTGTTTCTATTTTCACAATCAACTCTGTTACATCCATTGTAGATTGAAAATCTTTGTCTGATAGAGAATTTCAAAATGAAAATTCCAATTGAGTATCTCTGATTTCCAGCTCTCATTTATAAACATTATCTCATCTGCATCAAGTGATAAAGCTGAACTTTCCCTTATTCTATCTGAACAGACATTTATAAGTCTTGTGCCTATCCCTGATTATTCAGTTTCCTTTCTCTCTGACGCATGCCCTTTGCAAATGCAACTGGTCCTCTTCCTGTCCGGCCATATTTTAGTTTTTGGTGCCCCTTATTTCCTCAATGGAATAATATGTGATTATTTGTAGAAACTTAACTTTAAGGACTATCAGCCTTCTTCCCTTTTAATATATATATATTTTCAATTTCTTGATATGTGAAACTAGTACTATCCCTTCCATGGCAATTAGACATTCTTTTATACTATTGCTATCACCTTCCAAGATCCTCACATTTTGTCAACTAAAACTTCCTCATTGCTCAAAATTAAGAATAATAATTACTAGTTATTTTATCAACCATCTGAAAGATAAACTCTGTATCAAGAAAAGCTGATAATCATATATAGATATAGATATACCTATATTTATACCAAGAACTATAGTATATATTTTTTTAATGTCAAACCTAGTATCATACTCAGTTGATAAGTACTAAAAATAATCTTACTGAAGGTAGAAATAAAATGAAGATATTCTTCATCACCAATATTATTTATCATTCTTTTTTTTTTTTTAAAGATTTATTTATTCATTTGAGAGAGCGAGAATGAGAGAGAGTACATGAGAGGGGGGAGGGTCAGAGGGAGAAGCAGGCTTTCGCCGAGCAGGGAGCCCGATGCGGGACTCGATCCCGGGACTCCAGGATCATGACCTGAGCCGAAGGCAGTTGCTTAACCAACTGAGCCACCCAGGCGCCCTATCATTCTTAAGCTTTTTGACAATGCTATGAAGAAATGGAAAGAGATAAAAATAGCATTGGAGGATAAGCACAATCAATGACAGATGATTTGACTAATTTATCTGGAAAACCTGAGACAAGTAAGTGAAAAGCCATATAAATGCAGCTGGGAACAGATAATACACAGAAATAAATATATAATCATTTTTATTTCTCCTTCACTTTTGAAGATTAGTTTCACTAGATATTATTTTCACTAGATATAGAATTCTAGTTAGAAAGTCTTTTTCTTTCAACACTTTATTCTTTTCTTGCTTGCTTGGTTTCTGATGAAAATTCCTCTGAAATTCTTACCCTTGTTCCTTTGTAGGTAAGGTGATTTTCTTCTCTAGCTTCTTTCAGGATTTTCTCTTTGTCTTTGGTTTTCTGTAATTTAAATATGATAGCCTTAGATACAGATTTTGTTTTGTACTTATCATACTTAGGGCTTTCTGAATTTCATGGATTTCTGGTTTGAAGTCTGTCATTTACTTTTAGAATGTTCTCAGTCATTACTTCACATATTTCTTCTGCTTCATTCCATCTTTTCTTCTCCTTCTGATGTTCCAATTATACTTTTTGAAAATGTTCTCATAGTTTTTGGATGCTTTGTTATGTGTGGGGTTTTTTTTCCCCTTTCTTTTTTTTTCTTTTTTCTTTTTTTCTCCTGTGTGTTTCAGTTTGGGGTGCTCCTATTGACCTATCTTCAAGCTCACTGACTCTTTTCTTTGTCCATGTCCAGTTTACTGATGAGTGCATAGAATCATTCTTCATTTCTCTTACAGTGTTTTTTATTTCTAGTATTATCTTTGAATTCCTTCTTAGGATTCCCATCTCCCTGCTTACATTACCTATCTGTTCTAGCATGTGATCTGCTTTTTTTCATTAAAGCACTTAGCAAGTTAATTACTAATGTTGATTAATAAATGTCAGTTTTCTTAAATTCCATGTCTCATAATTGCAGCATTGGTCTTCTGAGTCTTATTCTGAGGCTCACCTTATCTCTTCAGACTGTGGTTTTCCTTGTCTTTGGCATGCCTTGTAACTTTTTGTTTAAAGTCAGATGTGTTGTATTGAGTAATAGGAACTTAAGTAATAGGCTTTTAGTGTGAGTATTTAGTTAATCTTGCTAGAAATTTGGCTATGTTTAATGTTTGCTGTGGCTGTAGGTGCTAGAGACTTCAAATTCTAGCATCTTTGTTTTTGTCTTTCTTGTTAACTTTGGTCTTCATGAAGTACCCTTTGAGTCTATTCATTGCAGATCTTCCAGCTGAAATCCACTGTTCCATGCTGGGGCCTTGTTTGTGTGGTGGTAAGATATATGTGGGAGGGGGAAGTGTTTCATAATCTTATGATTAAATCTCAGTCTTTTACTGTGCCTGTGTCCCTGCATTGTGAGCTTCACAAGTATTTCTTAGTCTCCTCCTCCCCACTCCAGGCCCTCAGACAAGCCTGGAAGACTAGAAAGAACTAGAATGGAAATGCTGCCTGTAAATGAGATAGAACTCTGGACAAGTCTTTTTCCCTTGGAGAGCAGGTCTTGGTTAAGGAGAGTGCTCTGTGTGAATTTCACAGAGATTACTCTTCCCCTCCTCCCATCAGAGCCAAGAGGGGACCTTTTTGACTCTTCACCATGAGAACCAGGTGGAGTTCCCAAAGGTAAAATCCATGAAAGGATGAGTGTCTCCCCAAGACCGAGGCTTTTAGGAGTTTCTCACTCACACTGGTTCACACTCAGCCTCCAGCAATTCATCAAAATTTTACTCTAAGTTCACCTGCCAGTTTACAGCTGCAGAGGCTTATTCTACATAAACAGATCTTAGCTTTGACTCTCCTCGTTTGTCTGTCTCTCCAGATTTCAGGGTGCTAGTTTGCCCTGCAAACTCAGCTTTCTGAGGAATCCATGAAAAGTTGTTGATTTTCAGTCTTTTCAGCTTTTTATTTTAGGACAGGAGTGATAACTTCCAACCTCTTTACATGTCAGAGTTGAATCTGAAAGTAGCTGTGTGTGTGTGTGTGTGTATGCGATCCACTAGAAAATATGAAGAAAATATAGTTTAATAACATCAAAAATAAAATAAAATACCTAGGATTGAGCTTAATAAGAAATGTGCAATTTCTATATAAAAAAAGTTCAATAGAAACTTCCCAAACTGAAATGCACACATACACACAAAAAGAATGGGCAAACACATACAATAGAACATCTAAAAACTATAGGAAACTTGCAAAAAGTATAATTGGAATATATATTAAAAAGTGTTAAATGCATATGCAGAAGACAAAAAATACTCATTAATCAAAGGCCAATTCTCTCTCAATGAATCTCTAAATTTAATATAATTCCAACAAAAGTGCCAAAAGTATTTCTTAAAAGTGAGAAAGTTTATTCTAAAATTGATATGGAAAACAAAATTCTAAAGCAAAAGCATAAGGCAGGTGGATCTAGATTATTAAAAGATAAACTAGAGCATATTCAAAATTTTAAGATTTTATTTGAGAAGAATTGATTCCAACTGGGCAACACCAACCTGGAAGTGGTTAGGAGTGCTCCACCAACAGTTTGTGGAGGGACTTTTTTAGTGAAAAGGTGAAAGCAGAGTAAGGAAATTGTGGATTTGCTATAGTTTTATAAGGTTTTCTTCAACCATACTATTTAATGTAGCTTAAAATCTATCTGGCTATTTGTGACTGGTTGTCCCTAGGTTTCAATTTTATACCCTTCAGGCATTTACAGGCTTAGATTTTGGTTTGCCTACCTAGGCCACAGCAGCATTAGATCAACATCAATCTAATGGCTTCCTTGTTTAATTAATTTAACAAGATCTACCACATTTTAAAAGATCATAACAAAAAGTAGAGTAAATAAAACAACATGATAGAAAGCAGAATTGTTCATTCATTCAGTAAGTACTTCATGTGCACCTACAGTAAGTCAGACATTTTTCTAAGGATTTAGGATGGAGTAGTGAAGAAATCAGAAAAAAAAATTATTTGCCCTCAAGGAGTTTCTCATAGGGAAAGACATACAATTTAAAAAATTAATATGCAAAATACCAAATATATGAGATGCTGTTAAGTGGGATGAAGAAAAAGCAGGAAGGGGAATGAGAAATGTTGGACAGGGGATGTTAAATATTGAATAGGGTAGTTAAGGAAAAGCTCACCGATGAAGTGATACTTGAACAAGGGTGTGAAACAAATCATGGTATTTGCCATGCAGATACTTGGGGGAAATTTTCTAAGCAGAAGAAACATGAAATGAATAGGTTCTGAGTCAGGAGCATGTTGGGTGTTTCATAGTGACCTGAAAGAGAACCAGGAGTTAAGAGAACCACAGTGAAAATATTAAGCAATGACATTGGTCAGAGAATTAAGAGGTTCAGGTCATTTAAAGTTCTGTCAGTCATTATAAATATTTTGGCTTTTCATCTGAATTCGATGGGAGTCCATTGGAGGGTTTTGAGCAGAGCAGTGACATAATCTGATGTGCATAAAATGGACTCCTCTGGCTTCTGTGTTGTGAATAAACTATTGAAGGGGAAGGTCAGAGGCAAGGAAGTGAGTTAGGATAATAACATGGGTGAAATATGATTTTGTATAAATAAAGGTGGTAGCAAGATAGGCAAGTGAAAAGGAGGTGGTTGTGAGAGCAAGTAGATAAGGTCATGGGGAAAAAAATGAGAAGTTAAACTTTGGGCTTGTAAAATTGGAGATGCCTATCAGATGTTCATGTGAAATGTCATGTAGGTACTTTCATGTGTGATTCTAGATTTGAAGGGGAAAATGCGAGCCATGGATATAAACTTGGGTATGTTTCAGCATATAGAGCATATTTGAAGATATAAAACTGATGGGATCACCCAGAAAGTAACTGTAGAGAAAGGATGAAATCCTGGGACAGCCCATCGCTAGAGATTGGGGAGATTAGAAAGTACTAGTAAAGGGGAACAGAGAAGGAGTTGCCAGTGGAGTAGAACAACTAAGTATGGGAAGCTGAGTAATAAATTTGGCTGGCCCTTATCCCTGGTTACTGGGAAGTCACCTGTAAATCCTTGGAATCTCCTGAGAGATAGGAGCATCTTTGTAATTTATGGAGGGCCGCTGAATGGTTTATGTTAATGGGATGACTCAAGATGGGGACTAGCCCCCGAAACACCAACCCTGTGGTTAGAAGGTTGAGTTATGTGATATCAGCCTGCTCTCTGGTGAGGGGAGGAGGGTTGGATATTGAATTCAACAGAGTGGCCAGGGATTCAATCAAGTGTACCTATGTAACAAAACCCCAATAAAAGTTCTGGAAACTAAAGCTAGACTAAACTTTGCTGGTTGGCAATACTCTGTTGTTGCACAGTAATGTGCCAGAAGGGTAGTGAGTCCTAAGGATAAGGAAGTTTAATGTTTGGGATCCTCCCAGACTTCGCCCTGTGCCCATCTCCCTTTGACAGGTATTGTTTTGTATCCCATTGTTATTAAAATGGTAATAGTTAATATAGCACCTTCCCTGAGTTCTGTGAATCACTCTGGTGAATTATTGAAGCTCAGAGGGTAGTAAGAGCCCAATAATTTGTAGACAGCAGATCAGAGGTGAGGGTGGCCTGGGAAATCCTGAATTCATGGCAGTCTTGTGGAGGACTGTGCCCTTAATATTTGGCTCAACTCTGAATAGTTAGTGTCAGAAGTCATTGCAGAGGCCAATGGAAGAATATATTTCAGGGAGCAGGTAGTGATTATGTGAATCAGGTTATACATAGACTGAGAATTGAGGTCTCTACTCAACAATGTGGAAACCATGGGTCACTTTGAAAAGAGAATGTTCCATAGAGTTAAGGGAGTGAAATCTTGATTGCAAAGCATTCTGTCTAGAATAGGAGGAGACGAATTGTAGTTAGCAAGTATAGACTACCCTTTTGAGGAGTTTTGCTGTCAATGGAAAAAGGTATTTGTGGCTTTAGCTGGAGGCAGAAGGTGTGGGATTAAGAATATTTTTTTCTTTTTTAAGATTGGAGATTTTATAGAATGTTTACACTGATGGAAATAATCCACTGGAAGGAAAACACAGATGAGGCAGGAAATAGCAAGAATAATGTCTGAAAATTATCTTTGAGCATCTGGAAGGCACTGGATTAGATGCATAATTTAGGGGTTGGCCTGGGAAAAAAACACAGACAATGCTTCCATAGTAGCAGAAGAGAAGAGAGAGTATGGGCATAGATGCCTTCAAATGATAGATAGGGATTTTGCAGAGAACTCCTCTTCTGATTGCTTCTGTTTTCAGTGGAACACAAAACAAGGTCATGGTGTGAGAATGAAGATAGTGTAAAAGATATTGGAGGCCTGAGGAGACAAAAGCAGGTATGAACCCCAGGCAGCACTAAAGAATGGGAGGAGAGTGGTCATGAATGTAAAGTGAAACCAGTAAGCATGGCAGCAATGAAGAGATGGAGAGTCCCTGCCCCACAGAATTCAAAGTGATGGTGGCATAAAAACGGTCATCACTTGAGAGGGCTCCCTGGGAAGAAATGCATTTAAGGCACACTTAGACCAAGAAGGTAAAGTGAATATTTAGAAAAAAAAGTGAGGATATGAGGAGTTTGCCGATAACAGATTAGTGGAAAATAATAAAAAATCCATGAAGAAAACTCTGTGTATATTTAATAATGGTAGAATTTCACATCCATTCAGGAAAAATGGATTATTTAATACATTGTTGTAACTGGAGGAAAAAGGTTAGATCTCTGTCTTACATTTTATACCCCAAAAAGTTCAGACAGGTCAAATATTTAAGTACGAAAAAGTAAAGTATAAATTTGCTATAAAAAACAAAAACTAAAAAATAATTTTGAAATGGGTACAGCCTTTCTAAATATGACACAAAAATATAGCAATTATTGTGAATTATATTGACCAATTTCACTACTTAAAGTTTAAAAAAATTGATTACAAAGCATGGATAAGCAAAGGCCAAAGATGCATGTTAAAATGAAAAATAATGTTATTTATATTACAGAAAATAGCTAACTAATTTTATTATTAGTCAGTAGTCACCATTTATAGTCAATAAGATGAATAACCCAATATTAAAATGGGCAAAGAATATGAACAAAACACTTACTTAAAAATAAAAAAAAAGGAAATGCAGCTAGCTTTTGGGCATATTAAAAGTTACTTAATATTAGCCATTTTAAAAATGCAAATAAAAACTATGAAGCTCCAAATTTCCCTCATCAAATTGGCAAAGATCAAAAAGTTTGGTAAGATACCATCAGGGTAGAGAAGATTATACATTGCATTCTATGAGTGTAAAATGGGAAACAAATGAAGTAGTCATTAATAGGGTACTTTGTTAAATAAAATATGGTGTATCGTTATAATGGAACACTGAGTAGCCAATCAAAAGAATGCACTGATTTTATATGCTACTTTGAAATGTGCTAACAGAAAACTTTGTCATCATAATTTAAGGAGGAAGCAATATTGCAGAGTAAAAATGTAAAGTAATACTATGAAAAGCACTGCTCAAGACTCAGACATCGCATATGATAGTTACTTTGAGTCAAAATAAAAAGTGAGTATACATACACACATAAATATGTATGTACACTTGTATTTGCATAAACTATATAGGAATATATAAAAATGCTAATTGTTTGCTTCTGGAACAGGGTTTGGGTTCTACAGCAGAATAGAATGGAGCATAGTCTTTGCCTGTACACCTTTTTGGAACTTTTAAATTTTATACCATTATTTGTGTCATCCTTTATACTATATCCATGCTTTGCATTTTTAAAATTTTAAGGAAATATTTTAAATTACTAATATAATTGTGAACTATTGAAACACTTTAAACAGGTAAGTTTAAAAAATAAAGGTAAACCAGTATCAACTGAAAATAAAAACCTTTGAAATTTTAAAAAACATAATGTTAAATTTTAGACAATAAAAGTAGTTACATTGTGAAGGTGAATTCACAAGGGAGCTGAAGGATACTGATGAGGACTTACTAAGGAGAATGATGTGGTTTATTTAATTCTATCTTGGTTAAAATATTAAGTTAAGCGCGGCTGCTAAAAATTTTCAGGCAGTTAATAAAAGAAAGTAAATAGACTGTATACTTTCCAAACTTGAGATGGAAAAAATAGGAAACATTAAAAAGTTGATCAAGAAAAAGAAAATGAGTAACAAAAATGTGAAGCAGTAATACATGATGATAGAAAAATGTCCAAATATGTCAGTAACCACAATAAATATAAATAGTTATTTAAAGTCAGAGCAACTCAGCCTCCCTCCCTTTTATGTTAAGAAAAACTCAAAAGTTAATTACAATGCCCCTGCTAATAATAGAGCTAATGTGGTTTTGGAAATCCTTGTTTTGCATATATATTCTCCTAAATATATGTGTTCTGTTTCTTCTTTTTGTTGTTGTTTGCTTGTTTTTTTGTTTTGTTTTGTTTTTCTGTCCTCAGCAGAAACCTCTAATATATAGACAAAGGTCATGAGGCAGGCAGGTTACAGCAATGACTCCTATTCTTCCCCCTCTCTGTGTCCTGGCTATGTTTCTGCGCAGAGCCCTCCCACTCTGGCTCTGGCTTTGGCCATCTGACTCACTTCGGCCAATGGAATATTAACATATATGACACAAGCAGAGACTCGGGAAATGCCTGTATAATGAGCTTTTCCTGCTTCTGCATTTTGCCTTCACTGTGAGAGCATGCCTGCCTGACAGTGAAAGACATGAGGGACAGAGCCAACCCATAGCAGTCATTCCAAGCAAGGCTGTCCTAGTGCCGTCAAAAGCCAGCCATCCCTCATAATATGTGAATAATTCCCATAAGATAAGTAAAATCATCCAATTAACCCGCAGATTTGTGAACTAAATCAATGTTTATTGTTTCGCACCGCTCAGTTTTGAGGTGGTTGGCTATGTAGCAGTATGGTGGTAAAAGATTCTTGGTACAGATGACAAGACTTTTGGGATTGGCTTTTTCAGTGAGTGAAGAATCAAGGCAATGGTGAGATGCCACGTGTCCTCATACGTCACTGTAAGCCAACACTCCCCAGCAAGTGAGACACGCCTCACTCACAGAGTCATTGAGGGACCATTTTACAACAATTCTCTCCACCAAGTGATCAAAATATGATTGACTTTAAAAAAGTACCGAGGGTCTAATAACCCCTGTTAGTCTATACTTCTTATTAGCATCAATTTATGTTCTTTCAACTTTCTGTTCAACTGCGATGTAATTCTTCTCATTTGCCAGTCTTACCCTGCTTCTGACAGTTGCATTCTCTTTTCTGGCTCTCTTGTCTCTGTTTAACCTGCCACAGCCTTTTGTTTTTCCCCCTGTGCTTCAGGAAAAGGAAGATAACTTGGCATACCTGCCAAAGACTTGTGACAGTAATATATGAGCAGGGTGCTCCCCTGATGTCTCAGAAAAAAACGATACCCTCAAGAAGACAAACCCTCTGTCATTTGGTTTCCAGGGATACAAACATATCTAAAAGTGCAGAGCTAAATACATTTTAAGTAAGAAATTCTTTAAAAAGTGAAAGTGCAGAGAATGATCTGTTGGAAAAAATACAGGCTTTGGAGTCAAACATTCCTGGGATTGAATCCTGACAGCCATTTACCACCAGCAAGTTACTTAGCTGCTTGAGCATCCCTTTCATCTTCTGCAAGATGTGAGGATTATATGAGACAGAGTAACTGAACTCTTAGCACAACCAGCATATTTCTTCTCCTGAGTCTCTCTGGCCTCACTGACAACTAAGACTTCTTTTACCTTACTCCTAAATATCCCCCAAATCCTTTAGCAATTCTGCTCTGTCTCATCCCCTCCATACTGCCTCTCTTTCTGAACCAGTGCTCTTTCTGAGCAAAAGCCCCATGGTTACTAGGATCTAACTACCAAAAGCAGAAGAGAAAGCTAGAAATAACATTTTAAAATTCTTATTTGGATGCATTTTCAAATTGGAATCCTTTATCCTTCTTACATTAAGAAATAATGCTTCCATGATTCATTAACAAAACACTATTTTAAATTTCATAGAACTTGCAGAACAAACCAGGAAGATTACTTTGTAAAGCAATCATGAGGACAGTGTTAGATACAATTATATGTCATAATTAATAGGATATAGCTAGTCACTTTGATTTATGGATCTAGGGAATGATGACCATTTCCTAAAGGAATGAGACCTGAGACCTGAGCCCTGAGACAAGTCTTTGACAAAGTAAAAATTCACATCTTGGTTGTCTGACAATAGTTTTCTCAGCTGTTCATTACACTGGATTATGACCCATTTAAATATCTTTTCAATTTAAGTCCCTATTTTGTGCCACATCCACTTTCATAAGCATTGAATTATAGGTGATAAAGTGTGCCATTTTTCTTTTTGATCAGTAGGGTAACTTTCCTGTTCTTACACTATTCTAAATGGGAGGACTACAAAAAGCAACAAAATCTTGACAAATGAGGTACCAAGTACTTATTCCATGGCTCAGAGATAAAAATAGAAGCTACCATTTACTGAATGTCTCAAACGTGCTAAGTACTTTGTGTACATTATCTTATTTGATTCTAATGAAAACCCTTTGGGGTAAATATTTTTAGCCCCATTTTATAGGATGAAGTACTAATGCTTAGAGAATAAGGAAAGTTCTCAAGTTAAAAATGGCTATTTAAATACATGTTTGGATGCAATACTATTAAACCAACAATAAAATAGGTATAACAACAACCACCCAGCCCCTCTTTTGCTTCACCTACCTGAAAACAATGCCCCCTTTTCGTTTATATAGTGGACATCCCAGATGCTATCAATTTCTCCTTATATTTCCTCCTCTCAGGATTCACCTGCCACCTAGTCATATTCATTTGACTTGCTACATCTGCTTTTCAAGTGAACTGCTCATGCTGTTCTTGAAGGCTTTTAGAGAAGGGCATTTTCATGTCAGTGGCCAGAGGAAGAGCTGAATTTTAAAATGAAGATGAGAAGTCAAAGGTGGGAGGGATTCTTTTCAACTTTTCAAAGCTGTATGAATATAATGGGTTAAAAATAAAATTTTGGTATAAATTTAATGAACAGGGGCTTGGGTTGCCATCATGAGGCATATAAGTGCAGTATTATTCTCTATGACTTCTCTTGTCCTTGGCCATTATAGTCAGGAAAGCTTCTTACAGCACAATGTAACTAATCAAGGAATCATTTTAAGTGTATTTTTGGTACATAGATGTTATTAATAAGTGAAGAATGGTTTATTTCAGCCATTCTTATATGATATATCAAGAAAAAAAAGGTAGGGAATCAGACTACCCTTATTTTTGGTATATATATATATAAGTTGTTTTCTCTTTAAAATTTTGGGATACAGTTTCTTCTAACAGACCAAAATATACCCTAAATCTCTAGTGTATGGCTTTGTTCTAGTCTCCTGCCTGATCATATTCTCTCCCCCTTTTTTTAAAATTCCTCTTCTTTCTTTTTTCAACCAACTTCTTATCTTATGGAATTAATCTTAAATTCCTTAGAATTTGGATGCCATATTTTCATGTCTACAGGGAGCAAAGGAAGAAGAGCATACAAAATACTAATTTCATTTGTTGCATGATACTATTTTTTCAATACTATATAAAACTAAACAGAGCATGTTGTTCTCAGAAATTCTATAATGATGTTAACATCTTGCTCTTATCCCATAGTGGTGATCCAACTTGGAAGCTACCATCAGAATTTAATTCCTGCTGAATCTGCTGGGTTTGGAGACTCCACACAGGGTTGGATGCCAGAGATAGAAACGCTCGGTCACAGGCTGGGTGAGCACAGAGTGCGGCCAGAGACTGGGGAGACAGGAGTGACTGCTTTTCTCTGGTGGTGCACTGAGGAGTGGGGCCCCGAGTTCTCAGCTCCTCTGGGGCAGATATTGGGAGGCCGCCATTTTCACTCTCATCCTCCAAAGCCAAACGGAAAGCTTGCAGGGAACAAAAGCTCCCGAGAGCAAAGCCGAGCAGATTATTTAGCCAGGACCCTGCAAGGGCGGGCTAATTCCACCTCCAGCAAAGACATTTGGGAACCATGGCACCAGGCCCATCCCCCAGAAGGTCAGCAAGAACAGCCAGTCAAGACCAAGTTTACCAATCAATGAGAACAGCAGAACTCCAGCACTAGGGGAATAATGCACAGAGAATCCATGGCTTTTTTCCCATGATTCTTTAGTCCTTCAAAGTTAATTTTTTTAATTTTCTTTTTTTTTAATTTTTCTTTCTCCCTTTTTCAACCAACATCTTATCAATCCCTTTTTAAAAAATCTTCTTTATTTTTCATTTTTAGAGTCATATTCTATCCCTTCATAGTAGTTACCCTTATTTTTGGTATATATATATATAAGTTGTTCTCTCTTTAAAATTTTGGGATACAGTTTCTTCTAACAGACCAAAATATACCCTAAATCTCTAGTGTATGGCTTTGTACTAGTCTCCTGCCTGATCACATTCTCTCTCCTTTTTTTTTAATTCCTCTTATTTCTTTTTTCACCA
>NC_138382.1:18733406-18767497 GCF_054177405.1 Leptonychotes weddellii | reverse complement strand
TCTAGAGGGGAGGGTGGTGGGGGATGGGTTAGCCTGGTGATGGGTATTAAAGAGGGCACATATTGAATGGAGCACTGGGTGTTATACACAAACAATGAATCATGGAACACTACATCAAAAACTAATGATGTAATGTTTGGTAATTAACATAACATAATAAAATTAAAAAAAAGAATTTAATTCCTGCTGATAAGCTGGGTATTCATGAGAAAATACAATTTCTAGGCATCCCTTCAAGGCCAAGACTTCCTCACCTGTCAGAATCATCTCACTTAAAGAAATCGAGACATATTATAACATAGTTAATGTTTTCTCTATTGAAATTTTTCTGGGGCTGAAATTTGGATATCTCTCATTTTCTTTTTTCAAGTTTAGGTTATAAAATGACATATGATTTAGTGCCCCAAAGCACTTTTCAGACTAAATTAATCATAGCCTTTTATAAATGCCTAAGAGAAATTAAACAGCTTAGCCATAATTGAACGACTGGCTAGAGGTAAAAGCTAAAATGAGAAGCCTCTTTAGTGTTTTTTTTCTAGCCAGGACACAGTGGTATCTTCCTGCTACAATATGAGCATTTTTTTCCCCCTTTATCTGCCTTCGGTGGAGACAAAACAGCTGGTCACCATCCTTCCTATTTGGATAAAGAGTGCAAGAATGGATTATTATAAAAATCACCTCCTTCCCTCCAATCTAGTGGGTGATGATTCCACTGAAGGGAAAGAGCAATAGAGGGGAAACTTTCAATGTTGCTGGCCTGTTTCCATGTAATCTGTGGATAATAGAGCTCTTTGATGTCTGGTACTTTCATAGCCACCAAACTCAGCTTCCCAGTCAACAGAAAAGCTATTTTACACCACTTTTGATGTGATGAAATAACTTAACTAGACGTGGTTAATCACATAGCTGGTGATTATGCCATGCAAGGAAAAGCCATTAAAATAAGCCAAGTGCCGCCTCTAACAAGAACAAAGGAAAACTCCCTAGCAGGCATGTACATAGCTGACTCAAGTGCTCTGGCATGACTCGGTTTTTTACCATCCAGATTCACTCTCACTATTTTCATAACACGAAACATAAACATCACTGCTTCCATCAGAATTCTGCATACCTGCCCAACTTGCTTATTTCTTATTCTGCGAGGCAGTCACAATTTGTCTTTACTCCGTTCCAGACATATCTGGCTTTGATCACACCACCAGGCTGAACACCGACAGATTCTGGGACTAAAACAGAGAAGGCTCTTTTGTAAACGTTTAATCCCACTTAGGTCATCTGTTTATTGCTTTGTCCAAAACATCTAGGTTTTCTGATGATTTGACTAGTATCACAAATGCAAATCCTGTAATAAATGAGAGTACCTACAGGTTAGCAGCATCAAAGGAAAAGAGCTCTGGGGAGAACAGCACTGACAAGTTGGTTTATTAGTTCAGCTGGTTCTTAAAGACCAGCCTAGGTCCTGTTTTCAACTAGATTGTTTATTTTTATCAGTGGATGCTCTACTATTTCAAGAAAATAAGCAAACTAGATCTCCTAGATTCTTTCTATGTAGAGGAAATTCTAACTTTTGTAAATCTCGATGAACTGAAAGCTAATCAAATTTGACATTTACCCACATTCATACATTTCCCAAAGCCTGGCAACCAAATGAGTCAGTGATCTTGAAATTAAGCTATTAATTGTAATATATAATTACATTAAAAAATTAACTATGGGCTAAATAACCTAAGAAGTATTAGGTGAACTGTATGTTGGTTGAACATAGAGGGCACTGTTGTATAAAAACCATCCAAGGACCAAGAGAGATGTTAAGAAGATATAATTCTAAAAATTAGGAGTTCAAGGTATAATTTTAGAGAAAGTTACTCAGTGCTGTAAAAGGAATCTACACTTTGTGCTTAGATGATTTATCTTTTTAGGAAGGAATATGACAAATCTCGAAAAACTCATTCAACACAAGAAAAATTGCATTTTTCAATAATGGATGGATTTATTAACTGATTTCAAAAATAAAATGCCAACAGGTCATTAAAAGTTAATTACAGATGCTTTCAGTATCTATATCACTGTATGAAATGACAAGGAAACTAATTAAGGATTCTGTGCCCTAGTTTCCTGATCAATAAAATGATGGGCCTCATTCACTCAGTCAAAAATATTTATAGGGCTCCCACTATGTGCCACAGGATTTAAAGTAGTGAGCCAGCCAGCATCTTTGCCCTCTTGGAACTTAGACTCTGGTAAAGGAAAGCTGGAAAATAAACATGATAGTGGTAACGATTCTGAAACAAATAATAAAGATGATGTGACAGTGACTTGGGGAGAAAAGCACCGCTTTTGTCAGGGATCATCTGACCTGATGGGGGAGGACAAACGTAGCAAAGATGTGGTGTGGGACGGAATTGGAGGAGAGAATTCCAAAGCGCTGAACCAAACCAAAGGCCTTAGCCAGGATTGGACTTGATGTGATAGAACCGCAAGAAAGATGGCATGATAAGCATGATGAGTAAAGGCAAGTGTGGAAAGTGGTTAGGTCAGAGAAAAAAGAAGAAACTAGAGACATGGTATTTAGACCAAGGTATGGAATTTGGATTTGAGCCTAAATGGATTGGTAAAGCATCCCAAGTTTTGAACAGGAGAGTAAGACGGTATTTACACATTCAAAGATAACCCTTGCATTTGAGTACAGATTAGATCTCGGAGTTGCAAGAATTGAGGGAGAAAAATGAGTTAGGAAGATAATAGTTACCAGGAGTGGATTAGATGGTTTGGGTTAGGGCAGCTAGGTTAGATCAGAAGTTCTCAATTTCTTGGCAATGGATCATTTTGCCAGTCTGTGGAGACCTCTCAAACTAATGTTTTTAAATGCTTAAAATACATTGTAGAGAAATAAAAAGGAGAACTAGCATATTAAATGTAAATATATAAATACTTTTAAATGTGTGATTAATACATTAAATAACAAGATTTAGTATAAATAAAATTTTGAAATGTCTGCACAAGCTGTAATATGATATGGAAATATCTGATTAATATCGATAACAAGGTACTACTAATAATACCGTGGTTGGTCCTACATTCATGATTAAAGAAAATGCTAAATTTTACTTAGAAGTGTATGAAAAAAAAGCTGCAAGTTTTTCCATATAAACTCACACATCCCTGAACTCTGGGTCATACATGATCATGCTTGTGGCTTCCTAGGTTTATACCACTTTTTTCTCCCATTGGGCCTTTTCTAGGGAGCTCAAATTCCGGATCACTATACCATTTCCATCTCTAAAGAGAATCTGTGTTGATATCAGGATAAACTATATGGAGATTTTTCGGTTTGCCAAGATATCCTGACTTCACTTACAGTTGGCTTCCATCACAAGATTTAGATATCAGATACGAATAAGCAATAAAACCAGGGCTCATGGCAACATGCATCCACCATTGCTTTGAGAATATTTATTAAATAAATAGTATGTACACCACTTAACTCCTGTTTATATACAGAAACACTTTCTCTTATCCTCTCAGAAACAATAGAAACAATGGGAAAAATATAACTAGAGATTAAAAGTGCTGGGTGTTGCTCTTGGATCTTCTTCTCAGTTGTTTGATTGCCTCTGACAAATTACATGACTCACTGATTTCCTCACTTATACTATAAAGCTAAAGTATATCTACTTTGCATCGACCATCCCAGCATGCTACTTTGCTATAAAAAACTAAACAGGTTGAATAAAATGAAATAGATCTTTTCACACTATTGTTATCATAGTGTGATGCATTTCTCATGGTTATTTGGTTTGGTTTGATTATAATGTATATTGAAGAAGAGTTCTAATTGTTTTGACAGGCTTAACACCTTTCAAAGAAATTATATATGGAATGGGGAAATCTTAGTTTTGATGTTGTCTCTGAGATACTAAACAGCTTTGTCTTTCATTTCTTTCATATTTGTTTTAAGTACATTTTGTTCCATACCCAATTTTCCCTTTCCACTCCCAGCAACCACTGCTTTCAAGGTAACTTTCTAAAACAGAATGTGAGAGGAAATCTGGACCAAGGATTTCATTATAAATAAAATGTGAAAATAAAATGATCTTTCTAATTTCAAAAAATATATATTTTTATTTATGTATCTAGCCTTAAATACAAATACAGGCTATACATACTAAGCCCCTGAAATCTATCCAAATCAACCTAATGAGAATCAGTTTTTGTAAATCTACTGCTAGCCATTTCAATTAGCGATTTTGGTATCACAAAATTTTAAGGAAGCCATGATAAAAGACCTAAGTTAGTTAATATGGCTAGTGTAATATGATGTGGGTATTAAAAGGTCAATTTCTGTGACAGGTATCACCAAGAGCCATGACATTTACCATGAAGTTGCAATCAGAGTGTTTAGGCATGACATGAGAGTTTTACATTCACCTATAGTTTTGGAAAGCACCAGAACTGGGTTAATGGAAAGAGCACTTCTATTTTTACTTCTTGGCCAAAATCAACAGGCATTCCCTCATCAAGGAAATGAGCCCAGAATGAAAGCCAAGACTGTTAATAAGCAAGGAGTCTTACTGACCTGGTACTATGTGAGGCAAGAGGAAAGGTATTACCAAGGGTAAACATAGTTGTTTTTATTACATATAGAATTTGAGAGAATTAACTAGAAGGAAGTTTAGTTATATTAATGTCATCTATGGTAAAATATAAACAAAGATAGGCGCAAAATGACATAATTGAACCATGGTCTTTGAGGACAGCTATATATTAACCCAATTTCTCATTCTACAGGCTAACGTCTTGGCCAGTTACTTAAAATGTCTGTGGTTCAGATTTCTAATCTATAAACTCAGTCATGATAACAGTGACTAACAGAGCCCCCCTAAGGAGCACTGGGATAATCCATGTGGAAAAGTATCTTGCAATTGAGTAGGCAATATGAGTTTTGCTCTTGTCAAAATAAGCATTTCTTTTTGCTAATTTGGACTTATACAAATTAAATAGAGTTACTTCTTAATTTTCAGGAATTGTAACATAATAGGATGTTCTGGATAAGTTTCCTTTTTTTCTTAGTTTGGCTTGTCCATATTTTTTTCCTCTTTTCCACACCATACAGTCTTCCTGCTTTCTTCTTACCCCTCTTGCTTCTTTTTCTCTTTTTCCTACTGGTCCATCTTACACCAATCATACCATAACCCTTCCTCCCCTCTTTTATGTTATCTTCCTCCTGCTGCCTTTCCTCTTGCCTTCTCATCACTGTTCTCATTCTTCTCTTCAGCTCAGCTTCAACACTCATTTGCACTGTGACCATACCAGCCTGAGGGTGCTAAGTTGCATGCTTGTCTTTCCAACCAATCCCAGAACTCTTTGATCTTGCAGAGACCTGACCAACCATGGCATTTCTTTGAACTCAATGCCTTTGGCTTTTCTCAATAGCTTTTCCTAACTTCTGCCTGTAATTTTGCTGTAGCTGGAATTCCATTTGTTGGAAGGTGCCGAATGTATAGTTGCCAAATATTTGAGGTTTTGTTATGTGATCAGAAATTTTGGTATTTTAAATCAGGGAATTTTAGCAGTGCTCTAGTGCTTAAATGAGTCTTAAACAAATACATATTTAAGACTTAAAACAAGACAATACAACTTTTATGTGAATAAAATTAAGAAGAAACAATGGCAAATATACAATGGCTGTTTGTACTATGTTGTTTCTTATCAAGGCAATATTAACAGTTTTCTTAGCTCTGCAAAAATTCCACTAAAATCTCCTCCCTCAAACTGTAAAGTAAAGCAGCTTAATAATTTAATAAAACCCATCTTTATAAGTCTCATGTGTTTATTTAAACTGGATTATAATTATGATGGAGAAGTGGTGGTATAAAGAGATTAGAAGATTATAACATGCAAAAATATAGAAAAACTATAGTCCTAAAAAGGAATATTGAATTAATTAGTCACATTGACTTGGAAAAGTTAATAATAGATTTGCATGTTACATTAGTCAAGATTCTTTTTTATTTGAAAACTAGAAACAATGTAACTCAGTTGTTTTTCTCTCTCCCTTGATTATACTTAAAGAATTGATAATTTATTTGGAGAAGGATAAAAAAAATCTGAATTCTCTAGACAACTGCATTACAAAATGATTTGTGACTGCATTGTTCCCATATTGATTGTAAATGTGAAAGCCATTGGGTTGGTCCTTTATGAAATGTAGCTGGAGGCTCTCTGGCTCAGCTTTATTTATAAGTAAAAGGGGGAAAGGAAGCAAATTACAATTTCAGAGCGAGTGAATATTTTCCAAAACATTCACAAAGGAAGAAGGAAGGAAGGAAGGAAAGATGAAAGGAAGGAAGGCAGACAATAGGCAAGGAAATAAAAGACTTTATTCTTCCTTTTATTGAAAGTTAAACCTAAAGATACTCTAACAAGATTTGGTCTTCAGAATGTACTTGTTAAAACTGTACCAATTTGACATGTCTGAGACCTGGAGTCTGCTGCTCCTAGAGGAAGACTGAATATGTGTGGTGTTTGTGAGTCAGGCCACAAATTGCTCTATCTTTGGCATTGACTAGAACTTGAAATTCTGTGTGTTACGTTTATCCTTTCACTTGAA
Organism: Leptonychotes weddellii; assembly: GCF_054177405.1. Taxonomy (NCBI): domain Eukaryota; kingdom Metazoa; phylum Chordata; class Mammalia; order Carnivora; family Phocidae; genus Leptonychotes; species Leptonychotes weddellii. The sequence continues at coordinate 18,760,887 of NC_138382.1, read as the reverse complement.
GCTGTTGTTCCTTTGTAAAACATACCTTTCCCTAGGATGGGAATCACTTATGCTATTTTAATCACTTATCATGTGAGAGAAGAATCTACAAGCTTATTTTAACAAAAAAAGAAAAGGATGGCTCCAGAAGAGATGGTGATACCAAAAGAATAAATGTTGGAAAAGTAAAAAAGCAAAACATCATTTTTCTTAATGGGCTAAACCTACTAAATCTATATCTTATCAAGATCTATAGTCCTGTTTTTATTTTTGTTTTTGTTTTTTTACTGAATAAATATCTATTGAATTTTTCCTATGTGCAAGTCATTGTTCTAGGCTCTGGTGATATCAAACACACGTACACACACACACACACATAGTTATGATATTCATTCATCCAACCTTCTTTCAGTACCTAGTTATTGTATTTCTAATATGTGCCTAGTAATGGTCTGGGTGCTAAGAATATTGACTTGAATACTACAGAAAATTTCCCATTTTTTCACTGTGTTTATTTTCTTTGGAGAGAGAGAGAAATAGACAAAAAAAATTGTCAAAGTGTTGTCATATTAAAAAATGGTATTTGAGATGAGGGAATAACTTGAGGGAGAGTGGGCATTTCAGATGTAAACTGAATGATGAAGGAGCCAAGCATACAAAAATTTTGAGAGAGCATTCCAGTGAGAAGTAAAAAAAAAAAACAAACTCTGAAACAGGAGGAAGTCTAGTAAAGTAAAATAAGAGCTACCTGTATTATAGGCTTCATCAGAGAGAGCTAGAGGCATAATGTTATGAGCTAAGAGTGCTGAGGTAGGCAGCAGGCAGATTATGAAAAGAATTATGGGTTGTGGTATGATGTTTGTGTTTTAAGTGTGCTGAGAAACCACTGTAGAGGTTTTAAGCAGAAAAGGGACAAGATAAAACGTATGCTTTAAATTTTTTATTCTGCCTGAAAGATAAACTATGTACATATTCTGTGTTTGAGGCTACTGCTTACCAAATGCTTTTTAAAAAACCACTGCCAGTTTCACTTCTGCTTAAGATATAGAAAGTCACAACAGAACATCACTCCCATCTTAACAGCAAGAAAATGGTGGATAATCTACAAAATCCTAATTTCTTGAATTGATCAGAGCTCTGAGGTGGCAAGACAACAAAACAAACTGAGTTCCAAGCAGTGACAAGCACCCCTGATAAGAGATGGGACCCATGGGCTATTCCACTTTTGGCAGACTACTGGAGGAAGAGATGACTGCCATGGAAGTGAGTAATATATAATCAGCCAAAACTATAAGAAAATCTAAAAGGCTGAATGTGGGCTAGCACATCAGTTTAGAATAACTGAGAGCCCCCCACATACAGCCCCTCTCACAATGCTGAGAGGAGGTACTTCTCACTCACTCACAAAATCTTCTTCATGGGCTTCTACCAGGTAATGATAAGAAAAATGGGTGCAAAGCAGGAGGACAGAGTGAGCTCCCTGCAATGGCACATATACAAAATAGGTGACTGGCTGCTAATGAGGGACAAGCACACAACACTTATCCCCCAGATCCCATTTTCATGAGAAGCAAAACCCTAAGACATTGAGAAAGAGGCAGCAAATCTTTCTTCTCCTCCACCTGCTGGGAGGGATATAAGCAAAACCACTAGAGGAAGGGTAGGAAACCTTCCTTTCTGCCTCAGCAGCCAGGAAAAGATTCACTGCCTCTGGAGAAAGGGTAAAAATGAAAGCTGTCTGCCCCTTGCAGAGAGGGTAGAAAATCCCCCCATTAATCCCCCAAATTGATATCAAATTGATTGATATCAATCAGGGGTCTACTACTTTTGAGGGAAGGGCAGAAAACTCTTTCCTTTCTCAAGACCTGTCAAAGATAGATAATAGAGTTTGGCTGTTATGGAAAAAAGAGGCAGGAATGATGAAGAGACCTAAAACTCAGACACAAAGACTGCTTGAGACTAAATCTGGACCAGGAGAATAGAGATTCACTGCTCCAATCACAAGCTTAGCATAGGCTACCAAGCAGTAACAATCCACCACAGTGTGTGTTTTAAATGAGTGTGGCCAGTAACTGGGAATGTAGAGAAAGATGCTCAGTGTGATATAGATATCTAGGATCTACTGAAAACCATAGGTGAGGCAGGAAAAGAGTAAATCCCTTGGCCATCCCAGACTTCACACTAAGCACAAAATGACAAAAATTTACCATTGGAAAAGTTTGAAACTTATGGTACATTGAAGGTAACAACAGCAACCACAAAATCTATAGTTTGCTCAACTACTGAATGGATTGACTCAATCTTCCACTTTAGCAGCCTGACAGCAGAAGAAACATGCCCACTTCTAGGTATAAATACTATTTATTTCAATTTCAGCTGATTTGTGTGAAACATGATGTTTAGTATTCAATTGCAGTTAGGAGACATGAAAGAAAATCAAGGGTGAAAAAAGATCCATTCTCAAAAGATAAAGCAACTAACAGAAGCAGATTCAGAAATGACTTACATGTTAAAACAATCAGTGACTTTAAAGTAACTCTGAGTAATATGTCAAAGAATCAAATGGAAAAAATGGACATTATGCAGGAACAAATGGGGAATTTCAGCAGAGATGTAAATTATAAAAAATGTCAAATACAAATGTGTACAATTTAAAAAACACTCTTGGGTATCAAGAATTCTTTTGATAGCCTCATAAATAGACTGAACACAGCTGAGAAAAGAAACAGTCGACTTGGATCTAAAGAGAGGTAAAGAGAAATTATTCAAAATGAAACAAAAAAGAAAAGAATAAAAATACATAGTATGCTAGAATTATGGGACAAGTACAAATAGTTTAACATATAGGTACGTGAGGTTCCAGAAGAAAATTAGGAAGCTGAAGAAATATTTGAAGAGATACAGGCTAAGAATTTTCCAAAACTAATCAAATACAACAAACCACAGATCTGAAAAGGTAAGAGAACACTAAGGAGGATAAATACAAAGTATATATGTATTTATATATTACATATAGGTAAACAAAACAAAAATGTAGACAAAAATGTAGGCACATCCTAGTTAAACTTTGGAAAGCCAAATATAAAGTGAAAATCTTGAAGAACAAAAAAATATAAACAAAAGAACAAAGATACTACCCACAGAAGACTTCTCATCATTAGTTATACCAGCCAGAAAACAATGGAGTGACATCTTTAAAGTACTGACAAGGGGCGCCTGGGTGGCTCAGTTGGTTAAGCGACTGCCTTCGGCTCAGGTCATGATCCTGGAATCCCGGGATCGAGTCCCGCATCGGGCTCCCTGCTCAGCGGGGGGTCTGCTTCTCCCTCTGACCCTCTTCCCTCTCGTGCTCTCTGTCTCTCATTCTCTCTCTCTCAAATAAATAAATAAAATCTTTAAAAAAATAAATAAATAAATAAAGTACTGACAAGATTACATAGAACAAAACTATCAACACAGAATTTTATGCCCAGCAAAAATGTTTTATAGACGTGAAGGCAAAGTAAAGACATTTTTAGACAGAGAAAAGCTAAAAATGTTCATTGGCAGTAGATTTGCATTACAAGAAATATTAAAGGAATTTCTTCAGGCAGAAAGAGTGTAACACAAATATGAATTTGGATCTATATAAAGAAGAGTACCAGAAATAGTAAAAAATGCAGGTAAATATAAAAGGTATTATTTTCCCCACTTTTAAATAGGCAAACGTAAAAGATAAGTGAGTGCTTAATACAAAATAGTAACAGTATATTGTGAGGTTTATAACATAGGGAGAAGTGAAATGCACAATAAGAGAAGCAAAAAGAATGGGAAGGAGGAAATGGATTTAAAATTTATACTGTTGCAAAGTTCTTATACCATGAAGTGGTATCATACTATTTGAAGATAGACTTTCATAAATAATTTATATTAAAAACTTTAGAGCAACAATATACCTTATATGGCAAAATGGATTTTGAAGATGTGATTATGTTAAAAATCTGGAGATGGGGAGGTTATTCTGGATTATCCAAGAAGGCCTGATGTAAACATATGAGTCGTTAAAAGAAAAATGCAGATCAGAGTCAGTAGTAAGTATGTAGCCACAAGACAAGAAATGCAGGTGGTCTCTAAAGCTGAAAAAATAAGGAAGCAAAGGTCTTCTGAAGGAATGTAGCCCTGCCAAAACCTTGATTTTAGACTTCAGAACTCCAGATATATCGGAAAATAAATTTATGATGTGTTAAGCCACTAAATTTGAGGTAGTTTGTTGTAATGGGAATTAAGAAACCAATACAACTAATTAAGTAATAGCATGGGTAAAATGCAACCATAGAAATACTCAAATAATTTTTAAAAGATCAGAAGAAGCAGAAAAAAAACAAAACAGATGGGAAAATACAAAAGCAAAAATATAAAAGTACAAAATAAAAATACCAAGACAGTAGATTTAAATCTAGTAATTATGTTAAAAATAAAAGCTCTAAACAGAAAATTATAAAGGGCAAAAATTGTACCATTGGGTAAGAAGGCAAATCCCAGCTATACGTTTTCTACTAGAAAACCACATTAAAGGAAAACATACAAAAAAATAAAAGGATGGAAGAAAATATACCATGAACAGCAGAAATATGGAAGGGTTATAGTAATGTTAAACAAAATAGTCTTAAAAACAAAGAATCTTAGCAGGGATTCTTAACAAACTCTCATAAAACACGAAACAAGATAGCATTTCCCAATACAAAATGCTGGCAAGAATGTAGAAGAACGACTCGCATTCATCACTAGTAGGAATGGTAAAGCCATTTTGTAAAATAGTTTAGCACTTGTACATAAAGTTACACTTACACTTACCATATGATTCATCAATTCTATTCCTAGGTATTCATTCAAGAGAAATGAAAACATGCTCTCTTTACCTGCATGTGAATGCTTCATGGTAGGTTTCGTAGGTACTGCCTTGTAGAATTCCTTATTTGTATTAGTTTTCTATTCTTGCAGGAAGGAATTACAAATTCAGTGGCTTAAAACAACACCCACTTATTATCTCACAGTTCTGTAAGTCAGATGTCTGGGTGCTCTGTTCAGGGTCTGTAATGTTGAAATCAAGGTACTGACTGGGCTGGGCAGTTATCAGAAGGCTTGGGGGAAAATCTGCTTCCAAGTTAATCCAATCTGTTGGCAGAATCCAGTTCCTTGTGATTGTAGGTTTGAATTCCCCATTCTCTTGATAGAGGTCAGATGTCTGCTGTCTGCTAACAAAGACCTCCCACATTTCTTCCCAGATGAACACCTCCACATTCAAAGCCATCAATGGTGCATGAAGTTTTTTTCATGTTTAGATTTTCTGCACTGCATGTCCATGACCAGTATGACAAAACTTTCTGCCTTTAAAGGGCTCATATGATCAGATTAAGCCAACCTGGACTCTTCTGCCTATAATCCTCTTATCCTTATGGTCAACTGGGCCATATAACAATCTAATGACAAGCCTGATCTTTTATCATATGCACTGGTTCTATTCACACCCAAATGGGAAGGAATTAAGGGCAAAGGTCACTCGGGTCATTCTTAGAATTCTGCCTACATATTATTCAAGAAGCAATAGATATTGTTCGAACATTTGTGAAAGAGCATTAATCTGACTTGGATAATTATATATATGTATATACATATATATATATTTGCAATATATATAATATACATATAAATATTTGCTTCTCTTTGTGATGTTTCGATATTATACAGACATAGCTACTGGGCAAAGTAGAATGATCTGGTGATAGTTTTTAATTGTGGATGTTCAGGATCATATCAATGGCAAGATTTTGCTTTCCAGGTTTATTCCAAAGCAATTTCTTTGGCTGGATTTACAGCAAGTACTAATTTCTACGTAAGCAGGACTGACCATATTTTTCTCTAGGAATGAAAGGAAAGATACAAAGCCATGAACCCAAATACTCAAGTAGTGATTTAAGAGGAAAATAAGTCTTGACTTCAATCTCCAGAAATACATCTGACTTGAAAATGTGATGAAGAGGGGGAAGCAGATGAACTAAAATGGGACTCTGCAGGAATGTGATGTGGTCAGTAAGTCCCAAAAGTATCATCAGCTCTCCTTTACACCACCTCTTTTAAAAATACCATTAAGGGATTAGTAAGCCTGTCTCTTCTGAAACCTTTAAATTTTGGCCATGGAAGTGTGGATTCTGACCCTTGTTTAAGGATTTAATGATCCAATACTAGTTGACTTGTTCTTGTTCTTGTTTTCACTCCAATCTGGTCTCACTCAAGGGTCAAATGAGACACTATCTTTTTTTCCCCCCAATTTCATTTGGATATATCTATATCTACATCTATATCTATCTATATCTATATCTATATCTATATCTATATCTATATCTATATCATCTCTCTATATCTATATTTGACATACATTGCCTTAAATACTCCTAACACATTTGAAATCTAAGTAGTATTGTTCCCATTTGAAAGAGGAAGAAACTGAGGGTTGGAATTAAAATCATCTTCTTTAAATGACAGAAACAGAAAGAGCCAGAATCAGAAAAAAGGGGCATCTGAATTCAAAGCTTGTGCTCTTACCATTTTCCTCCATTACTTCTCATAAACACATATCATTAGGCCTCCTTGGAGTTTGCCCCTTTCCCAAATTCATATGGCCTTGACCTAATGAATGCTTGCATCATTAGGTGTAATCTTATGTATTTTACTTTGACCATGTGTGTAGCTTATGCTGCAATTTGGTTTTCTGCTTTAGTCTTAGCAATATGAATTTTTATTCTTGGTTTCCTATGATAAATATTGTGATCCAGGTTATTGTGATCATTAAATAATATTTTTTTTGGCTATTTGTTTATTGTGTTTATTTGTTCTTTTGTTAGGGGACCCCAAATCCAAAAAGTTGAGATCATCATACTGCTTTCTTCATGGCATGATAACATCATACCTCTGCATAGTTCCTAAACTGTTTGATGTCTTTTGAAGATTCCTTTATTTTATCTCTATTCCCTCCTCTCATTTCACCCCCTCCCTCCCCATTAGGCAACTATTCCAAGTGTTTGATGTCTTTTAAAAATTCATATTATGTCTTTTACATGTGGGGTTTTATTGTGTATTTTAAAATACCTAAAAAGTTGTATAATATTCATCCAATTCTCTTTTACTCTTTTTCACTCAGTACTGTGTTTTTAAGATCTACTGATATTGTGTGAATCTCTTGACCATTGCCTTTAACTTCTGAAAAGTATTCTATAGTGTGCATTTTCCTTTGAGAAATACTTAGATCGCCATCAATTTCCCACTCCTGGAATTAAGGCTGCAGTGAACATTCTCACACATTTACCTGCAGAGATGTGGGGTGGAGGTGAGGGGTGAGCAAACTTTTCTGGACCATATGCTCGGGAATGAGATTATTGGGTCATAGGTTACACATAACTCAGTCTGACAACAAACTTCAACCAGCAGTGGCCAAGGGTTCTTGTATCTCTGTACTCCCTCCAGCTCTTGGCATCAATCAATTTTATATGATTTTGTAATTTTATGGATTTTAAAATTCTTTTTGTTTTTTTCTCTCTCCTTTTTCTTTTCTTTGAGTTAGTTATTAGTAATATAGATTTCTCCCTCTGGGATTTACCACATTGTAATCTTTGTCAATTTCTCTATTCATTTACTTGTTGATTTTCAAGAGTTCATTATGTATTCCAGATATTAATTCCTTATTTTTAGACATTGTAAATATTTTCTTCCAATATGTTATCTGCCTGTTAACTTTGTCAGTGACATTCTTTATTGAATAAAAATCTTTAATATTAATAAAAACAAACAGACCTTCTTTTTCCCCTGTTGTTATGTGCTGTGGGGGATTGGTTACGAAGTCCTTTTCCAACCATAGATCACAAAGAAATTCTAATATATAAACTACTATTTATAATTTACCTTTCATATTTAGGCCCTTAATCCTTCTAAAGCTTATGTTTGTAGATATTGCTAAATGAAAAAACTGTTTTATAATTTTTCTACTTGGTGAGAAAGATTCCTTCTAATTCCCTTCTCATTTCTTTCTTCATCACTTTCTATCATATATCAAGTTCTTATATATGAATGAGTCTGTCTCCAATTTCTATTTACTTAAATATTAATATTTATATCTCCAAGCACCTTGAACAATCTCTATCACATAAAATTATTTTAAAAGATTAGAATAAATGAATTTCGTTCATAGGATAGTGCTACTAAGAGTTTCTACTAAAATATTTTTTACATGTATATATCTCTGAAATTTAAATTTTAGGGAGATTTTTTAAAAACTTAGTCTATTTGAGGACATGTCTTGGATCTGTCACTGATAAGAAAAGGCAATGTTATTCAACATCCTAAAAGAGATGATCTGTAAAATTCCTTACTACTCCAAAACTCAGTTTCTATGGTGGAAAGCTAAGGGAATTTGAATGAATGGGATAGAATGTGGGTATAGTGAAGATTGAAAGTGTCCCACTCATGCTTTTAGAAGTGCTAGCATGAAATTCCATTTTTACTTTTAGACCCTACTCTTTGTTCTGGATTCTCGCTAAAGCATTTTGCAATCCACAACTTTTCCTAGAATTTCATGGAATCCAGATTTCCTGCCTGATTGCCAAGACCTTCAATGTTACAACAATGGGAAATATTAGGTACCAGTGGATTGCATAGATTTTCAATTTCTAAAACCAGACAGCACATTTCTTTTTTCTTTTTTTTTTTAAGATTTTATTTATTTATTTGTCAGAGAGAGAGAGAGAGAGCACAAGCAGGGGGAATGGCAGGCAGAGGGAGAGGGAGAAGCAGGCTCCCCACTGAGCAGGGAGCCCGATGCGGGACTCCATCCCAGGACACTGAGATCATGACCTGGACTGAAGGCAGATGCTTAACCATCTGAGCCACCCAGGCACCCCTGGACAGCACATTTCTTAATCACATTCTTCATTGGAAGGTAATTTTGTTGCTTGCTGATAGCTATGTCATTATGTCAAACTGGACTGAAATATGGCCAAATAAGCACTAGCCATTTGTTTAGTGTGGGACTAGGATGAAGAATCTATTTATATATCAAAATACACTTTGGGACAGCCTGGATATATCCTGGAAAGGAATAACATGTATAAATTTCTGGGTAGTATGCTCTTAATTTGGATAATCTGATCTGCTCTGTATTCTCCTTGTCACCATAATATAAAGTTTAGGATTGTGTTTATCTGATAGTAACAGAAAATATTACTGCAGAGGCTTAATAAAGTAGGATGCTCAATTAATCAGGCAAAAAGAAATCAGGAGGCTATTCAGCTATATTGATTTAAATAAGGCCATCAATGACTCACACTCTTTTTCCTTCTTCTCTGTGGCTTTTGTCATAGGGGCAACATAGTGGATCCTGGACTTTTTTTTAATGAGCCTAATTATTGCAGATGAATTACCCTTATTAATATTTGAAGGTATGTTAACCTTTCAATCTGCCTTCTTAATATTGTAGACTCTTTAGAAATTCCTTTTAAAACATTGTTCACCCATTTTTAATTATCTAGCCCTATCTATCTTATGAAAATTATGCAGTTACTAAAATGTCCTTTTGAAATGTGTTGTGTAGTAATGATACGGATATATCTTGATCAATTTATTATTGCCCTAGATTTAAATGCTATGATTAAAATAAGACACTGTAATTACATAATAATATATTTAGATAATGCATAATACCAAATAATGTATACTATATAAAAATATAATATTTGGTGAGTACTTACGATGTGGCTGGCAGCTTTCATCAAGCAAATGCTTGGCACAGAATAATCCAGTTAATCTCACTTAAATTTCAGATATAAATACTAGTAATATCCCCATTTCCAAATGAGGAAATTGAATCTCAGAGAGAATAAGCACTTGCCTAATGTGACACAGCTAGTGAGTGGTTCTTCCGGAATTTGAATCTAGGCAGTCTGGCTCTAGACTCATGCTCTTCAAGCACCACATTACACAGCTATGCTTCTATAAATACAATTTGTTTCCATATGGCAATTTTTGCCAAGTTATATTATATGATTGTTTAATACTCAACTACTCAACTTGTAGTCACCAAGTCTCCAGATATTTTCTCTTATAACATTTAAAAAATACATACGTGCTTGTGGTGGAGACATTGTGACCTTTATCTGTGTGTGTGTGTGTGTGTTATTAAATCAATTTTATAACATACTAAGTGGTTCAGTTAAGGACCTTGAAATGCACATGGGTTCTAGGTTTTTTGCCGAGTTTTACAATTACATTTTTTTCTCTTCATTAATCTAACCTCATCCATCTGAGTTTTGGTTCACTTTTTACAGGGTAAGTAAAGGCCTTGCAACAAAGAACACATAAGTCAGATGAAGCCTTTGATTATTATTCATTCCCATAAAATGTACAGATGTGGCCTTAATAATGTGTACTAAAAATTCTGATTTTTGTAAACCAAGAAATTTGGGACAGCCCAGTAAACTTGTTAGGAAGAATATCAACATCACAATACCACTTAGGCAACAGCTCCCAAATCTACAGTATTCAGCTTTAGAAAGTTCAAATTCACGTATGTACTGTCATTTTAAAAAGCTATTGATATGTGAGCCACTCTTTTCAGTGTTGTTGGAGAGAAGATAAAAAATAAAGTTTTAATTCATATAACAGATGCAAAATATTTTATTTATAATTATCATGAATGTGCTTACCAGCCCATGGGTTAAGGACAATTTGATTGAAGAAGAAAAATAAAACCCATATAAGTTAATCATTGCTGAAAGCCTGAAAAATGATGAATTTTAGCAGTAGCTTTATTTGTAGTCAACAAGGAAATTAGATTATCCTTTGCAGCAGAAGAGGTTACAATTTGTTATATCCCATTGACAGCCTTTAAAATATACAAACCTTTTACCTAACAAAGATAACACATCTTTAAGAGAAATAAAATTACTTGATTTGTTTTATGAAACAATGGGTGTCATATCAGTATTAAACAACATAAAATATTGTTCTTTTGCTCTTGATTGGTGTTGTATCTATATTTTAGAAGAGTTGAAGAGTAATAAAAGATGTTTGCTTATAGTCATGCAACCAGAATCAAAGCCCTTCTCTTGGAGGCAATTGCTTAGGGAAGCATACTATGTTAAAAAATATTAGATATTCAATAAATACATAGAAACAAAAATTACAAGTAAAGAGGGTCTTAGAAACTGTCTACCACAGTGATTTTTTTTCAAGAAAAAAAATATCTTTTTATATATTTTACCATATGTAAAACATAGTCATGAAACACTGCTCTCAGGGGATTCCTCAAAGAGGGTGCCCTAAGGTCTACCTGATGAGACCTCCACTTTCCCATTTGATAGCTCCTACCTTATTAGGTAACACTGGAACATAGTCTTAAATAATTAGTAATTCCACTATTTGACAGAACTAAGGAAGATGTTAGTTAGTGTAAGAATTCAAATTTACGTTTCCTGATTCCTGGATGAGTATTCCATCATCTGAAATGTTGCACTGAAGGTTAATGCTCAAGGATAGATGTTAGCAGAATGTAATTCTAGGCCAAATGGAAAAGATCTTTATATTACCTGTATTTTGGAATTATTGATGCTACTGTTCTGCTCCATTAGTAGGGATAATTGCTATATGACTGCACTGAGTCATTTTGAAAGCTATTGGATTCAATTGAATGCTAAATGCATTTTGCTACAAGTAATAGGTTTGTTTGGCACTGAAATAGCTATCAACAGCAAGTTCTGGTATCTTCAGAAATCATAAAACCAAACATGCATCTTCTTCAAACGCCTAGGATAGTTTAAGAAAAGTATAACTGGAGAACCTGGATTCAGAGTAGATGGTCTTTTTAGGGGTAGTGAGATTAAGATTTTAGTTAAATTTTATTCCCAGTTATAAGTGAGAATCCATCTGATTGGCAAGTGTCATGGGCAAATGGCTACTCTCATCACACTTTACTCTCACTCCCTTTTTATTCAATAAAAGTATGAAAGAAAGCAATTTTATCGGGCGCCTGGGTGGCTCAGTCGGTTAAGCGACTGCCTTCGGCTCAGGTCATGATCCTGGAGTCCCGGATTGAGTCCCGCATCGGGCTCCCTGCTCAGCGGGGAGTCTGCTTCTCCCTCTGACCCTCCTCCCTCTCGTGGTCTCTGTCTCTCATTCTCTCTCACAAATAAATAAATAATAAAATCTTTAAAAAAAAAAAAAAAGAAAGCAATTTTATCTAAGATGGTGCAATCCTATAATAATTTATGTAAATTTGAAATTCACATACAACATTAAACCCAGGCCTAAAACAATGTAACTGTGTTAACATTTAAAAACTCAGTGACACACACTTCTTCCAGGTTTTATTAATTTTCCTTTTATCAATAATTCTATGGAATCAAATCTGGAAATGTTATTATACTTGAATGGTAGTCCAGATGAAAGGAGCTCTCGTGTCTATAGTTGACTATATCTTTTCTCTTTTGCTTGGGTTACCATCTTTTTTCTGTCCCTCTTCAATTGGTCTAAATTGGACTTTCTCCAGATTTGGAATCTCAGCCTCAAAGCCATCTCCCTACTTTCCAGAAGTGACCTGAGGCCCCATCAATATTACCAAAAGCATGGAAAACTCTTTACTAAGTTCAGCCAAAGAGAATGAATTTAAATTCAAGGTGAGGTAAAAAATACTTGCAAATGTAGAGAAATAAACTAGTACATTAGGGGAAGGTCTCTGATTCTATTTTAATCTAAGTCTGACCTGAGTGTAGATTGACAGACACAGTTTAGGGGACACCTGGCTCTATTTCTTTCCTTTTTCCTATTTTCCTCTTTGATGTTTTTCCCATTTCTTTCCTTCTTTTCTTTTGTAAACATGTTGTTATTGGCCGTAAGGTCAAAGGGCCTTCATGATGGTATAACTTCCTTCTAAGACCTTTTGTTCTATCGTAAGGTCTCTGATCCTGTTTTAATGTCTCAGATTCCTGGTGGGCTACTCATTCAGTTTCAATTTCTTAGATGATGATCTGTCAGAAAATTTACATAGGAGAAATGATTGATACGCTCTGACCCTACTGAATGATCAGACTGGCTCAGGTGGCCTATCTCCATTCACTTCTTAAAGTTCTTTTTGATTACTTTTTCCCTCAATACTCCAGAGAAAGGATTTTCAAGAATAATATCATTAAGGATTTACATATCCCCCCAAATTAGTAAGATTTACCACTTATTCATGTCAGTGTCCCTGGACTTGGGGGCCAGCACAAAAAGAGTTTAGATGAGACTTTTCGATGACAAAAAACCATTCCCACTAAGAGGAAAAAAAAATTCATCTTTTCCCCAAAGCCATTGTTTTTCTATTAGTTCTTCTATTAGTTAAAATGATAATATTACTTTCAACTAAAGAGAGAGATCAATTCCCTGGAAATATCTATAAATGGAAAACACTGGAAAGAGAAGCATGTGCCATTGAGTTTTTTCCTGTTGATGAAGTATGTTGCTTTAAGGCTAGAAATGCCATGGATGCAAGTTTCAAATTTGTAAAGATTATAAAAAAACTAGAGTTCCTATACAGATTGAAACAAGTCTTTATTTTAATTTGAATTCCCTCAATAGTAGTCACATGTTATTTTCTTTTATTCAATTTATTTAAACTAAAAAAAAAAAAAAATCAAAAACATTTCACCCATCTTCCCCTACCCTGCCCCAACCACCAATCTGTTCTCTGTATCTATGAGCTTCTAAAAAACAATACACACACACACACACGCACATGTATTTGATTCTGTGTATAAGAGAGATCATAAAGGGGCACCTGGGTGGCTCAGTCAGGTAAGTGTCTGCCTTCTGCTCAGGTCATGATCCCAAGGGTCCTGGGATGGAGCCCCATGTCATTGGACTCCCTGCTCAGCAAGGAGCCTGCTTCTCCCTCTCTCTCTGCCCCCCCTCCCCCACTCATTCTCTGGGTCTCTCTCTCTTAAATAAATAAATAAATAAATAAATAAATAAATAAATAAAATCTTTAAAAAGAGAGAGAGAGATCATACGGCATTTGTATTTCTGTCTCACATTATCTTTTAATAGAATTAGTGGAGTCAACTCCCAAGTGCTGTACTAGCCCCTAGTTTCTCCCTCCTCCAAACCATTCTGTATATAATAATCAGAGTGATCTTGCTAAAACAACAATGTTCTATTTAAGCCATTCAATGACTCTGAGATGATTCTTAACTGGGAGGCATACCTGGCCTCACTGCCACCTTCCCTCTGCTTTGCATTCCAGTGACAAGTCTACTTCCTCAATTACACCATGTTACTCATCCCCAAACCTTTACATGGGTACTTCTCTCTCCCTAGAATGATTTTACCCATCCACCTCCTCCAAATAACCTCCCTATCCCTACATAATTAAGTTCCCATCATGCTCGTAAGTAAACACATCTCTCCTCTTCATGTCTACCTATCTGGCCCAAGTGCACAGTCCTGTCCAGTTCACTGAACCTACTGGACCTCATTGGACCTACTGGGAACAACTTTGTCCCTGGAACTGCACTGGGAGAGGGAAGGGACAGGGCACTGTGCATGCAGAGCTCCAAACTCAAACGACCATTTCCAGAGGCTGAGGGGGGGAAAAAAAGAAATCCTTAAAGATTAACATATGCCTACAAATTCCTGAGAAATACCTGTGGTAGGAATCTATGAATAGAGCCAAACATGAGAAATAGAAGCATTTGCTAACCTTGCCTCAGAAACAAATCTTCATCCTAAGACAAGAAATTAGATATAACATTTATTGAAAATGAGCACATTTTCTATGCGATTTTCCTTAAAAACTCCAGATGGATTTGGAATTGGAATTACAGTTAATGCCACATAAGCATTCCTAATGTTGTCAGCTCCACTGGGATGAAGTGTCTCACCCCAACCCCTCAGATGGTCAATTATGACTTCAATCCTCTTGAAAGCTCCCTTAAGACTCCATCGTTACCTAATGTCAATTGTTCAATTACAAATCAGGTTTCAAATGTCTCCAAATTCTGCACATTGATGAGGTAAGTGGAAAAAAATTTGAAAGATGGAGAAGGACCAGATCAATTTGGACTTTCATTAAGCTACATATAATTAACACAGAACAGATGCTTCCCAATTAATTGTGCTGGCTTCAGATACAGGAAAATCTTTACTGATTTGTCTTGGACAGAACTTAGCAGGGGGAAAAAGCTAGTAGAATCAACATATATTTTAAATAATATGTAATAATATTACCATTATCTTAAAATACTTACTTGCCCCTATGCATTTCATGGAATTAAGTGCTACATAAAGTTATTTAAACAGAGGCAGGCACTTCATTCTAATAGTTTAAGATCTAAAACACAGGATACTGATAAGGTCATATGAATAATAAAAAAATACTAAGTTAGGGGCACCTGAGTGGCTCAGTTGTTAAGCATCTGCCTTCGGCTCAGGTCATGATCCCAGGGTCCTGGGATAGAGCCCCGCATCGGGCTCCCTGCTGGGCGGGGAGCCTGCTTCTCCCTCTCCCACTCCCCCTGCTTGTGTTCCCTCTCTTGCTGTGTCTCTCTCTGTCAAATAAATAAATAAAATCTTAAAAAAAAAACTCAGTTAAATATGAAGCAAAATCTATCCATCTAAACAAAGAGCACCTTATCTATCTATCTATCTATCATCTCTCAACTACTTTATGTATAAATCTTTATTATTTATCCCTAAGTCTAAGTGCAAAATACTATAGGGCATTCACAAAATACTAGTACAGAAATAAAATTTGAACACCATAGAAAATATCACACACACATTTTCTCATAGTAAATAGAAAGGGTCCCACATAGTCCCGGAAAAAACACCATCTACTAGAAAATTAGACCAAGGCTTTGTCTAAACAATTCCAAAGGTAATATAAATTTTAAAAGAGCAATACGGTTATGAGTATGGGGTCATTATGATGCCCAATATATTAAGTTTCTAGTTTAAAAAAATTAAAAAGATTTGTCCTTTCCAGCCTTTAAAAAACCATGTTTTAGAATTTTTATCTGTATATTTATAAATGCCAAATGTGATATTAATTACTTTTGTAATAAGGACATAAACATATTTCATTTTTAAAAACAATGATACTTTCATTTCCTGGGTTAGTATGTGTTCATTAGAGATGATGCAAATATTTTTCATGTGAAGAAAACAGAAAAAAACGGTAAGAATGGAAATTTAATTAGAAAGTTGGACAAAAGATATACAATTTATCCATCTCTACAAGCATATACACACACAAAGTAGTCTAATGTGTGCCAAAATATTAATAGTAGATACATCAATATGGTAGGAATTAAGGTTTATTTTGATGATCGGTATTTTCAGAATTTTCTATAATTCAGTTCTGGCCTAGCACACAAGATCTACAGAGTTAGATTCTTTGTGATTTGATTTTAAGTTCTATCATTTACTAGATGCCTGACATTAAGTTACATAAACTAGCAAAGCCTCAGTGTCACTATTTATAAAATACTGACAATGGTCCCTACTATTTATAAAATGCTGATAATGGTCCCTACTATTTATAAAATACTGACAATGGTCCCCCCAACAGTACTGTTGCAGGCATCTAACTGTATGAGAAAATCCAAGAAAAAAAATACTTACCGAAGTGTTTAGTGCTTAGCACAAACTATTTTAGTTATGGTGATGATGACAATATAGATTACAAAGAAGATATAATTAACTTTATAATGACAATAGGTATGATTATAAAGAGGATTTGACTATCATAAGGACCAACAAAATTGACTTTCAAAAATACTAGAATTAGGGCGCCTGGGTGGCTCAGTTGGTTAAGCGACTGCCTTCAGCTCAGGTCATGATCCTGGAGTCCCTGGATCGAGTCCCGCATCGGGCTCCCTGCTCGGCAGGGAGTCTGCTTCTCTCTCTGACCCTAACCCCTCTCATGTGCTCTCTCTCATTCTCTCTCTCTCAAATAAATAAATAAAATCTTAAAAAAAGTAAAAAAAAAATACTAGAATTAGGGATGCCTGGGTGGCTCAGTCAGTTGGGCGTCTGCCTTCCGCTCAGGTCATGATCCCAGGGTCCTGAGATCGAGCCCCATATCGGGCTCCCTGCTCAGCGAGGAGCCTGCTTCTCCCTCTGCCTGCCGCTCCCCCTGTTTGTGCACGTGCTCACTCTCTCTCTGTCGCTGACAAATAAATAAACAAAATCTTTTTAAAAAAAATACTAGAATTAGATGATTTCTGCTTGATCAATTAGTCTATTGGAAATATTTAGTAGCCAATATATGTTCATCAAATAATCAATCAATAATTCCAACCACCGGGGCCTGGGTGGCTCAGTCGTTAAGCAACTGCCTTCGGCTCAGGTCATGATCCCAGGGTCCTGGGATGGAGCCCTGCATCAGGCTCCCTGCTCCGCGGAAGCCTGCTTCTCCCTCTCCCACTCCCCCTGCTTGTGTTCCCTCTCTCACTGTGTCTCTCTCTGTCAAATAAATAAATAAAATCTTTAAAAATAATAATAATAATTCCAATCACCAACAGAATGCCACTAAAAGACATTTAGCAAAATGCCAACGTAAAACAAGCACCTCTAAAGTAGTAACACACAAAGAACTTGATTCTTATTATATTGCTAAGTTTTAAGAGCTCTTACTATCCCACTCTAGGCTCGGCTCTTCTATTCCTTAGCACCTATAAGGCTGAACCATGGGCTTATTTACATTAAGCATACAAAAATGTTGAATCCTGGACGTAAAAATTTCTTCTTAGAAACTTTTATATTAAAGTTGGAGACTGATTTTTTTTTTTTACCAGTCTTACCTATCATTAAGGTAAGATAATGCAAAACAGCGTTCGTTCATTATTTAATAATTCCTTATTAAGCATTCACTATATGCCACCTATTATGCTGGGCAGAGTAGGGAAGGAAAACATAGACCTCATTCTCACAGATACCAGACTTTAATGTGAAATACATAGCAAAGAGAAAAATCATAGCACAGTGTGCTATATTATGGAAAGGGAGGTACAGACTGCCCTATGAGGAGTCCCTGGATCTGGGAAGGGGACATAGAAGACTTTCCTGGAGGAACTGATGTTTAAGTTCAGACCTGAAGAATTAGTTGAAATTAATAAGTGAAGAAAGAGAAAGATAAAATAATATGTGCATATGCCCTGAAAAGATAGGGCATAGTATGTTCTGGAAACTGAAATATAGCATAGCTAAAGAAGAGTGTGGTAAAAATCAGCTGAAGAAGTTAGCAAGGGGCAGACACAACAGCAAACCTCCATTATAAGGGATTGCTCCATAATATTGTACATATATCATGTGATGTCCTCTGAAAATACCCACTGAAGATGAGCTCAAAGTCAAAATCCCAAATCACGGAAAGAATGAAGTATAAAAAGTTTTAGAGACAATGAAGTTTATGGTTTATCATTGCATACATATATACATATGTCAGTTAGGGCTCTAGTAAGAAAAAGAATTCACCCCAGATGCTTCAAATGGCTAGGGTTAAGTGAACCAACAAGTTATGATAAAGCACCCAGTTGCTTAGCAACAATAGGATGGCATTGCATCCTAATAGCTAAGGAGACAGAAGGAGGAAATAGAGTATCAGTAGCTTAGTAGGAATTGTAACTCAGGAGAAGAGGCCATGTAGCAGATATTGTTGTTATGGACTAAACAAATAAGTTCATCTGGAGATATGTCAAAACTAGGGAGAGAGTAGGGAGTAGAGAGTAGGGAGGAAATACCCTGACCTCTGTCTTTTCCTACCTGCTTGATTTCCTGCCAGGACATCTCATTGTCTAAAACCAAGTAGAAGCCAGTTGACAAAGGAGCCTGGGGGATACAATCTACAGAGGACAGCATCCTGGGGCACGGGTCAGGCAGGAACGGAGGAACATGGACATGGTGTGAAGGTGGGGACAATTAAGAAAATAACCATCATTCACATATAGTAAATTACTTTTTCAAAAAGGATGTTAAGTTTGCAAACCAGTTTTAGAAAGACATTACCACTTTTGGAGAACTAAGAAAAGAGACTGGCTTGTTGAGCAAGGAAAAGAGATCCAGCACACATGCAGGGATGAAAGAAGAAATGTTTATATTTTTGTTCACTGAAATGAAATTGGATGAGAATGTGTTATGGTGCAGCTTTCTATGGCTAACTCTAATGTCTCCTTCTTAAGAAAATTTGGGGAAAATATAGCAAAATGGTAGCATTTGTTAAATCTGGGTGTGAAAAATTGGTGCTTGGTTTTTGTACTTTTTATACTTCCCTGTATGAATAAAGTAGCTTGTAATTTTTTTTTTTTTTTAAAGAAAGCATTCTGCTAGTTTATCTTGCTTAACTCCCTCAGACTAGTGGATTCCAAATTTTGATGGATCACAGATCCCTTTGAGAAACTGAATAAAGGTACTTTTTTCTTCTCTACAACACCTTGCCTAACCCAACAGAGACACACACTGAATACAAAAGTTCACAAATATTTATATTTCAGAGAATTCATTGACCAGCCCATTTCTGAGCAGCCTTTGGGTCCATATAGCCCAGAAACATTAGATAAGCCCCTAGTATCCCAGTGGACACCTTTAAAACAAAGCTAAATAAAGACCTTCAGTGTGTTATGTAACACTTTGATGAAAGAAGGTTGATTGTTGAACTGACTAAAATACTTAAAAATACCTGGTAATATAAAAAAGCATGATTTACTATGTCCATTCATACATTAAGGATACAGATATATTGTGAAACTTTCTAAGATCTAATGTAAGTAAAGAAATCTCAAAAGAAAGTATGTTTTTGTAGATAGGAAATATGTGAGAAAGATTTGTTCTAGTTTTTCTTCCTGTGTCTCAGTAATGCCAAAGTAATTTGTTAGTTCTAGGAACAATTTTGTAGATATATAGGGATTCTCTATGTAGTTAATTAAGTCCTCTATGAATAAAATGTTTTCTTATTTTCCAATCTATGTACTTTTTTTCTTATCTTATTACACAGGATAGAACTTCCAGTATAATGTTAAATAGGAGTAGTGAGAGAGGACATTTGCCCTCTTCACAATATTAAGGAGAAAACATTGTCTTTCCATTAAGTATGTTACCTACATATACATTTGTAAATGCCTTTATCAGGTTAAAGAAGTTCTCTTCTATTCCTCATTTGCTGAAAGTTTTCATCAGGAATGGATGTAGAATATTGACAAATGTATTCTTTTGCATCTACTTAGATGATTGAATGGTTTTCTTTCCTTAGTTAATATGGTGAATTACATTGATTTTTGGATGTTGAACCTCTCTTGCATTCCTTGAATGAACTTCATTTGATCATGATGTATTATTCTTTTATAGGATGATATCTTTATTTATAGAATAATAATATTTATGCTGGAAATAGATTTTATAATTTTTTTAAAGAAAGCATTCTGCTAGTTTATCTTGCTTAACTCTATAGTTTTATTCCTTGTAATATTTTTATCTTGTTTTGGTATTAGGGCAATGGTCTCATAAAATGAATTTGGAAGCACTCTCTTCTCTCCTATTTTCTGGATGAGATTATGAGATTCTTCCTAAAATGTTTGGTACAATTCACAAGTAAAACTATTGGGGCCAGGAGTTTTATTTTTTTGTGAGGTTTTCAAATACAACTACAAATTGAATTCCTGTGGTAGATATAGGGCTACTCAGCTTATATATTTTATCTTGAGTGGGTTTTAATAATTTGTCTTTCAAGAAATCGTTTCATTTCATCTAACTTGTCAAATTTATGGGCATAAAATTATTAATTGCATTCTTTATCTTTTTAGTGTTAGAGTCTGCAGTGACAACCTCTCTTTCATTCCTAACATTGGTAATCTGTGTCTTCTGTTTTTGTTTTGCTCTTCATGGTCAGTCTCACCAGATAATCCATTTAATGGTTTTTTGGTGGGTTTTTTTTGTTTTTTTTTAGAATCAGCTTTTGTTTCACTAGTTTCCTGTTTTTAACTTCATTGAATTTTTTAGTATTTTCTTTTTCTTTGCTTTAGATTCCTCATTTTTCCCTGGTTACAGTCAAACTGATACAGCATGGTCCAAGGCTCCTGCAATAAATCACACTGCTCCAGAAAGTATATGGCATGACCAAAGACCCCAGGTATACACAGAAATCTTTATCAAGCAGGATAGCCCAAGGATTTAGATTTTATCTCTCAGGATCTGATCAAGGGCCAGTTTCTTTTCATGGTTTTTTTGTTCAGGGTTTGAACACCCAAACTGGCCAAGTTAACCCTTTATGTAAAACAACATTTCTTTTTTCTCCGGATACCATCAAGATTTTTTTCTCCTTTATATTCATCACTTTATATAAAATATGCTTAGATTTGTGTTGTTTTATTTTATGTATTTATCCTGCTTGGTGCTCTTTAACCTTCTTGGATCTACACTCTGTGGTTTGTCTTAAATTTGTAAAATTCTTGGTCATTATTTTTTCAAATATTTCTTCTGTATGTCTGTCTCTTTTTCTTCTGGGATACCTATTATGAATGTTCTAGAATGTGTGAGTTTGCTTACTAGATACCAATTATGAATGTTCTAGGATGTGTGAGTTTGTTTACACACACATGCAGTTTGAGTGATATTTATTGGACTATCTTCATATTCACCGATTCTTTCTTCACCTGTTTTTTTTTTTTTTTTTAAAGATTGTATTTATTTATTTGAGAGAGAGAGAGTACAAGCAGGGGGAGTGGCAGACGGAGAGGGAGAAGCAGGCTCTCCACCAAGCAGGGAGCTCAACATGGGGCTTGATCCAAGACCCTGGGATCATGACCTGAGCTGAAGGCAGACAGTTAACCAACTGAGCCACCCAGGGGCCCCTATTTCTTCACCTGTCTTGAATTTTCTTTTGAGGCTATTTAAAGCATTCTTCATCCCTGTTACTGTTATTTATTTCATTTCACTTTCATTTGATTCTTAGAGTTCTCATCTCTCTCCTGAAATTACTAATCAAATCTTACATTTTATCTACCTTTTCAGTAAGAGTTTTTGACATATTAATCATACTAATTTATGTTCCCAGTCATGTAGTTTCAATATCTGTGTCATATCCAGGTCTGGTCCTGATGATCATTTAGTCTCCTCTAATTGTCTTTTTTCCCTTGCCTATTTATACGCTTTTCATATTTTTGTTGTTGTTGTTGTTGAAAGTCAGACATCTTATGAAGGATAGTCGACCTGCAATAAATATATTCTATGCCTGAGCAAATTTTTCCTTCTGCTAGATCTTTCTTCAAGGAGATTGAATTAATGTAGCTAGGAATTGGGCTGGATTTGAGAATAGTTGTAGCTGTGGTTCCCCTGAGTGCAACATGGGCTTTAGATTCCTAAATAAATATCTTGTGTTTATGATGGGCTTGTTTTACCAGCACAATAAGTGTTTGATTATGGTTTTTAGGTCTTCTTTTCACATTCTGGTTCAGAGTTCTCTTCACATGGTGTTGGTCCTCTCCTTACCTTCTTCCAGCAATACTCTGCTTTTACTTGTTATTCAAATGTGTTAAATTGGTGATGAGAATTATAGAGGATGAATAGTCTTATTATTTTGAATAAACCTCAGTTTTAGGGTGTGGACTTCTTGGTTCTACTGCCTATGCTCTGTCTTTATTTATGGGATCCACTCATAATCCTGCCCTTCCCAAAAGCAGGGAAGCATTTTTATTTTTTAGTTTTAATTTAGTTTTTATTTTTAGTTTTAATTTTAATTCCAGTTAGTTAACATACAGGGTTATATTAGTTTCAGGTGTACAATATAGTGATTCAACACTTCTATACATAACCCTGTTATCATCATAACAAGTAAACTCCATAATTCCCATCACCTACTTAATCCATTTTACCAACACCTCCCTTCTGGTAACCATCAATTTGTTCACTACAATTAATAGTTTGTTTCTTGATTTGTCTCCCTCTCTCTCTTTTTTCCCCTTTGCTTGTTTGTTTTGTTTCTTAAATTCCACATATAAGTGAAATCATAGGTACTTGTCTTTTTCTGACTGACTCATTTTGCTTAGCATTATACTCTCTATCTCCATGCATGTTGTTGTATATGAAAAGATTTCATTCTTTTTTATGGCTGAATAATATTTCATTGTATATAGATACCACATCTTCTTTATCCATTCACCAATCAGTGGACACATGGACTGCTTCCATATCTTGGCTATTGTAAATAATGCTGCTTTAAACATGAGGGTGCATGTATCCCTTTGAATTAGTGTTTCTGTATTCTTTGGGTAAATACCCAGTAGTACAACTGCTAGGTCATAAGGTAGTTCTATTTTTAACTTTTTGAGTAACCTCCGCTGTTTTCCACAGTGGCTGCACCAGTTTGCATTCCCACCAACAGTGCATGAGTGTTCCTTTTTCTCCACATCCTCGCCAACACCTGTTGTTTCTTGTGTTGTTGATTTTAGCCATCTGACAGGTGTGAGGTGCTATCTCATTGTAGTTTTGATTTGCATTTCCCTGATGATAAGTGATGATGAGCATCTTTTCATGTGTGTGTTGGCCATCTGTATGTCTTCTTCGGAGAAATGTCTGTTCATGTCTTCTGCCCATTTTTTAACTGGATTGTTGGGTTTTTGAGTGTTGAGTTGTATCAGTTCTTTACATATTTTGGTTACTAACCCTTTATTGGATATGTTATTTGCAAATATCTTCTCCCATTCCATAGTTGTCTTTTAGTTTTATTGATTGCTTCCTTCATTGTGCAGAGGCATCCTATTTTGATGTAGTCCCAAATAGTTTATTTTTTGCTTTTATTTCCCTTGCCTCAGGAGATACATCTAGAAAGAAGATGCTATAGGCAAATGTCAAAGAACTTACTACCTGTGTTCTTTTCCAGGATTTTTATGGATTCAGGTCTCACATTTAGGTCTTTATTCCATTTTGAATTTATTTTTATGTATGGTGTAAGTTTCATTCTTTTGAATGTCACTGTCCAGTTTTCCTAGTCCCATTTGTTGAAGAGACAGTCTTTTTCCCATTGGATATTCTTTCCTGCTTTGTCAAATATTAATTGTGGGTTTATTTCTGGATTTTCTAATCTGTTCCATTAACTTATATGTTCATTTTTGTGTCAGTACCATACTGTTTTGGTTATTACAGCTTTGTAATAAAACTTGAAGTCCAGAATTGTGATGCCTCTGTCTTTGCTTTTGCTTTTCAAGATGTTTCACTATTCAGGATCTTTTGTGGTTCCATATAAATTTTAGGACTGTTTGTTCTAGTTCTGTGAATAATGCTGCTGGTATTTTGATAGGAATTGCATTAAATGTGTAGACTGCCTTGGGTAGTATAGACATTTTAGCAGTATTTGTTTTTCCAATCCATGAGCATGGAATGTATTTCCATTTTTGTGTATCACCTTCAACTTCTTCTATCAATGTTTTATAATTTTCAGAGTACAGGTCTTTCACCTCTTTGGTTAAGTTTATTCCTGAGTATCTTATTATTTTGGATGCAATTGTAAATAGGATTGTTTTCTTAATTTCTCTTTCTGCTACTTCATTTTGGTGTATAGAAATGCAACAGATATACATTGACTTTGTATCCTGTGACTTGACTGAATTTGTTTATCAGTTCTAGCAGTTTTTTTGGTGGGGTCTTTCAGGTTTTATGTATGTAGTATGTCATCTGCAAATAGCGAAATTTTACTTGTTCCTTACCAATTTGGATGCCTTTTATTTCTTTTTGTTGTCTGATTGCTGTGGCTAAGACTTCCAGTACTATGCTGGATAAAAGTGGTGAGGGTGTTTATCTTTGTCATATTCCTGACCTTAGGGGGGAAAACTCTTTTTCTCCATTAAGGATCATGTTAGCTGTGTTTTTTTCACATATAGTTTTTATTATGTTGAGGATTGTTCCCTCTAAACCTACTTTGTTGAGGGTTTTTATTAGGAATGGATGTTGTATTTCATCAAATGCTTTTTCTGCATCTATTGAAATAATCATGTGGTTCTTATCCTTTCTCTTATTGATGCGATGTATCATGTTGATTTATTTGCAAATATTTAACCACATGTGTAACATACAGGAGGAAAGAAAACACATAGGCCTTGGGAACTTTTTGTAGGAACATGGGAATCTAGGGAAGAAGCAGGAATCCAATTATTAGAAATCAATGTGTCAGGCAAAGACTAATAGAGTTAATGAAATAATTATAGAGATTTAGTTACAGTAAAACTGCAGGCAAGGTCAAAACACATTGCCTAGAAAATAGAAACAAGGTAAGAACAAGCCACTCAGCAAAACTGACTCAGTGTGAGTAGTGAGTTATTGAGTTCCTCCTGATTCTCAGCATCTTGGACAGATCTCTTTCTAGAGTGGTTTAATTGGACCCAGCATCTAGGACCACAAGGATATACCATAAGATGCCAAATAATTGTTATAACCTAAAACATGACTAAGAGCCTCTGTTGGAGGAAAAGTCCCTTCAATGACAGAATATATCATCTTAATCAAAGTGCCATCATGAACTTCTCCTTCTGTGGCAAACAGCTTGAATGCTAAGACACTACCACCCACATCCATATGTCTCAGTGTATGCTCTGCCAAGATATCTGCTTGCCATTTGCTCTGTCTCTACAATGCCAAACACCCAGGTGAAAAGTGAAAGATTCAGTCAGTGTTTCTAAACATCCAGATGTTTGGCACCAACTAAGTAAAATATCTGGATGCATGACAGAGTTTCTCACTTTTTCATCTGGCTGTTTGGCGTCACATAACACAAACCATTGATTGTGTAAATGCTTAGGACTAAGAAAATATAGAACATTGTCACAAATTAGCACTTTTTTTTTTCTAAAGTATTAGAGAATGTTAGCCTCGAAATGGGGTTTAGAGGACTTCTAATGTAACTTTCCTCAAAATGTATTTGTGGTGTCTCTGTAAGCAAACCAAGGGAACTCCAGAAAAACCTCTTTGGTATCTGGAAAGATTAACCTCTGCTCTCAAGTTTTAGGTTATAAGCATGCACACAATTTCATTCAAAAAATGCTTGTTGGGTGATTCCTCTGATCCAGGCCCTGAGGTAAAAAAAAATGACTAATAAGATATGTTCTCAAGGAGCTTACCTCAGTCTAGTAGAGGGGAGAAGTAAGACAGTGACAAGGAAAATGGAGAGAAAGGGACTGTTTAGAGTGATCTTTGCAAATCAGAAGTAACCTTGTCAACAGTGAAATCTTGTTTAAAAAAAAAAAAAGACACTGAGTCAAGAGGACTTGATGACAGAGAAAATAATCCACCAGTGCTCGAACATCTCTTAGTACTAGGCATAAGGTAAGTACAATACCAATTTTCCCCCCATTTAATCTGCGTAAAACTCAATATATAGGCATTGTTATTCCTATCTTACGGCCTTTGTAGAGGGATTAGGTGACACCTCCAGCATCATACCATTAGACAATGCAGAGGATGGTTTGCAAAACAATATTTTGCTCCTGCATTTCTTTCACTGAATTGCTTTGCCTCCCTTCAAATTTCTTTAACAAAGCTTAAGTCCTCAGTAGCTTAATCTTGTCATCCCAGGGATGATCAGAACCTGAAGAAGGCTTGGATCCTGATACACTTAGATTCTCCAAATGGAATATAGATGACAAGAAAGACAAACCAGCCAAAAGAAAGTAATAATACATAAAAAGAATGACTGACACTAAAAGGTGAGAGAAAACTCAGCCTTCAACATTAGAAAACCAGAGAAAATGGAATAGGCAAGAGACAGAGCTACTCAGCTAGAACTGGTTGTTTCCTAACCAAAAGAACCCATTGCCCATCTTTAGGGTGTCAGATAGAAACAGCTCTGTACTTAGATAAGAAAGATTTTATTCAAAGAGACTACTGCAATAGGGAAAATGTTCCAATCTTTAGGTCTGCAAGGGTCTCAAAAATCAGCATATGTTAGCCATACCTCAACAAAGTGATTTAAAAAGAAACCAAAAAGAAAATAAAAAGCTTTTCTTTTATAGGGAGGGGTCACTGGACTAGCAGGAACTCTTAAAGGGACTAGCAGGAATTGAGCAAGTGATAACATGATAGAGGAGGTCTGATGGGAAACATTTCTGGCTGTGGTCATCTGATTCTCAAGATGAGCTGTTAAAGGGAGATGTTCTGCATTTTAGTGCTTGCTCAGACTTGGGGGCCAACCAGAGTTTTGGGGTCTTGGGGAGAAGAGAAGTCAAATTTGGTCAAGTCAAGGTAGAGGGTAAGAAATGGGCAAGTGTGGGGCACCTGGGTGGCTCAGTCGTTAAGCGTCTGCCTTCGGCTCAGGTCATGATCCCAGGGTCCTGGGATCGAGCCCCGCATCGGGCTCCCTGCTCCGCGGGAAGCCTGCTTCTCTCTCTCTCCCACTCCCCCTGCTTGTGTTCCCTCTCTCACTGTGTCTCTCTCTGTCAAATAAATAAATAAAATCTTTAAAAAA
>NC_138382.1:18712769-18732906 GCF_054177405.1 Leptonychotes weddellii | reverse complement strand
ATAATGCAATATATGTAAAGAAAAAAAAAAAAGAAGAAGGTAGCGGGAGGGGAAGAATGAAGCGGGGGAAATCGGAGGGGTAGACGAACCATGAGAGACGATAGACTCTGAAAAACAAACTGAGGGATCTAGAGGGGAGAGGGGTGGGAGGATGGGTTAGCCTGGTGGTGGGTATTGAGGAGGGCACGTTCTGCATGGAGCACTGGGTGTTATGCACAAACAATCATGGAACACTTCATCTAAAACTAATGATGTAATGTATGGGGATTAACATAAGAATAAAAAAAATAAATAAAAAAAAAAAAGAATGCCTTGCAAAAAAAAAAAAAAAATTGCCAAGGAGAAGATATAAGCCTCCAAAAACTCTAACAGGAGAGGAAGAAGGTTTGGGGATTTGGGATTCCACTGGCTTTTCATATCCAGTGATATGAATTGGAGTCAAAGGCATTTTATTTTATTTTATTTTTTTTAATTAATTTATTTTTTTTTAAAGATTTTATTTCTTTATTTGAGTGAGAGAATGAGAGAGAGCACATGAGAGGGGGGAGGGTCAGAGGGAGAAGCAGACTTCCTGCTCAGCAGGGATCCTGATGTGGGACTCAATCCCGGGACTCCAGGATCATGACCTGAGCCGAAGGCAGTTGCTTAACCAACTGAGCCACCCAGGCGCCCCTGACATTTTAGTTATATACACTTTCTTAGAATATTTACTTCTTTATTATATTTTCTTATCTTGCTCCATTGGATTAAGACACGGGGAAGGCAAGACTGATTTTTAAGGATTATCTAAAATATTTGTCAAGTTGGGAGGCCCTCAAAACGATCTTCCTCAAAAAATTTAATACAGCAACACTAACTAACATGGAGGTACATATCTTGGATGAAATATTCAGCTTCTGGCTACCACTTCTAATTTCCTAGTTACATACCATTAAGTGAAATGAAACTTCGAATAAGTCACACCAAGAAGCAACAGCTTTATAAACTGCTTCTACCGACTGTCCTAGCAGTAAAAAGCTGCCCAGGGGGGCCCTGTCACCAGTGAGATGCTTCTTCTTCAGACATACCCAAGCAAGCCAAGAACCTATGCACTGGTTTTAACTCCTTTCTCTTGGGTTCCAGGAGGGTTAATATCTTCTTTGTTGAAGAAACCAGGGGCCTATGCCTTTGTTCTCTGTAAGTTCCCAAATACCCTTAGGGTAAAATAACACTGTCACTGAGGAAAGTTGGGAAATCCTAAATTAGTTTATTGTTTGTTTTTACAATTTCAAGTCTTACCTACAATTCTTCTGAGCTTTGTGACATGGAACAATTTGACATTTCCATGGATGGGTGCAGTAATCCCCGCCCCCTTATCTGCCGGTTTCAGTTACCCACGGTCAACCATGGTCTAGAAGAAGATGGTCCTCCTGGGGTACTTGGGTGGCTCAGTCGGTTAAGCCTCTGCCTTCGGCTCAGGTCATGGTCCCAGGGTCCTGGGATCGAGTCCCACATCAGGCTCCCTGCTCAGTGGGGAGTCTGCTTCTCCCTCTCCCTCTGCCCAGCCCCTCCTCATGTTCTCTCTCTCTCTCAAATAAACAAATAAAAATCTTAAAAAAAAAAAAAAGATGATCTTCCTTCTGATATATCGTCAGAAGGTAACAATAGCCTAACATTACGTCACAACACGCACGTCATTAATCTCACTTCGTCTCATCACGTAGGCATTTTATCATCTCACATAATCACAAGAAAAAGGTGAGTACATACAATCAGATATTTAGAGAGAGAGAGAGACAACATTCACACAACTTTTACTACAGCAGATTGTTATAATTATCCAATTTTATTACTAGTTATTGTTGTTAATTTCTTACTGTGCCTAATTTATAAATTAAACTTTGTCACAGGTATGCATATATAAGGAGAACATAGTATACGTCATGTTAGGACTATCTGCGGTTTCAGGTATCTTCTGGGGGGTCTTGGAACATATCCCCTGCACATAAAGAGGGACTACTGTATCTCATTTTCCCAGACCCAGTGCCAGGTCCTCTCCTTTGAAGAGAAATTAAAGGAAAAATGCGTTGTCATTCACGACCCAGACCTACTCTTCTGTCAGTGGTCATCCTCGATTATGTTCCTCCTTCCCGGTCACACTGGGATGAAAGTGCACGTGGCAGCCCCAGTGCCTGAGTCTTAATGGTAATGTGGGAAATAGTCATCTATGCATTTAAATATCTATCCATTGGGGACCCAAATACATGGGAAACAGAACCCACTCAGGAAATGTTATTTGGCGAATAATTGTTTGTTCTCAAGTTTAAGGTATATATCCTAAATTCCTGTCATTTATTTGGCTGAATTTTTATTTTTAATTTGTCTTTAATGTTGGAATTATTTCATCTTTGTGTATATAAATTATGACTGAAATGAAAATAATATTTGAACTGTGTAGGTTGACTGGGTAGAGATTCCCAATTTAGGAAAACACCCTTTACATAAGATGTCTGTGATCAATAATTCCTGTCAGCTATCAAACTCATGCATAAAACATCTTACATATGCATAATTTGTGGCATGTTCAAATAGCCTTTAAAAATAATTTTCTTTTTTCTTTTTCTATTCCAATCTTTTTTTTTTTTTTCAAATAAACTGGGCCCCCAATTTGTTTTCCATGAAATTACTCTCCAGACTCTTCAAATGTATTCCTCTCAGAGTTGTCCTCTTGGAGCATTTATTTAGTTCTGAAAGCAGCATCCATCTGATTTGTCTGCAATCATTGTTTCAGATGAGCGCATTCCCAAGGACAAATTTAAAAGCACTAATGCAGCTTGATCTCTTTGAAGTGGCCTACTCAGCTGCCAGCACTCAGCATTCACAGAGCTCTCTGGTCCAGCTCTAGCGTTCTCAGTAAGTACCTCCAAGTTTTTATTCTGCTTTCACAAGAACACTGCACGCTTTGCTCTCAGTATGTTCTGGAAGGTTCTTCTCCAAGGAAGGGTGAACAGGGAATCCCAGAGAGAAAGGAAATGGTGCCCGCTGGAGGAAATGAAAAAGCTTTGCCAATTTTCTGGTCTTGGTAAAATCATTCTTTCACAGAAGTCACTGTGAATCTTGCTGCTTACAAGGCTGAAAACAAACATTTAATTAGGGCTATATGAAGTTAAACTGACAGGCTCGCTCTATCTTTGTGCCGGTGTGTGTGTGTGGGGGGGGGTGTATACGTGTAAACATGTGACTTTTATTTCAAAATCAAGTGATTCCTAGTTGAAAGTGATTCAATTATGTAGTACAATATACCCCATTAGATATAAGACTTGTTAAGTCTGCATTTGCTAAGAAGTGCTTCTTAACAACTCTAAGAAATGTATCTTGACTATAATTTTCAGGCAGCCCCATCCTGTTCACATTGCCTTTCTTAACAGTACCTGAAAAGGGTTTTTTAACTCAAGGTTTTATAACAACAAAAAAAGATTAGCTGAGAATGACTGAGCCCACTCTATGGCATGAAATCTAGTGCTTAATAAACATTTAACTTAACATCAAGCAACAACTAGAATTTATACAGAGAGGATTTTATCCTGATCCCTAAAAAATAGAAGGCACTCTTAGGCACCTGAGGTTTTGAAATGTGTGCGTGTCTTTTTTTTCCCACAAAACTTCTCTTTTGATGGTGTTGTTTACTGGAACTTGTTTCTTATTTCCTGTGTCCCCAGATATAGAACCGTGACTTGGAGAAGAGAACACGGTGTTAAAAAGTGTGACATTTGGAATCAACCACTTGCTCTATCTCTTACTACTTGTTAGAATTGGGCAAGCTACTTAACCTCTCTGACTTTCAGTTTATCCCTCTATAAAACAGATAGCAACATGGCAGTTATTTAAAACTTACCATATTTTAGGCCATCAGGGTAACTGTCTTACTAAACAGTATGTGTCTACCACTACACAGGCCAGTGGAACACTGGAACAGAAGACATTCACTCCTCTGTAGCACGTGATTGCAGACTGTTCTGAATCCATGTGAGCCATTGGTTCTATGCAGCTCAGAGGTTCCTTTCGTAGAAAAAGCTAAAAACTTTGATGTGGATGAATGTTCGCTGCTCCTTCATAACTTTGCTACCAGTTGTTATAAAAGTAAGTCTCGGACCAAATTCTGCATTCATACAGACGTACATTAATGAAACGTGTGTTAGCAGGCAGACAAGAGTTCCAATGTTGTTGAAGTTGGTAGTGACCCAGCTCACTGTCTTTTTAAAACAAATAATAGCTCACACAGGAGTAAGTCGCTAGAAAGAGACCTAACAGTATTTCAGAGGCTTATTTTGTTACCTTTACAAATTAGCCTTAAGCAAAAAAGAATTCTGTCACCAAAAGATCAGACTCAAATCCATTTAGCAATCCAGCCTTAGGTGACACCCTGTTACGCTCAGCATTTGTGCCCCTCCCCACCAATTCATATGTTGAAGCCCTAATCCCCAAAGAGATACTCTTTGTAGGTGGGACCTTTGGGAGGTGATTAGGTTTAGATTAGGTCATGAGGGTGGGGCCCTCATGATGAGGTTAGTGTCTCATAGAAGAGGAATACAGAGAGCTCTCTCTACATGCACAACCACTGAGAAAAGGCCATGTGAGGACACAGCCCTAAGGCAGCTGTGTATAAGCTGAGAAGACAGCCTTCATCAAGAACTGAATCTGTCAGCACCTTGGTCTTGGACTTCCCGGCTTCTAGAACTGTGCGAAACGTCTGTTGCTTAAGCCACCTGGCATGTGGTATCTTGTTATAGTGGGTCATGCTGACTAAGACATATCCCAAGGGTACAGGTGACAAATTTCATAGATTCTAATTCCTCATTTAATCCAACTGTTAAGTGTGTTTCCATACTTTAACCAATATACATATCTTGAACTCTACTCATTTCACAATTGAGAACCCATTTCTACCATCCATTATGCTGGTTAACAAGCAACTAACTTCACCAATGAAAATCCGTTTCTGATATTAATTATGCTAATTAGCCACTCATCTGTATTTCATTAAATATAAGATAGATGAAGCTCATGTTATAAAGGCTTTTCTGCTATAATACTGGCTGACCACCCATGGAGTATGGATTTTTTTTTTTTTATTATTGGAACAAATAAGTGTCCAACAGTCCTAAAGTGAGGTGAAAACCACTAATGCATACCTTCATATCCCATTTTATGCTGAAGAATTTTAAAAGTAAGTTACTAACATCATGACACCAGCTATCTCATCTTTTCTCTCTGTCTCTTTGTCTTTCTCTGACCTATGGTTTCTATTCCTTTTTTTCTACTGAAGATAGAAACCAGGGTAGTTTTTTGGCAGGTTGATTCCTCCTTGAATCCACATCAGCAGCTTATACTTCTCCACACTGTCACACAACTTTTGCAGAAGCCATGACACCTTGTTACTTCCTTTTACCAAATATAACCCTCTGGGTTCAGTCTCCTGAGGTTTTTATAGTTTCATAATTCCATGATTACTATATGTGGCCTATAATGCCCTGGCACTGGTTCACACTGCCTTATCGTCTAGGACAATAAAGGCAATCATATGGAGGGAAAATTGGAGTAGAACTTTCTAGGCTAAGAAATATAGTACAGTTGTCTACCACACATAGGCTACATATGGGCCACACATATGCCAAATTCTATCAATTTCCTAAGTCTTCTTTGCTTTTTCCCCACATACTGGAGGCATACTCCTTTAGACCATTTGTAGAAACAGAATTACCCAAAAATCAACCAGTGGATTATACTTGTGGAAAGAGCTAAAATTTCAAAAAGCCAGGTGTAATATAATCTAAACACACATACTGTTCCTATTCTGTAGTTTCACATGGAAATGTGAATTTGGAACAGTTAGTAATGTGTGCAAACGGATTAGGTATCTTTGCTTTTGCCAACATGAAATGTGTAGGTCTTTTAATTTGTGTTGGTGAGTAGAGGTTAAGGACATAAATATGGGTGATATATGCCTACCTTTTACCCTCCACACTTTGGCAAGACTCATAGATCTTGGCTGGAGAATTAGTCCTTTCTTGGCTTTTGTTTCTCTTTTCCTCACCTTATATTTTATATAGAAACTATTTCCTCTTGAGTTCCTTCTTACACCTTAATTCAGTGGCCCATTCTAGTTTATTCATTCTAGATGTTTCTTATGCAAAGCATAAAATACATAATGTATGACATACTTGTAGGTAGCCATGCTTTTTCATTCACCCTTATATTGGGTTTCTTGGCATCCTAAATTTTTATAGGTGATGAGATTTCATGTAACACAATAACAATGTTTCACATTATCTGGTATTATATGCATTTAAAAGAACTTCAATTATTTTACAAATACCACACTCATTCATTTTGTGTGGCTAGAGAGGGTAAGATTTCAGATGTCTACTTTTTAAGTGGGATTTAGAAAGTTTAGAAAGAGAAGTTTGTTTGTTTGTTTGTTTTTGCCCAGAAAATCTGACTGATTCTTTTAAACTACTGGGCTATGCATATATTGAAAGAAATGTGAAGAATTAATAAGAGGAGAATCTGTTATACTAGAGGTTGGAAATAAATTTGATGAAACTATATATATATATATAGTTATATATATATAGTTATATATGTTTAGAAAGGTTGTAAAGGTAAAATCACATGGGTAAATATACTTAGAAATATTCTGAATATTGTATTTGCATGATAAATGTTTAAATTGCTATATTTAAAAGAATTTGTCTCAATCAGAAAATTTATATAAAGAAATAGATGATATAAATAAGAGAATGCTGCAATGTTTATATTTTGTGATCACAATAGTGAGGTGGTGCTAGAATATTATTGGAATTTGGCTACACTGGGGATTTACACATAAAAATAATGAAGTCTGAAAGATTTATGATGAAAACTTTACACAAACTGGGTATAGAGGGAACATATTTCAACATAGTAAAGGCCACACATGACAAGTCCATAGCTAACATCATATTCAGTGGTGAAAGCTGGAAAATTTTTCCTATGATCAGGAACAAGACAAGGATGCCCACTTTCTCCACTGTTTTTCAACATAGTTTTGGAAGTCCAGCCAGAGAAATTAGGCAAGAAACAGAAATAAAAGGCATCCATATTGGAAAGGAAGAACAAAAATTCCATTTACAATTGCATCAAAAAGAATAAAATAACTATAAATAAATTTAACCAAAGAGGTGAAAGACCTATATCCTGAAAAATAAACACATTAATGAAAGAAATTGTAGAAGACACAAATAAATGGAAAAGTATACCACTCTTGGATTGGAAGAATTGGTATTATTAAAATGTCCATACTACACAAAGCAATCTGCATATTCAAGTGTAACGCCTATCAATTCCAATGGTATTCTTCACAGAAATAAAACACATAATCCTAAAACTTATATGGTACCATAAAAGATCCTGAATTGCCAAAGTAATCTTGAGAAAGAACAAAGCTGGAGGCATCACAGTCCCTGATTTCAAACTATATTATAGAGCTATAGTAGTTAAAACAATATAGTATTGCCATAAAAACAGACAGGTTGATCAATGAAACAAAATAGAAAGCCCAGAAATAAACTCATGCATATATATGGTCAATAACAGTGACAAAGGAGCCAAGAATACACAATGGGGAAAGGACAGTCTCTTCCATAAATGGTATTGGGAAAAATGGACAGCAACATGCAAAAAAATGCAATTATCTTACATCATACACAAACGTTAACTCAAAATGGATTAAAGACTTGAATGAAGACCTGAAACCATAAAAATTCTAGAAAAAAACATAGTGATAAGCTTCTTGACATAGGTCTTGGCAATGATTCTTTTAAATCTGACACCGAAATCAAAAGAAACAAAAGCAAAAATAAGCAAGTGGCCTACATTAAACTGAAAAGCTTCTGCATAGCAAAGTAAACCATCAGCAAAATGAAAGGGTAACCTGCTGAATTAAGAGAAAGTAGTTGCAAATCACATACCTGATAAAAGGCTACTATGCAAAATATACAAAGAACTCATGCAACTCCATAATCCAATTAAAAAGTGGGCAGAAGATCTGAATAGACATTTTCCCAAAGAAGATATACAGTTGAACAACAGGTATAGGAAAAGATGTTTGATATCATTAATTATCAGGGAAATGTAAACCAAAGCCACAATAAGCTGTCACCTCACACCTGTTAGAATGACTATCATCAAAAAAACAAGATATAACAAGTGTTAGTGAGAATGTGGAGAAAAGGGAATCTTTTTGCACTGTTGGTGGGAATGTAAATTGGTACAGACAATACAGAAAACAGCATGGAGGTTCCTCAAAAAATTAAAAATGTAACTGCCATGTAATCCAGCTATTCCACTTTTGGGTATTTTTCCAAAGAAAACAAAAACACTAATTTGAAAATGCACCCCTATATTCACTGCAGGTTTATTTATAATAGCCAAGATAGATAGATAGACAGACAGATAGATGATGGATAGATAGAGATAAAATATTATTCAGTCATAAATGAGAAGAAAATCTTGCCATTTTGACAACATGGATCAACTTCAAGGACATTATGCTAAGAGAAATAAGACAGAGAAAGACAAATACCATACGATCTCTCTGATCTCTGGAATCTAAAAAATAGTTCACAGATAATGAAGAACAGATTGGTGGTTGCAAGAGGCAGAGGGTAAGAGAAATGGGTGAACTGGTTTTTTGTTTGTTTAAATAATTTAAATAAAATTTCTTTAGTCTTGAAGAAATTCTAGAATAAAAAAATATTTTAACTTGTTTAACAAATGTTTCCGAAACATATTTAATCACAGAACCACAATATGATACCTGGGACTTCTAATTTAAGCTCCTATATGTAATCAGGTTGGAGGTCACCATTCTTATCCTTACAATAAATAAAAATGAAACAATTTGAAAATCAATTCCTTTTCATGGACCCATCAGAGAACTAAGGTTGCAAGGCAAACTGCCTCTCTGAAATCTGGAAAGATTGATGAATACCGTTGCAACTAAGATCTGTTTATCTGGAACAGAAGCCACCAGAGCCATAACTGGTAGGAACACTTAAATGGTAATTCTGATGAATCACTGGAGGCTAAGAGTGAAATTGCATTAGAATGAGAAACTCCAGGTGATTGCTGTCTAAATGGGGCCCCCACACTCTGAACGGTGTTACCTCTGGGAACTCCACCAGGTTCTTACATAAAAGAGCTGAGAAAGATCCCCTCACGACTCTGGCAGAGGCAGAAAAAGAGTAATCATCATAAAATATACACAGTGCATTTTCTGTAACAAAAACTTACTACCCTCCAGCAAAACAAACCTTTACTAGAGCTTTATCCCACTTAGGAAAAGGCATTTCTTCCGCTCCAGCCCCCTCTAACCTTCCTGTCTTACCTAAGGAGTGTGGCGAGAAGAGAAAACTAAGGAATATTTTGAAGGTCCCAGGCCAGGAAGACAAGCCAACTAAAAAAACCTGAGATTTAATTACAGTATTACAGAATTCTTCTCTTGCCCCACAGGTTACCATGATGCCAACAGGTCTGCAGTATAATGCAGTGGATTACAGTTGAAAGAGCTCCATGATGCCAACTTTGTCTTAGGGAGAGAACTTAGGGAAGCCCAAAGTCAAAAGAGACAAAACAAGGAGAGTAGAGAAATTTGCAAGAAATGTTCAAAGGAGGCCTTCAGGGAGAAAAAAAATGATATGGATGAGAAACTCAGATATACATTAAAAAACAAACAAACAAAAAAGGAAGAGAATGAGCCTGAAACATTATAAATTGTAAGGAAGGGCTAAAAAAAAAAAAAATCCACAATAATGAGGAGATAGGTCAAAGGGAAACCATAGCTAACTAAAATAGTTACCAAAAGCCAAAGCTAGAACAATTTGAACAACAAGATCATATTGAATTATAACCCAAAGTATAAAATAAATGTTCACAAGTATAAATATTTATATTTAAATATATTTTTATATATAATAAATAAGAAAATATAGATCAGACTCCCATGCAAGAACGTGCAAAAAATTGACATAGATATTCTGCCCAAAAAGAGGTGGAGCCTAACTCCAAACTCCTGAACTGTGGGCTGTGTATCGTGACTTCCTTCGAAAGAGTACGGTAATAAAAGAAGGTAAAAAAGAGTAACTTTACAGTGAAGAATCCTAACAAGCACTATTCTAGCCTGTTCATCAATATTAACATTAATAAAAATAAATCAATTTTGATAGTATGCAGCTTTGATATGATATAATGAGAATGGTACTTTACCTCTGTGGTTTTCCTCCCCCAAACCCATAATCCCAATCTAATCATGAGAAAAACATCAGACAAGCCTCAATTGAGAGACATCCTACAAAATACTTGGCCAGTAATCTTCAAAACCATAAAGGTCAGGGAAAACAAAGACAGTCTGGGAAACTGTCATAGCACAGAGGAGTTTAAGGAACATGACAATTAAAGATCATGTGGTTTCCTGGATAGGATCCTGGAATAGAAAAAGAGCATTAGATAAAAACTAAGGATGTCTGAATAAAGTATTGATTTTAGTAAATAATAGTGTATCAGTTGGTTAATTAACTGTGACAAGTGTATTATACTATATATAGGTTATTGCTATACTAATGTAAGATGTTAATAATAGGGAAAACTGGGGCAGGCTACATGGGAAATTTTTGTACTATCGCTACTTTTCTGTAAATCTAAAACTATTTTATAATTTAAAAAAATTATTTTTTAATTTAAAAAAATATTAAAAACAAAACAAGCACGGTATCATTCCTGACAAATCTTACATTATAGTTATAGATTGAAAGCACTATCCTTTACAGTACAGATTTCTGCTGTTCAAAGAACAAAACAAAAGCGTGCTAAATTTGTCTTTGTTTCTCTATAGCGTTCCAAGATATCCCTAGATAAAGTATCATTAGGGTGATAAAGGTAGAAATCACTTAGGCTGGAGTTTCTATGAGTAAATGTAGCAATAGTGAGTCTCAAATGGCAAAGAGGTTGAAGTTTTTAAACTAAGAAGAAATTTAAAAATCAAGCCCCCTGAGAATGGATCAATGGCATTATTTGCATTAGTCACAGAAAACAAACAAACGAACTTGACAACTCTTCGTTTTCACTTAGGAAATTATTAGTAATTCCTTTCTAAGATACTGGTTCTTGACTTTTCCAGCTATATATATCTTAGAGAATCCAATGAAAGCTTTGAATGATTCTCTTTAGAAAAAAAAACACATAATTTTCCATACCGTTTCAGAAATTTATTAACACTCCTTGAAGCCCCTTCATTAATCCTAGATTTTACACTCCTGTCCTAAGGCAATTTACTATGCTATAAATCTATGTAATAATAAAAACCCCAAATAATGGGGTTTAGTGGACTTTTCAGTCTGCTGGATAATGTCATTTCCAATTTTTGTTCCCATTGTGCTGAATTGCACTTCCTAAAATCTAAGAATCCCATTTTCAATTTACTTGGCATATACGAAATAACCAAATGCCTTTGTTTTGAGATTGACTATTTGAATTATATCATTACCTTTGCTCTTGTCTATTTGAAAGTAGACATGAAGACCAATACTATTTTAGTTAGTTAGAACACTACACTGTGGGAGACAAGTAAATAAATATCAAACAGGGGCACCTGGGTGGCTCAGTCAGTTGAGTGTCCAACTCTTGATCTCGGCTCAGGTCTTGATCTTATGATTGTGAGTTTGAACCCCGCTCTATGCTGGGTGTGGAGCCTATTAAAAAAAAAAAAATCAAACAGTAACTACACTTTCACTTTACTTTTGAATGATTCTACACAGTATGAACAAATGGAAAAATGGGATGAATTGTGCCAGATTTTTCCTAGAATAAAACTGTTTATTCTTTTTTGAGAGCAAATTAAGGGCCTCAAAAACTGTAATAACTCTTTGGATTGTTTGCCTACCATTTAGTAAATATTTCAGTAGTTTATTAAGAATTAGACAAATTTCACCCTTCTCTTTGTAATTTTTTCTGATACATAATGAATCTTTTTGTTTCTAGTTTCTCTGGAAATATGCTAAGAGTTTCACTGAAATATACACATTAGTCATTTAATAATATCAAATGCTCTGTTGAATTTTGTTAAAAGCCAATATCCTCTCTACCAGGAAGAACAAATTTAAAGAGAAGTGTTAAAATACAATTGAGGGTAAAATAGCAAGAGATATTAGGACTTATGAGTGAATAATATAACAATTTTAAAAACTAGTAAAACATATAAACCAGAAATATTCTTTGAAAGAGCTTCTGAAACAATTTCACCCAAAGCAGCTGTGTATGTGGGTTTCCTGAGGAATTGTATGTGAATTTTGTATTGTTTCAGAGTAATAGATTTAAGCCAGAATACTATTTTTCCATTGACATTATGAAATAACCTAGAGGCTACCAAGTGATGAGTCTCATCATTTAGTACAATGAGGAAATGAATAAGGAAATGATGTACTGAGCTAGATTCATCCTTCAATCTGAAATTCTCTACCATTCTAGGATACTGGCTTATGAATTAAATGTCCTTTCCTGTCTACAGAGACATTAATAACTTTTTCTGTTAAATATGATTTTGAGTAGTGATCGCAACAGTCATGTGCGAGCACTCATATTTCCAATCCCATTTGGTCTCTGTGTTTCTGGCTTATAAACTATAGTAATGTAGGCAGTAGAAGCAATTTTGTAGATAACAATAAAAAATTGGCTAATGCACGCATGGATGGTCAAAAGTTGACCTATTTGCCTTGGCTGTGTCACCTAAGTTCTATCATGTATAAAATGCAGATATTATTAATCCTAGAATTCATCAAATGGGGTTGACAACAGCATTTGGAAGCAACTTAAAATATTGAGAAGGAAAGCCATGAATATAGATTAATTTTTCCCAAAATAAAGCTTATTTTTGGACAATAAATACATTTGGCCATATTAGCAACTCAAAATCTTTCGGTGGTTTTTACAGGTTTGGCTTAAGAATCACTCAAAAGAGGTAAACAGTCTTGTCAAATACAGAAAGGTCACACACACAGGCATACTGTTCTACATTCTACTGCAAGCCAATTTTCCTGGAAAGTTTAATTTTTCATCCAAAACAGTAATTACTTTGCAATTATTTATAATTATTTTGTAAGTTGGTTTCTTAGAATTTTAAAAACTTTTTTGAAATTTTAACATTTTGTTCTTGGTTGTTAGAAATATTTTGTAAGTTATTTGACCATGTTGTTGAATTTTTAAA
This sequence comes from Leptonychotes weddellii, assembly GCF_054177405.1. Lineage (NCBI taxonomy): Eukaryota > Metazoa > Chordata > Mammalia > Carnivora > Phocidae > Leptonychotes > Leptonychotes weddellii. Next base: position 18,719,630 of record NC_138382.1, on the reverse strand, counting down.
ATATACCTTTAGCTCTCAAATTCATTACTAACTCACATTCCAAATTTTGTTTGTAGGCTGACTTTGAAACCCAGGATAAACTTCTCAACAAAAGGAGGAAATTAATTATAATACATTAATACAGGTATAAAAAATCACTCCCATACAAACACAAAGGAACTCTGTATGAAATGTTACATATGCAAACCAACAAAAACTCTAGAAATCTCAAAATTGACCTCCATATGTTCCAGAGAAGTAAGAGTGATGTCAAAGTTGGAGCAACGAGGAAAAGCTGAAACAGAATTATTCACTGGATAAATGAAACAGATTTAGGCCTTCAGTACAAGGGACTTGGAGAAGAATCAATCTCCATCCATATGGGGGCAGAAAGGTGAACACCAATCTCTAAGGAAGAGCAAAGTTTCCATCAAGGCCTACCAACCATATGGAAGACCAGACTTTCTTTGATGGTTCAGAAGTAAAAAATATTCTTCCTCGCTGAATATAAAGGAGAAACATGTAGCCCAAGAGCTCCTCGTAGGCAGCATGGGATCATAGGAAGAGAAACTTGCCAAGAAAGAAGACAACACCAAAAAAAATCAGAAATAAAGTGTGTGTCCTGCTCACATATTTGAGCCACCAGATCAGTCAAGTGATAATGAATCCTTCTCCACCTCCTCTTCCTTCTAGTGATGTCAAATTTAGAGGACTGAGTTAAAAATACTCCCCAGTTCAGAGCACATTATCATCATCTGTTGTGTATGATATTTTTCCCCTGTCATGCTGATCCCCATTCTCTTTCCCTTCCCTACTGCCAGTTTCTACTCTAAAAATCTTTGCTATGTGTCTATTTATGCATGTATCCTTCTAAAATTACATTTTTCTCCTGTGTGTATGTGTTTTTAACTTCCATTCATGGTATTTTTCTATGAATTATGTTCTATTTCTTTCCCTTATACTCAGTACAGTGCCCTCAAGGTCTATTTATAACATTGTCTATATATCTAGTTGGTTCAAATAGCTTCAGTGGATACAGACATTCCTGCTTTTTACCCCCATGTTGTGTTTGTGGAAATGGTGATTTGAGGCAAAATACTGTTACCGTAGTAAACAAACTTATTCATGACCTCTTTTGGAACTATGTAAATATTTCTCATGATATACCCAAGAGTAGACTCTTTAGCTTAGAGAACATATACATCTTACACTTAGCTAAATACTGCCAGCTTGCTTTTCTGAATGACTTAACCAATTTACACTTCCACCAAATGTTAATAGACATTCTCCCACATCCTAGCCAACATTTTGTATTACTTACCCTAAAAATTGTTGTGAGTCTTGTATGTATGAATTGTCCCATTATTTTGGTTTGCATTTATTTAATTATCAGTTTCAGCCACCTCTTTTCAAATACTTAAGACTATTTGGCTCCCTTTCTTTGATTTGCCCAAATTCTGAATATATTTTCCTACTTAGTTTCCCAATTCTTTCTTGCTTTATTTACAGGAGTTTTTTGTATATACCATTTGGTTTTATTTTTCAACTATAAGATATTACAAATATTTTCTGCCTCTCTGCTATCTATTAATTTGGTCTATCTGTCCTTTGAGGAATAAAAATTATTAATTTTGATTAAATCAAATCTACCAATGTTTTGATCAATGATTGACAGTTTGTGGGGTCTTGTTTAGGAAGTTTTTCCACCCCAAGTTTATAAAGCTATTCAACATTTACATATTATCTCTTTTGTTTGGTCTTTTGCAATAGGTCATTAATCCCCCTTGAGTGTGTGTACAATTGAATATAGCATATAGGCTCCTAGCTTTATATTTAGGAAACCAATCCTTCTGACACCCTTACTAGACTCCCTTCTCTACTGTTTTCTGTTGTCTCCTTTATCATATAATGTAAGTACATGTAGGTTCAATAGCTGAATTATCATTGTGATTCATTAGTCTATCTATTCCTTTACCAGTCCCATACTCTTCTTATTATATTTTTGTTGTATGCCTTACTATCTGGTGGAATCAGTCACCCGTTTAATTTTCTTTATCAGTGCAGATTTTGCTACTATCAGCTACATTCTTTTATCTGAATTTTAGAATTTGTTTGTTGAATCCCCCAAATATCTTAACTGTAGTTTGATTGGTGTAGCACTGAATTTGTAGATCAATTTGGGAGATGTGTGTTTTTGCAAGTTAAGTTTCCCATTCTTTAAACATGCTATATCTGCCCAATTATTCAAAAAATATTTTATCTAGTATGCTAGAGATTAAATTTTTCCCCATCAAATATTAATCTTCTTGATTAATTTGATTCCTTAATACTTTATAATATCCTCCTATCTTGCCCCTACCTTGTCCAGATTTTCCCGATCCCAATTCCTGTATACACATTGTTATATTCAGCATCACTCTCTTGGTGGCTTTTCATGAATTTTGTATTGTTTTTTCAATTCCTATACTTTCCTTGTTACTCTATGGCATCTCTGAAGTTGGGATGGCAAAGGTAATCTGTAGCCTGTGCTGGTTTTCCTTCATGGCCCTGTTGATTGTCTGTGATGGTTTGAGCTGGACTTTTTGTTGCTTGCAACTGAACCTCCTAATTGAAATAGCACATCAGTAGGTAGCAGACACAGCACATTGATAGGCTTAGTGTTGTCAGGGGGTGTCATTCCATATTTGTCATATGATTTCTCTCACATCACCCAGTTCTCAAACCTCCATCACCCAAGGACAACACATGGCTTGCTAAGTCCCTCTTATCTTTCTATTTCTTCCACCTGCCCTACCCAACAAAGCTCTTCAATGTCCAAAAGGACTGGCTCTTCCCCCTATAGTCAGATCATGATTCATGATTTCTTCTTTTTTTTTAGTGATCTGATTTTCCCCCCCTTTTTTCCCAAGTTTTTCTTCAAATTCCAGTTAACATACAGTGTAATATTAGTTTCAGGTGTTGAATTTAGTGATTCAACAGTTACATACAACACTCGGTGCTCATCACAAGTGCCCTCCTTAATACCCATAACCTATTTAACCCATTCCCCCACCCACCTAGTGATCAGATTTAAAAATTTAGAAGAGACCATCTAATTGTTTATACCAGGGGAATTTGCATCCTAATGGAGACAGTTGCAATCCAAATCAATTTATAATTGCAAAATTTCATTCAGAGTGTACCAATTCAACAAGTACACTGGAGAATATTTCTGGGCTATGCTGTTACCAGGTAAGCAAACAAGTTCTTCCTAAGAGGCTATTCTATGGGTAGTTGATTCTTCGAAGTGTTTCCTCCTTTTCTATAGGTTCTTCCTTATTTTAATTTTAAGTACAATCTCACACAGGATTTACAAAAGTTCTGCATTTTTTTTTCTTTTTTCTTTTCTTCCCTATGTAATGTTGTGGCATTGCAGTGTGGGTCTGTAGCACTCTGAGAGAGACAGAGGTTCATTCCTCGAGCTCCTTAAGTGCAGGTCAATCTTAAGGCTAAGCTACAAGGTATGTATATCGTCAAAGCTAGACCTACTCAGTCTAGACACTAACCCAGCAAACATCCAAATTCTAATTAGCTTTCTCTTTAACCTCATTTTACTTTCTCTTTCCATTTTCATTGTGTGAATTTTCAAGCTGTTAATAGGATAAAATTGCTTCTACCTTTGTTTGCAAGATATGTCATTTCAAAATTTAATATCTGAAAAATGTCCAAAGGGGAATTTCATTAGATACACTCCATTCATTAGTAGAAAGGTTATTGCGGTTCTCTATAGAGTATATGTACAATATAAGGATCTTTTTGTTTGTTTCTTGCTTGTTTTATTCTTTTTCATTCTTGTCTTCTAAACCTATACATATTTACAAATGTATAATTAGATATATTTGATACATGCAGAAGTCCACCAGTATAATACAAAAATTGTGCACTTAAACATTTTGAAATTTAAGTTAAAGTCTCTGGTACATTACACTTGTGTTCATGTATTGTTCAGTATGATTTTAATAAATTATAGGAAAATTGGTGGCTGGACTAAGTAACTTCTTCAGTAATTTTAAAATCCTCAGATGTATAAAATATAATCACTGTTGCAAATTATAGTGTTTCATATTTCTAAAACATGATATAGTTATTTATTTTATGATTATAAAGTTTCAGGTTGTATTGGAAATATATTCATTAAAATGTTACTCCAGATTTTGGGTATTTTCTTTAGGAGTACCTGGATAATGTAGAGGGAATTATTATTTATTAATCAACATTGGTTATAAATAGTTACTATTCTACTTAGTAAGAAAGCATAGCACTAGTGCTATACTTAATATTCTACTTTTGAGTAGTCATAGAAAATTCTTTAGTATGTATTTTAGGCAGAGAAGAGACACTAGGATTTGAAAAGTGGTTTTAGTTTAAGGGAAAAAATTTTGGATTTGTTGTTTTTTGGTTCACTTTACTCAAAAGTCTTTTCTTAACTAGTGAGCCCAAAATGTCAGGTCTATAATCCCAGAAAGAGCTTTACCAGGTGTGTGTACTGCCAGGATCACATAGTTCAATAAGCTGTATTATCTGGCTCTTCTCAAGCCAGTTACTGCTGCTGTAATCATAACCCTTGAAATGTATGGATAAATAGAGTTCCTTTATCAGAAATGTGTAACTTCTCATTCACTTTCCTCAAGAGACTCTTAATGGTTAAATTATGGTAAAATGAGCAATTTCTTTTTCCCTCTTTATTTGAAAACAATAAATTGTACTCATGATTTCAAGATTTCTTTCCAGTCCCTCATTAAATTGGCTCCCATGTTATGGAAAGTCCCTTGTGAAAGGTATGTTTCCAAAGGAGATTTGTTTCATTGAACTCTCAGTCAAGTCCTCTCCTTGAGCTTTGTTATTGCCTTTTGACCCAAGTAGAGCCACAGAGATGACCCATCTCTTCCTGAGATTATTTAATAAATAATTTTCTGTTTTCCCTACCCATGATAATTAATAACAATTCATAATTAATCCCATTATTGCCTCCATACCCAATGGACTCATATGCAGGTCCTACTTTGGGTTGTCATGTGGAATAGATTAGACATTTTATAATACTTCTGAAGTGTTTCCATACAAAAAAGCCAAATTATTCACCTAACCAGAACTTTTGTTTTGTTTCATTTTCCAAAGACTGTGATATACTAGATAAAGCATTGTTCTTCTCTACCATGAACCATAAAATTAAAGGCAATAATGAGGTTTTCCAGGATTTACCAAGACTTGATTTTAGTTACTGTAATAAAATATAGGTTCTCAGGTAATTTAACTGAGTTTAAACTCAGGTTGTTTAAAATCATTCTGTAAGTTTTTTTCACATTTTTTCTTTAAAAATCTCTCTCCAAAATTCCACATTCCAAATTTTTTTTTATTATGTTCAGTTAGCCACTGTATAGTACATCATTAGTTTTTGATGTAGTGTTCAATGATTCATTAGTTATGTATGACACCCAGTGCACATCACAACCTGTGCCCTCCTTAATACCCATCACCCTGTTACCCCCTCCCCCCCACTCCACTCCCCTCTGAGACCCTCAGTTCATTTCCCGGGGTCCATAGTCTCTCATGGTTCACCTCCGTCTCTGATTTCTACCCCCTCAGATTTCCCTCCCTTTCCCTATGGTCCTCCATGCTATTGCTTATGTTCCACATATAAGTAAAACCATATAATTGTCTTTCTCTGCTTGACTTACTTCACTTAGCATAATCCCCTCCAGTTCTATCCATGTCGATGCAAATGGTGAGTATTCATCCTTTCTGATGGCTGAGTAATATTCCATTGTATATATGTACCACACCTTCTTTATCCATTCATCTGTTGAAGGGCATCTCAGCTCCTTCCACAGTTTGGCTGTTGTGGACATTACAGATAAAGGGCTGATATCCAAGATCTATAAAGAACTTCTCAAACTCAACACTCAAAAAGCAAATAACCCAGTCAAAAAGTTGGCAGAAGACATGAACAGACACTTCTCCAAAGAAGACATACAAATGGCTAACAAACACATAAAAAAACGCTCAACATCATTAGCCATCAGGGAAATATAAATCAAAACCACAATGAGATACCACCATACACCAGTTAGAATGGCTAAAATCAGTAAGACAGAGAACAACAAATATTGGTGGGGATGTGGAGAAAGGGGAACCCTCTTACACTGTTGGTGGGAATGCAAGCTGGTATAGCCACTCTGGAAAACAGTATGCAGGTTCCTCAAAAAGTTAAAAATGGAGCTACCCTACAACCCAGCAACTGCACTAGTAGGTATTTACTCCAAAGATATGGATGTAGTGAAAAGAAGGAGCACATGCACCCCAATGTTCATAGCAGCAATATCCACAATATCCACATTCCAAATTTTAAAACTCCCTTCATTTGGTTTTGACCAATTCTGTAAGGGGAACAAATAAAATATTTTTTGTCCTAGTCAGTCATGCTTTCTTTGGTCAAGTCCATTTTAATTTTCCTGTTTTATTCCTTTGGGATTTTTCTAGATCATGATCCTTCATACTAAAAGTGATAGGGGAAACATTAGCTAAACATTTTTTTCCAGACTACACTTGATGTTTATAGCAGCAATGTCCACAACAGCCAAACTGTGGAAAGAGCCAAGATGTCCATCAACAGATGAATGGATAAAGAAGATGTGGTATATATATATATATATATACAATGGAATATTATGCAGCCATCAAAAGGAATGAGATCTTGCCATTTGCAACGACGTGGATGGAACTGGAGGGTGTTATGCTGAGCGAAATAAGTCAATCAGAGAAAGACATGTATCATATGACCTCACTGATATGAGGAATTCTTAATCTCAGGAAACAAACTGAGGGTTGCTGGAGTGGGGGGTG
>NC_138382.1:18643770-18712269 GCF_054177405.1 Leptonychotes weddellii | reverse complement strand
TATGGTGAGCACTGTGAATTGTGCAAGACTGTTGAATCTCAGATCTGTACCTCTGAAACAAATAATGCAATATATGTTAAGGAAAAAAAAAAGAAGAAGATAGCAGGAGGGGTAAAATGAAGGAGGGGAAATCGGAGGGGGAGACGAACCATGAGAGACGATGGACTCTGAAAAACAAACTGAGGGATCTAGAGGGGAGGGGAGTGGGAGGATGGGTTAGCCTGGTGATGGGTATTGAAGAGGGCACGTTCTGCATGGAGCACTGGGTATTATGCACAAACAATGAATCATGGAACACTACATCAAAAACTAATGATGTAATGTAGTGATTAACATAACAATAAAAATTAAAAAGAAGAGTATAGGTGAAAAGCCAAAATAGATGATACATAGATAGATAAACAGATAGATAGACAGGTAGAAGAGAGTGAGAGAAAATTTGTACCTCCCCTAGTTTGTAACTCCACTAACACAGGGTACATTATACTTTTAGTAAATATGGAATTCAAGACATTAAGAATAAAAGGAAATAATTCATTAAGTGTTTGATAGGTTTTCATTCTAGATCTTTTTAAAAATATTCATTGCAAAATAGCTCACAGAAAATGGAATTTTTAGGAAAGCATCTAACCTTATTTTTCTGTTCAATGTATCAGAAATTTTATGATTATTCCTCAGATTAGACCGATGATTTTCTTCTCTTCATTGTTTGTCTTACCTATATTGCTTTGCCCCAAGTTGCTGCTCTTTTTCTGAGAAGTACAGCTTATTACATAAGTTGAAAAATTATGTTAGTAACCAAGTAACACTGGCAACCACTAAGTGAATTTTATCCCCTTTACTCTCTAAAAAAGTATTGTGAAATTGGCATACAAGTACAATTTAGGTAGAATTTGTAAAAGTGGGTCTTCAACTTTTCTCTAACCTAAATCTGAGTTTAGAGTGTAACTCTGTCTTCTTTCCACTGGATAGAAAGGTGGTATAGAGTTACATTTATGATTTGATCTGTGAATAATAATTGCTCATTCAAAACAATAGCACTTTCTCTTTCCCTCTTTTCAGAAATCCGACCATTATTCACCGATAGAAAATTATAGAAAAAATGGGAGAATACATGAAAGCGATATTTTTAATGAAATGTTATTGTTTCCTCATTTTAGATTCTTGAATTAGGAAACAACTTAAAATTAATGTATATATTTGATTCGAAAGTATTGCTCATATTCACCCTCACAAAATGTTATTAAATTAATGGTGCCTTAGAAGTGAGGAACTACAATATTTATTTATATTTACTGAGTCCTGGCTATCTAATTCCTACAAGAATAGTTTGAGATGAGAGTTTTTATTCTGATTTACAGATAAAAATGTTGAGGCTCATAAAGTCTAGGTAACCTCCTCAAGATCATAATGGGGAGGGGTGCCTGGGTGGCTCAGTCATTAGGTGTCTGCCTTCGGCTCAGGCCATGATCCCAGGATGCTGGGATCAGGCCCCGCATTGGGCTCCCTGCTCTGCGGGAAGCCTGCTTCTCCCTCTCCCACTCCCCCTGCTTGTGTTTCCTCTCTCGCTGTGTCTCTCTCTGTCAAATAAATAAATAAAATCTTAAAAAAAAAAAGATCATAGTGGAGAGAGCTGAGATTCAAACACAAATCTGTTTTATTCTAGAGCCCAAGGTCATAACTGCAATACTTTACTAACTCCTAAAGGCTGTTTAGATATCCTAACAAACATCAGAAAGGTGTCAAAAAAGGTTAGAACTAGAAGGGATATTAAAGATTGTGTGATTTTAATATGGAGAAATAGAAGTCTATAAAGGCAATGTCCCTAATGTCATATTCTTATTTAGTGGCAGAGGTCACATATCTTCCCATTCAAGCACTCATTGAAGAAATAAATAATTATTTATAATTTTATTTGAAATCCTTTTGACATTATTACTTCTACAGTGTAGGAAATTCTTATGATCCTTATCTATTTACTCTCTTCCTACTGCTTATTCTTAAGCTACTCAATTTAAAAATAAACCCCCCATTTTTTTTTCAAAGAAGAAATTCTTATCCTCAGAGAGTTGGTTGCAAGCATGGTTGTTTTAAAAATTTGGGGAAAAACTTGAAAGCCTGGTCTCTAACTCTTTGGTTATTCTCTAACCTAAGTCTGAGTTTACAGTCATTACTTATCATCTTTTCTTCCTAGCAATTGCTTCCTAAACAGCAGGTAAGAAAGAGGGAAATGTCTGCTTCCATAAATATGATATCTCAAATTTCTCAGGACTATACTCATTTCCAATAATTTATCAGAGTTTAACTTCTGTTAGAATGCAGCAATTCATGAAAAACCATCACTTCCTTCATAACAAGAAAATAAATTTTTTTTGAGACATTCAAGAGTGTGGGGTAAAAAAAATGTTTAAACAAACTTAAGTTCTAGAGAAGAATAAAGAATGAGATCTTGGGGGACGGGGGTGGGACCTGGGTGGCTCGGTTAAACGTCTTCCTTTGGCTCAGATCATGATCCCAGGGTCCTCGGATCAAGCCCCATGTTGGGCTCCCGGCTAAAAATGAGATCTTGGGTAAATGCACATTGTGAAGTCTTTCTTCTCTGGGGCATTTTCTAAATGTGGGCATAGAAGGAAGAATCGAATCCACTGGGGTACAAGAAATTAGGAGAGTTTTTAATAGCCATGTAAATGGAATGACTGGCTGGCATGTGGCAGAGCCTGTTCTTTCTACCTATAAGACCTCTCAGAAAATATTTACCAGAGTGTGGCATTGTAGGATCCTGGGGACTATACTGGAAAGGGAGAAAGGTCTTCATAGTCTTATACTTTGATCCCAAAGTCCTGCTAGAATGATGTGTCTATAATATACATAACATGGATCTCATTCATACAATATTCAAAACCAGAGGCACCTGGGTGGCTAGATCAGTTGAGCCTCTGACTCTTGATTTCAGCTAAGGTCATGATCGCAGGGTTGTGAGATCGAGCCCGAGAGAGATTCTCTCTCTCCCCCTCTACCTCTGCCCCTCCCCCAACTCATGCACACTAGCAGCCTCTCTCCCTCAAAAATAAATAAAATCTTAAAAGAAAACATTCAAAACAAGACATAATTAAAACAAACTGAAATAGCACACCCATTGCTGGAACAGCACAGCTTCTGGGTAGATCAATATGTATTCATCTCCTCACCTTGCTGCCAGAGAAAGGAAAGGGTGTCTTCTCTCTGGGGAGAAATAATTTGGTCTCTTTGTTTTTTAAAAATATATAATATCTGACACACATCCACAAATTGCAAGACATGTGAAGAAGCAGGAAAATATAAACAAAAATTAACAGCAAAAATAAGAATTAGAAATAGATACATACTTGCCTCAGGGGTTAGAATTAGTAGACAAAGAATTTAAAACATCAACATATCAATAACATCAAAATATGTTAAAGAAAACAGAGGCAATGATGAATGCAATAGCTGAAGAAAAGAATCTTAACAAAGAAGTAAAAATAAAAAAAGAAAATTATTTAACTATAAAATAAAATGCCTAAAATTAAGAGTTTTTGGATAGATTTAACAATAGGTTGACACCAGAATGAAATACCAGTAAATTTGAATTCAGGTCAATATAAGTTATAAAAACTGAAGCACAGAAATAAAAAGAATGAAAAAGAAAAGAGTAGAGCATCAAATAACTTGTCCTACATATATATAATTTGTAGTATCAGTAGAACACATATTTTTCCTTTCAGAAATGATGTCTCCAGATCTATGATGGTATGGGAGGGGAGAAGAACAGTCTAATTTTTTTTCTTTTGTTCTCAAGATGAGGGACATAACATTATTTTTTTTCTCCCAAATATAAATTCCTTGAGTATATTAATTGAACTATTTATGAAATCTTACTGTGTTCCAGGTTTTGGGAATATATAAGTGAATAACTGCTGCATTCTAGGGCCTGGAGATAGGTTAGTGAACAAAATGTACATATTTTTTTTTCAAGTGGAGGGAGACGGAAAAGAAAGTGTGTATGTGTGTGTGTGTGTGATATGTGCTTAAAAAAAAAAGTCAAGCAGTAAAAGGAAATACAGCGTACACAAGGGATGGAAGACTGTGTAATGTTTTAAGTAGGATGGTCTGAAAATGCTTCTCTGGTGAGTTGACATTTGAATAGATACTTGAAGAAAGTGAGGTGACGTTCCATGAAGATAACTTGGAGAGTGTTTTCAGCAGAAAAGATGACAGATGCTCAGACAGTGAACCAGAGGCATGCATGCTGTGTTGAAGGAATAGCAGAGTTCAGCCTAGCTCCAGTGGAGAGATCAGAGAGAAAAGGCAAGAAAGTTAGCGAGAGCTAGGACTAACAGGGCAGTTTTGCCACAATAAGGACTTGCCTTTACTTTAAAAGAAGGAGAAAGCCACTTATCTGACATGTTTTAAAAGAATCTTTCTGCTCTTATGTAGAAAGGTAGAATTGAGGGGGTAGAAACAAGAACAATTAAGAAGTGATAGTCCAGTTAAACATGATGGTGGTTGGGCAATGGTGGTAATGGAGGGGGAGATGTAATCAGAACTTAAATATAATTTTTAGGTAGCATTAACAGCATTTATCTCATTGATATAAGAGAGGAAAAGAGGAATTAATACATGAGTTACTTATAGCTGTTTAAAATATTAGTAGTTAATAATTTCCTTCTCAATGGTTTCCTAGAAATGTTTTTGAAAAAATAATTTTGCATCAAAGTAAACATAAAATGTGTTGAAACAAATATCGACCATGTGTGGTGAAGGAAATACCAGTGCCAGGTATTTGTAATCCTTAGTTGAGATTAAATAAACCATTTTTTTTAAATTCACTGATCCATCTGATTTTTCTGCACTCTTCTGTTCTAAAAGGTCATCAGTCACCCTATTTTGCTTTCATTTATCTACAAAACTCAAATACTTAGTTTGTTACCTCTTCCAGAGGTTCTTCATTGTTTTTGCTAAGATACATACACTGAAATGCACAGAACTTGACAAAGCTCTTCAAATATATATATATATATATATATATATACTCTCCAGCTCATCCCACTTAAGATAAAAACATTTTTAGGAAAGATCAAGGAAGTTTTCTCTTATCTCTCCAGTTAGTTCTAATTCCCTATTTGTAATCACTATTCTGATTTCTATCACTGTAGATTAGCTTTGCCTGATTTCAAACTTAGTTGATCTTGCTTCTTTTACCCAACATAATATTTTGAGACTGATCAATATCATTTTGTGTATCAGTTGTTGTTTTTAATTAATGCTGGGGAGTATTCCACTATAAAATGTATCCTAATATGTTTATATATTCTCTTGCGAATTGATATCTGGGTTGTTTTCAGCTTGGGGCTATTGAAAATAAAGCTGCAATATATATTCTTATACAAATGAGATTTCTCATTTTAATTTACTTCATTTTGTAATCTCTTCATAGGGAGCAGGAGACAAAATTAGGGTTTGTATAAAGCAAGGTCAATCCAGACTCCTTGAAAGGAACCCCTTTCTTTTCTACTAAAATAAAAATTATCTTTAAAAAAGGAAACTTTGAAGAAAATATATCTGTTTCAGGCTCTTCCCTGGTAAGGATTTAAAAATAAGAAAGAAAAAATTATCTCTTGATAAACTATATCTAACTCTCACACAGGTTTTTACAGGCCATGCTATCTGGGTGTTCTGAAAATCCCTAAACTGGGATTTTAATTTTAAATTAGTCTAGATTGTTTGTTTATCCAGACACCTAACAGAAGCAAAACCAAATCCTTAATGGAAAAGTGATGTTTAAGAGCAACTTTCAAAATTTACTACAACGTTCCAAGGAACACATCTCCCACCCCTCCTCCCCCTTCCCCACACACATATACACAAAGGACATAGTTGAAGAAACAAGATAGTATGAATGAGAGTTGTTGAGGCAACAAACTCAAGAATCAGTCTCACAAAGTTTGAATATATTGGAATTATCAGATAGAAATCATTAAAAATTTGTTTACTACGATTGAAGAAATTAAAAAGGGTATTGAATACACTACGAAACACACACAAAGAAATGACCAGATTTGAAAAAGACCCAATATAACATCTAAAAATGAAAAATTATAATAATTAAACTCAAATGTCAATATGTAGACTTAACAGAAAATCAGATACAGTTGAAAAGGAAAATTCATAAGCAAGTAAGTAAATTTAAAAAAACAACCTAAAATGAAGCAGAGATGGATAGGAAGTAGAAAGTGTGAAAGAAATGTTAAAAGACCCGGATAATGCCATAAAGCTTTCTAATTACGGAGTTTCAGAGGGAGAGAATAAAGAGCACATAAAAATGTGCATCTCATATTTCAAAATTACAAGTTGCTTTGCTTTTCCTTCCTGATTTTTTTTTTTAAGTTTTATTTATTTATTTGAAAGAGAGAATGAGAAAGAGAGAGAGAGCACATAAGGGGGGGGGTCAGAAGGAGAAGCAGACTCCCTGCTGAGCAGGAAGCCCGATGCGGGACTTGATCCTGAGACTCCAGGATCATGACCTGAGCCAAAGGCAGTCGCTTAACCAACTGAGCCACCCAGGTGCCCTTTTTTTCTTTTTTAAGTAAGCTCCATGCCAGGCATGGAGGAAACTCATGACCCTGAGATCAAGATCTAAGCTGAGATCAAGAGTAGGACGCTTAACCAACTAAGACACCCAGGCACTCCCCTCAAACAATTTTTTAAAATTGAGATATAATTCACACTGCATAAAATTTACTCTTTAAAAGTACCCAATTCAGTGGCCATTACTACATATACAAAATTGTGTAAGTATCATCATTATCTAGTTCCAGAACATTTTCATCACCCCTAAATAAATTCCATTCCCACTAAGAGTCACTCTCCATTTCACTTTATGTCTCTATGGAATTGCCTATTTTTTACATTTCATATAAATAGAGCCCTCTAACATGTGGCCCTTTGTTTCTGGCTTCTTTCACTTAGCATAACCTTTACAAGGCTCATCCCATGTTGTAACAAGTATCAGTACTTCATCCTGTTTTACAGTTGAATAATATTCCACTATATGGATATACCACACTTTATTTCTCCCTTCATCAGTGGGATTATCATTTGAGTTGCTTCCATTTTTTGGCTACTATGAACAATACTGTTATTGTTTTGTTTGCTCCTATGGATATTCTACCAAGTCCTAACTATACCATATTCCTCCCAACACCAGTCTTTAGCAACTGTATCTGCCATTCCCAACTTCAAATGTATGTTGCTCTGATACCACGATCCTTGTCCTAGTTTATGCTTAGATGTAATAAAGTATAGAATACGTAACTCCACTTTTATAAATGGATTTTGGGGGCATCTTTATGTTGGCATTTAGGCTGGATGTAAATATACTTGAAATATCCCATACCTTCACCAGCCCCATGATGTTTCAAAGCAGAAATAAAAAAGCTAAACTATTTTAACTCCTATTAAAACAATGTGTCCTGGAATAGATTCCTTATTGCTCTCTAAGGAAATTACCTTATTAATATTGTATTGTTTTTATTTTCTCCCTTAGAATTCCATGAAAAATTTTGGGCCAAAAATATAATTTTAAAAATCTCTAGTAAGCAAAACTATTTTTTAATGAATTCTGCTTATCCTTCATTAGAGAGATATCCACTCTCTCTGGTCTAAGTTGCATCTGATTGAGAGAAATTTTAAGTGACACTAGGGTACAATCAAATAGCTTAATTGAGCAAAGGGGAGCTTAACAGTATGAAAGACATGCTTCAGTTTTAACTGTAGTCTTATTTCTGTCCTACTTCACAAACCTTCAAGCATGCATTGGAGTATGCAGTCCTTTCTCCTTCGCTTAACATCTGATACGCACAACCAAAGCACTCACAGCTGGTACTGATCAGGCCAAACCCTCAAAAACTTACATCAGTGAAGCAAGGCCGAGGGTCAGACACCCTTGGCAAAACTCACTAAACATTTTTGTAAAATTACTTGCAGATTCATCAAGTTACCAGTAATTTTTCTGCATGAATGAGATCCAAAATGCATTCGTGTGCCTGTGAATGTGCTTTTTAAACTCAAAAAAGTAAATAATTGCTCAATTTGCATTACTGAAAATATGGGACCTGAGGGGTGGGTGGGGAAGGGGTAAATTGCGTGGAAGGAAAAAAATGAGCATTCCCAGAGAGAACAGCTATACTAGAAGTTAACAGGATAACTTCTAAAAAGAAAATGACCTTGAGAGTTGGAAGTACATTTGAGGGGGTGGGGGGGAGCCAGGGCTGTGATCCAGAATAAAAAAGGAAATAAAAATGCTTTAATTTTGCCCCTAAAGCAATGGAAATTTATGGCATGCATTTGGATGTAGATTTTATATATTTTTTACTACCCTAGTGGGTAAGCTGAAAAAATCCATTTCATCCATTTTATGACATTATGGCCCTTTGGATTGAGATTCAGGCCACTGGCAAGAAACATTAGTTTGGCTGGGCAAAAGGTTAGTCCAAAGTTAAGGCATCATTCTCACTTAGCTGGATTGCCAAAGGGCTCTTCAACCACATGCACTCTGAAACAATGGGAAGGTAATGATTTGATTCATAGGTAGCTTAAACTTGTGATAACTATGTCAGATCATTTATTGGCAAAGAGCAAACAAACCTTATCTGCTTACCTAAGAATTGAGCAGGAAATATAGGAAGTGTTTGAAAATTAAAGTTTTAAACTCAGGCTACCTTTTGTTTGTATTGCTTTGACAGAGCTCTTGGGTCTCTCTCCTGGGAATGCATTCCCTTTTTTGCTGTGAGTTGCTCCCCTTACACTTTTGTTGCTTACTTTGCCCTTGAATTAATGTAATTGTTTACTATTTGAATCCATTTCTCATTCGGAGGAGGGCCCATTTCTTATTTATTTTTGTATTCCCAGTGTCTGGCATATAGTAGCTACTCAATAAATATACACAGACTAAATCACTCAGTTGCAGCAATCAAGATTATGAAAAGGATCTCCTGCAAACTATATTAACTAAGATTAAGGTAATTATTCCTTGTTTAGAATCCTTCCTCTGAAACCATATAAATCCTTTGGGTTTGGAAATTTTTCTGGAAGAGTTCAGTGGATTGCCTTCCTTGAGACACAGCCAACATTTTTTCTCTTGATCCATAATTGGAATAAAGTGGGGACAGCCATTTAGATGTTCTTTCAGCAGTTGCTAAATTAATCCGGACTCACAAAAGAAGAGAGAGGAAGAGACAGGGAGGGAAATGAAGAAGATAGAAGCAGAAAGAAAGGGAGGCAGAGAGGGAGAGGGGGAGATTGCCTAAGAAATTTACTGCTGTGTTTGTCTTAAGACATTAGCACCTTTTATATAATTATAATTTTGGCCCCAAATTTTATTTTTACCACATGTGCCTTATTTTAAATGAACTCCCAGAACTGTGCCATGAAATATTCCTAGTCTGGCATCACACCTGGGTCTAGTTCAAGAACCTAACTACTTGTAGGTCTCATGCTAAAGCCTCACGCTCATATGCCAGGAAAAACAGTCATTGCCATTTACCATCTGGATCCAATGTACTCTTTTAATTAATTTTTTATATTTTTAAATTGTACAAAAAATCACAACCATAAGAGAGGGATAGTGAAAATCATTTAGAAATTTAAATGAGAATTTGAACACAGTTAATTCAAGTTTTTATTTCATAATTTCCTGATTTTAACACTCTATATGCCCACAATGGGCAACATTCTCTGAATGCAACCAATTGCTCATCAGAAGTCAGGCATGAATCTGGGATGTGTCCATCTTGTGATACATATTCTGTATCTCAAATGCATATCTAGTAGGATCTAGCTTATCATTAATTCTTGTCCTTATTGCATTTGCACCATCAAAATGCAATATTTAAAAATAATTTTGGGATGCCTTGGTGGCTCAGTCAGTTAAGCATCTGCCTTCAGCTGAGGTCTACTTTAGGCTCAGGTCATGATCTCAGGGTCCTGGGATGGAGCCCTGCATGGAGCTTCCTGCTCAGCAGGGAATCTGTTTCTCCCTCTCCCTTTGCTCTTCCCCCTTATTGTGCTTGCACTTGTGCTCTCTCTGTCTCTCTCTCAAATAAATAAATAAAATCTTTAAAAAATAATAATAACTTTGGAACTTTTGGATGATATAACTTTGGTTGTATCTTCTTTGCTCTCTACAAACCATTTGCAGTTACATTTATAAACACTATTTAGAATGATCAATGATTTTTTTTTATTTCTACATCACTTTGTTCTTTTTCTAATCACCTTTTTATGCATACCTGTGTTCAGCATTTGCCTGCTTACAAGCTATATCAAGTTAAGCTTAGTGCATCAACATAATAGGTAAAAAATACTGACGCACATCTTTTTAACAAAATGGGATGGTCCAGTTTTTAATCACAAATATTATGTGGTAATGTGCCTTCTGTTGGATTACTAACTGTATGAGAAAACCATATTTCTTTTTCATCCTTAGAAATCTATTGATCACTTACTGATTTTTGAATCTGAGAAAATTCATTTAAGGTACTGTTGTCTGAGTGTTTACAATCTGAAATTTTGTTTATGTGATGAATTTCACTATCATTATTAGACTATGGAATGCTTCTATCTGTCTGTTTGCCTTTGATTTCTGAGTCATTCTACTGTTGTGAAATATCTTCCTTCTTCAGTTTTCTTCTGTTTTACATTATGGGAAGAACATGATAAATTCTGATTTCAAACTTGTGTTCAATGAAAACTTAAGCTACAAAGATGATGTCCCTAGTCTCCTTTTATACCTTCTCAAAAGATACAATACAGCACAATAAGAAAACTGACGGATGACATAATTCAACATTTACCATGCTTTTAGGTGACTTAATTATTCTTTTGCTTGTTTATTATTTAAGTTTTTAAGTATACCTGGAAATAATTGATAAGTAATGAGAGAATAATTTCTAGAATGATTAGATGGCAAAATGTTTCAAGATATAGGAAAAAATGAAATCACTAACAACTTGTAATGATCTTAGGGATATAAAGTTTCCAATGCATCCACATGATAATTACAAAACATGGTGAGTTTTATTCTAGCTTAATAAAAAATGTAGATCTTTATTCTCTGAAAGATCCCTAAGAAATAATAAAAGTCATGAAATATCAATACTTACAAATAGAACTATTCTTTTTTTTAAAGATTTGATTTACTTATTTATTTATTTATTTATTTATTTATCAGAGAGCGAGAGAGCACACAAATGGGGGAGGGGGGGCAGCAGGCAGAGGGAAAAGCAGGGTCTCCGCTGAGCAAGGAGCCAGATGCAGAGCTCAATCCCAGGACCCTGGGATCATGACTTGAGCGGAAGGCAGACGGTTAACCGACTGAGCCACTAAGGCACCTCAAAAAAGAAATTCAGAAACTAATACTGGGTCAGATGAACCCTGATGGTGTGTTGAGTTAATCAGATATATAACAAATACTTTTGACAGCAGGAATTAGCAGTGTATATCCGGAAGTGTGTTGTTGAAATATACTATCTATTCTACATTCTGTACAATATTGGGGCTAGCACTGTGGTGTTCTGCTTTCATTTTACTGATTGCAACTTTCCTTAAAAATCCAATTCAGCATCAGTTTTGCCCTGGATCAGTCCTGAGGACTTTGATCCAGTTCAGTGCCCCCACAGGTGGAAGAGTGTGAAAATCTTGATTGGGTAAACAACTTGAGCTTTTGATCTGAAAATAAATAGCTTCCAGGGAAATAGGACCAAAATATATTTTATTTTCCTGGCTCTGTCTGTCTCTCTTTTTCACTCAGAAACTCCAAATGCATACAAATCGCCTCCCTCCCACATTATATGTGGGAGCACCTAGTGGGTACCTCACACATATTAAAGAAAATATTCTCTCTTTGGCAGGCACAGTGACTCTTGGTGTTCCTCTATCAGGAATAGCAGTGTTCTTACCAGTGGCTGCTGGACCAAGTGAAAAGTTTCTCTCATTGATAAACCAAGTCCATAATTTCTACATCGATAGAGTCTATAAGTCTTCAGGGTATCAGTACTATCAGGAAGGAAGAATACCTATTTTTCCTTTTCATATAATGATCTGTTGGAGGGATCCCAAAGAAGTATCATTTGGGTCTACATAAGTTATAGAGTTCAGGGGAGCATCATGTCCATGTTTTACCTACAATTCTCTCTCATCCTCCTTTTGCCCCAGACAGGATTCCACAGGGGTGAGCAAGGCCACTGAGTTGAGGCCACCTACAAACACTGTTTTTCTCTGAGGGTGACTAAAAGTATCTAGCTCCTTCTTTTTCATTTAATTATACCTCGGTAGGTTTTCTACAATCTCCTTGTAAAGAAACTTCTATGGAGTCCCCTTAACTAGTTGGTCAGGTATGTTTACAAAAATTTCATCACAATATGCTTTTCTCCCTTGGAAAATTCAGATGGAAGTACCAATCTAACTCATTTGGGCCCATCCAAAAATTTGCCAAACATGCTCCAGATTCCTTAAATGTAGTAGGGCAAAGTAAAAGGCAGTATCTTAGAATACAATTTCTCTGTAGTAAAATCTAATCAAAAGTTGTTAGTTGTTTCTGTCAATAAATGTTATATATCCTTATGTCAGAATTTGGAGAACAAGAAAACATGTGAAGAAGAAAATATGAACTCTATCATACTATGATCATGATTATTAATCTGAGCTTGAGACAGACATAGAAAAAAGAGGAAGAACAGTATTTTACTCTTAAACTTGAAATTCATTTGTCTTAACTTTTCATGCTTTGATAATATTTTGGTTGGCTACTTAAAACATGCTGAATAAAAATAATTATGTGAAATGCTCAGTTTTACAAAAATGGCATCCCATTATAAATTTAGTTTTTATATCCTCTTTTTTCACTTAAATTTATATTTGAGCATTTACCACGTCATTAAACATTATCTGAAAATACAGTTTTAATGGCTTCATAATAGACTATTGTAAGGAAATACATAATATATTTAACTAATCCCCTATTGTTAGACATTTAAATTGTATCCAATTTTTCACTATTATAAAAATGTTAAGAAACATTCTTGTATGTAAGCTTTTGACCGCATATCTCAGATTGTTATTTCTCTGGGATGGATTCCTTGCAACAGAATTACTACCTCAAAGTTCATGAATCTTTCTAAGGCTCTTGAACATATTGCCAACCTGCCCTCCCAGATGGGTATATGCATTTAC
Organism: Leptonychotes weddellii; assembly: GCF_054177405.1. Classification (NCBI taxonomy): domain Eukaryota; kingdom Metazoa; phylum Chordata; class Mammalia; order Carnivora; family Phocidae; genus Leptonychotes; species Leptonychotes weddellii. Next base: position 18,699,021 of record NC_138382.1, on the reverse strand, counting down.
ACTTTAAGTGCTTTGCAAAACATTGATTCTAAACCCAACAAACTTTAGAAATAGTCTGTTTTCTTCTGCTCTTGGGCTGAGATGTTCAAGAGGTTTCAAATCAAATGTTTATTTAATTATTTACTTAGGTGACTTTTCTTCCCAGGGGGACAAAATGTGTTTGCGGCCAAGAAATTCTAGTCTTTTAGCATTTCCACTGGGTTATTCAGATAATTTGACCTAATCAAAAGATTTTGTTTAAAAGTGCGAGATTATGCCTCTGCCTGGGTGACCCTATTATCTAGACAGATTTTCTTCCATTTTCAAGTGTCTGTTTTGAGCAAAGCAAAGTTACCTGTCATCCACATACTTTTGGAAGGGAAGGATTAGTAGTCTTCCTGCTTGTATAAATGCTGAAGGTAAGGCTTAGAGAGCTTGGCACCACGTGACCCATAAAATATACGGCAGAGCCATAATTCAAACCCAGGTCCGCCTGTGTATAGAGCCCCTGTGAAGTCCTCTGTACTATTCTTGATATCTAATTATTAGATGTGTGGATTTTTCTGATATAATGTGGTAGCTGAATCCTAAGCCTTTGGCATTAAACCAGATTGGAATGAGGGATTTATTACTTTCTCTCTGCATTCAATCACTCATGTATTCAGCCCGGTTTCTTAGTATCGTCTATGTGCCAGATCTTATGTGAAACTCTGTTCTTCAAGATACCTGGCTTTGTAATTCAGGAAGCCCAAATTTACTTTGGTCAAGGAATATTAAAACCTTGATTCCCTACATCTACTGTGTCAGAAAGTACAGCACACTGGCAAAGATGAGCAGGCCCAAATAAGTCCCAGGATTTGCTGATGTCAAACTTGACACTTAATATGCTCCAATTTCTCTAAATTAACACAGTGAATACTCTGAAGAGCCTTTACTGTTGTTATTTGTCAGTCCTCAGATTTTTTTCCATTTATTTTCTCCAAAGATATTTTTGCCTACAACTATATTGTTCAGTGTGTTTAGGAAAAGGAAATAGCAAAGTGATGTGGTGTATCAAAAAAATAATACTAAGAGCAAATGGAGGAAAATGGGGCTGAATGCATAAGGAAACTACACTTCAGGTGACATTGATTTGTATCCAGGAATGCCTAAAAGGCTCTCTAGTGATTCTAAATACTTAAGAGCATATTCATTTCCTTCTAGAAGAAACCAAAATTACCCAGTAATTTAATTCTTATTGAACAAGAAAGGCAGCCAGTTACAGACAGGTTTTGCTTTGCCTGATTCCATGTGCTTGAGACTGAAGGGTTAGTAATATATTTACACAATGTGAAATGAGTAGGCAAACTTCAACTATTTTAGCGTGGCCTTTGGGCTTCTTGGAATGTCAACTGATCCATCAAGGAGTTGTAGCCAAATTGCCTATGACAGAATATTTTCTCTTAGAGAAGCAGACACACGCCTATCACGCAAAATTGCTGTTCTCAACAATAGTAATGAAGATACTGGCAGTATAATGAATTAATAAATAAAAGAAGGGGTCAGGAAACTTTTCAGAACACACTTGTATTCCTTCTCTTCACTCTTCCTTTTATCTGCATTCATTTCTATCCCTGACAGAGTTGTTTATTGTCTCCTGAAGTGTTGTAGGTATTTTTTTTTTTTTTAAATTATATCCTTGTTTTACCTAGAAAGGGAACTACTGTTTGATTACTGACAGATCCGTTTTGGCAGGAGAATGTCATCTGAAAAAGTTTACTGTAAGATATAAAAGAGAGTTTACATGCTCTATTTTTAAATGGCCAACACCTTTCCCATATGAAAAAAAAAGAGAGTATTAGAAATATACCTAAGAAAATAAGAGTGTCCTTTGCTGGAAAATACTGTCTTTATCTTTAATTCAGAACGCATAGCTTTATAGCAAGGGAGAGAGGCCTTTCTGCTGCTACAAAAACTTCTCCTTTGTAGAAGATTTTCTTCCCAGGTTCTTTGCAAAAAACAACCTACCTGATTTGTACAAAAGAACACTGCTCTCTAGTGGAATGAGGGGAAAGAAATCCATTACCTCATTCGCTTGCTTTTCTTGCCTTCTTGGCAGCCGCTTACGAAAGGCGGCTGAGCTTTGTCCTGGACTTATGACATGTTATGATATATGGCTACAATTATTGTGATATTATATTGTGAAGTGGTTTTGCTCTTGTAATCAAGCAAAAATCTTTTTCCCCCAAACCTTCTTTTGTAAATTGAAACCAGTAGGCCTCCCCATCCCTTACTTCTCAGCTGCTGCCTGTACCAAAAAGAAAAAAAGCCTGCAACTAATAATGATTTAATTTACACAGGAACTTGCAATAATTTAACTCACATCAGGTTAATTTGAAAGTGATTAATGGTAGCATTTATGGGGCTGGAAATTTTTAATAATGCTTTACTTGTGAATTTATGGTATTCATGTTCCAGACTGTGGGCTGCCTTTTTTGTTGTGCTCATTGTCTATCTCCCCCATCCCCACACGTGATGTTCATCCCTCCCTTTTCTAGGGATAGAAAGAAATAGATTTGCAATGCCACATTTCCTGTCTCAATGGGAGGGGCTACAAAATCAGTACAAATTTGCTCAGATGGGGCATTCTTGGCCCCAGAATTGTGCCATACACATCATTTTTAAATAATTCTTGCAGGGATTATGGGCTCCTTTGATAACCTTGATTCATACTCATACATTCTCAGCTGGCCGGCATAAAATGGACTTTCTGGATTTGCCCTAGTGGTTTCATACCACTGAGCTGACACAAATGTGGTTAGGAATATATAGTAACAATGCATTCCAAACAGATACACACATTTTCAGAAATTAAACCTGTGGCCAACAGCCCTCCAAAGATTTATGGTCAACATGCCTTATTCCTAAGACCCTAAAAGTATCTTTAAGTTGGTTCTTCTCTGCAACCTCCCCAACCTAGGGGATAAGGGGAAGCCCTGGTTGGCTCAGAATCATCATATGCAAATGCATATACAAGTATGACATCAAGTAAAGATGCACCATTGCCCCCTCTCACCACCACTTATAAATTCTATCCTTCATCTGATTGTCATTGCAGAGAATTTCAGTATAAAACCATAAATAACAATTTGAGGAAGCAACATTTTGTTTCAGAGTTTGTTGGGAGCAAGGTGAGCTAGAGGCCTCCACACCCTTAGACTCCTAGTCAGTGGTATACACTAAGCTCATCCTAAGCTCAGCCCACTCAGGTTCTGTGGATCAATGTATAGGGTGGGGAAGAGCAGGAGTCACCTGCAAAAGCAAAAAAGGTTTTTTGTGGGAATGAAAAGCATACTTTCCTTTTGTCATTTAATTTTAAGTTCTCTCCACCCCTCACATCTGGGCAAAATTAGCAACCTCTAAATTAAAACTCCCTTCAAAAAGCCTTAGTTAAATTGAGCTATGTCTGTGATAGAGAAGGTAGTAAAATGATGCTTCTTTAAAAAATTATCTCCTCCAAACCAGAAAAGGAAGCTTCAGCTTCAAAATTCTGGTCAATGGGACATGTTGGTTACCATTTTCATGTGTGTGTGAACAAGGGGACACCATTGCTCAGGTGGTGAAGGCTGCCACTGAAAGTAGGCCTTGTGAAGGGGTAGAAAGCACAGTGATGAGAGGCACCTTCAAGCTTCAGCACTTCCACCACAACAGTTTGAGGCTTGAGTCTTGAACTTCTATGCAACTCATTTTTTCATCTTCAGAATTACCTGCATTAAGAATTCTTACAAGGATCAAATAATGCAATATATGAGAAAGATTTCTGAAAAAATATGTACTGCACATATTGAGAATTTTGAATACTATCTTGGTTCTATGCCAAAAAGCCACAAGGAACTCTATTTCAGAGTGTGTGAACTCTGGTTTCTTAATCTCTCTGAACCTGTTTCTGCTTCGGGAAAAAAGGAGTAATAACTACTTCACTCAGAGGGTTGTTGTGAAGCCTGGAAAAAATGTATGCCAAGCATCTGGAATGGTACTTGGCACATAATAGGAGCTCAGTAGATGATAAGTAGGGCAAAAATGTGCTTGATAAAGGTTAGAGATAGTGCATGGCAAGTACCTAGTTCAGTTCTGGTCATGCAATAGGTGCACCATAAATGCTAAGTGGGATGATAATGATAGTGATGATAATCAGCTGATGATGATAACAATGATGATAACAATGATAAAGATGATGACAATTACTAGAGAAGAAATACTGTATATGATGGCTGAAAGTTTTTAGCTGGAAGCAGTATGGTGTTGTCAAAAGAATCCAATGTATTTGAGTTTGAAAACTGAGTCCACTTCTTTTTTTTTTTTTAGATTTTATTTATTTATTCATGAGAGACAGAGAGAGAGAGAGAAGCAGAGGAAGAAGCAGGCTCCCAAGGAGCAGGGAGCCCGATGCGGGACTCGATCCCAGGACCCTGGGATCATGACCTGAGCCGAAGGCAGACGCTCAACCATCTGAGCCACCCAGGTGCCCTGAGTCCACTTCTTAGTTCTAATCTTGACCTTGAGCAAGTTATTAGCTTCTCTGAGCCTAAACTTATTCATCTGTGTAAGTTTTGGTACTGATTAAAGGAGATGTTACTAAAGCATATGATCCAACTACTGACATCTAGTATATTCTGGATATATATTAGCCCCTTTCCCCTCCTTCTGCCTTTAGCATACATATCCAAAGCAGCTTGTTTGATTTCATTTGCTTTCAAGTTTTGGATATTGGGATGCTCACCTTCTAATTTTTGGAAAGGAAATTTTTGCATTGTTTTATATACATAGATTCATATTCCATTGGTCAGAGCTAGTCATTTCAGACCAGTTATATGCAAAAGGAGTAGTGGGAACAAGAATCTCCAGCTGAGAAGTCACTTTAGAGCAACAAACAAACTCTACTGAAGAGCCTACAGTTGGAAGCTAGTCATATTTGCCATAGTCAGCTTCTCTTCTCAACTAACCATGCCCTTCCTCCCAAGCACAGTACATACTCCCCATTTCCCCAAGGGAGGCAACCCACTCCTCTCCCTCCATCCAACTCAAAGTCCAGTCTCTCCAGGAGTTGCATAGTCCTCACCATAATGTCTAGACCTGCCTTCTCCAGGTCCAGCAACCTAAGATCTAAAAGTACAAGCTATCTGCAACTTTCCATGGATTTATCATTAAATAAGAATAGAGCTGATGCAGGACACTCACAATGAAAACTTTAAAAACAAAAAAGGGGGAAGATTTTATTGACAGCAACTGTAAAGTCCCCCTACCTTGAGGGTAGTTCCTTAAATAGCCCAGAATTCTTGGACCTTGTTCATGATTCTCCATGAACTCAGGCTCAGAACAATCTGAGGTTCTTCCTCATCCATTATCCTCCATGGCCACATTTGAAATGGAAATTAGGACCAATGTACAACTTGGAAACTGTACAATTTCTGCAGGCTGTTTCTTACCCATGCAAATATGGGGTATCAAGGGTTATTTTAGAGTTTCATGAGTCAAAGGGGATTTTTAAAAGGTCAGACTCAAGGTCTTTCGGCAATACAGTTTCTTCCACAATTACTAGAACTCTGATCTACTTCTTTGTAGAGAATTTCATATTCCAGTAACCCCTGACAATATTGAATTTCACCTGAGACTGGTGCTCCTGAAAAAGAATGATAGTTAAGAAGTCCTCCACACTTTTGTGTTCTGGGAAACAATTAACTGCAAAGAACCACCCTTCTGCATATGACTTAGATAAGACTCACAGATGCCTCCCCTGTTTGCCTATGACAAGGCCTCATATAGACCTTTCAAATTTCCATTCTCATCTCATAAATGATTAGCTGAACTGTTTGTCCCCATTGACCAAACTGAATACCTGATCATTTGACTTGACCAAGCTTTAGTCAGGCTTCTTTCCTTCTTTTCAGGTCCCTGAAGTTTGTCTTGCCCCTAAGTTTAAGCAAGCACTAACATGCAGAATGGCTCTTGTTAATGGCCCCTTCTGAGAATCAGCTAACTGGAGAGAAAAATGTTTTCAATGCAACTTTACAATCATGCCACCCACTCATCTCACTCCCACTTCTTTCTAGCCTTGTTTACTCCTCTTATAGAAGGAAAGCGTCATGAATATGGACCACATCTCTCCCAAGATTTGGGGAAATTTCAGCCTTTATTTCTTTAAGTAACTTTCTGCCCCTTTCTCCATCTCTTCTCCTTCTGGAACTCCCACAATGTGTAAATTCCTTCATTTGATGATATCCCATAAATCACATAGGCTTTCTTTACACTTTTTCATTCTTTTTCCTTTGTTATCTGACTAGATCATTTCAAGTAACTTGTCTTTGAATTCACAAATGCTTTCTGCTGCTTAACCAAGTCTGATATTGATGCTCTCTATTTCATTTTTCAATTCATTCATTGTATTCCACTCCAGAATTTGTTTGGTTCTTTCTTATTATTTCTATTTTTCTGTTAAACTTCTCATTTTGTCCTTGTGTTATCTTCCTGATTTTGTTGAGATACCTTTTTGTGTTTTCTTGTAGTTCACTGGGCTTCCTTAACACAACTATTTCAAATTCCACATCTGACATATTGTAGATATTCATTTCTTTGGGGTCTGTTGCTGAAAAATTATTGTACTCCTTTGGTGGTATTTCCTTGATTTTCCACATTCCTTGAAGTCTTACATTACTGTCTTCACATTTAAAGAGGCAGTCCCACTCCCCCTGCTTGTGTTCCTGCTCTCGCTATCTTTCTGTCAAATAAATAAATAAAATCTTTAAAAAAAATAAAAATAAAAAAAAATAAAGGGGCAGTCACTTCCTTCAATCTTTACCGATTGGCTTCAGGAGAGGAATACTTTCACCTGTTTGCCCTGCTGGAGATTCTGAGGCTTTCTAAGACCTTTCCTATGGATATTCCTGCTTCATACTTCTTGTTCCCTCCTGGGTGGGGATAGGGATGACTCTTAAGATTGTATTTCTTCTCTTGATCCTGAAAAGCCCCAGGGTAGATGCTGACAGCGTCCGTTTGCTTTATCTAGGGTGGTGCTGAGTGCTGAAGTTTGTGTGCTTTCTCCCAATCCTATTGAGTTGGGCCAGCCTTCTGGGCACACTCACTAGCTGTCTGCAAAGGTTCATATTCATTGCCCTCTGAGGCCCGCACAGAGAGCCAGCCATGAGATGGGGGGGAGGAGTGGGGTGAGGCATGCAGAACATTGGAAAATGCCTGTGGGCCATTTGATAGGGGGCAGTCTGTAAGTGAGGTATCCCAGCAGCTCATGGGCAGGCTTCCTCATGGACAGCATGAAAGAGTTAGTATAGCCAATGTGTCTGATGAATTCTCAGCCTTGCCTGCTGTACTCCCAGCCTTTCCATGTCCTTCAGTCATGTGGATCACCTCAGTATTCTGAATCAAGTGAGAAAGAATTAGGCCTCTTTGGCAGCACCCCACACACTGGGAAGCCAGGCACTCACACACTCTCACTTTCCCCTATAGGAGGAATCATGGATCAAGGCATCTCTCTTGGCACTGAGCTGTGCCACTTTGGGGTAGGGGTGATGGTAATAAAGCGAAACTGTTCCTCTTACTCTACTTAATGTCCAATCTCAGATTTTTTTGCTCCAGTGGTATACTAGAACTTTTCTGATGGATTCTTTCACTCCCACAAAAGAATTCTTATGTGTGGGTGATTCTCAAAATCAAATTTTTTTGTTTGTTTTTTGTGGGGAAGAGGGTAGAAAACTCCTATTCTACTATCTTGCTGGTGTCTCTCCAGAAGGCCACTTTCTTAACCAAGAAAATCTGATCTTGGCCATGAGCATTTTATCCAAATAAGAGGTGTAATGGGCCTTGAAAGCTCCAGTTCAAATGGAAAATCCCATATATGTTAATCCCAGTTGTTTTATGAATCTTGAGTTAACCTATCCACCAGGTGTCACATTGAGCTCCTAAATACTTTTTACAAACTACCCCCAAAATGAAAACTGAAATAGCACAAGAGGATTCACAGTGAGGAGGTAGCCTGAAATAGCATTTTAACCTATATGAGAGAGTTTGGAAAAAAGTTCCTCTCTCTCTCTCTCTCTCTCTATATATATATAGCAACATATACACACACATATACATATACACACACATATACTTATACATGAAAACATTGAGTATGTATATGTATATATACAAAAACATGAGAACATTATTAATAACCCATTACTTTTAAAAAAAGTATTTGAGCCACTTAAAAATAAAAAATAAAGCAATTTAGGGGAGTCTGGGTGGCTCAGTCAGTTAAGCAGCCAATTCTTGATTTTGGCTCAGGTCGTGATCTCGGGGTCATGGGATTGAGCCCCATGTCTGGCTCTGTGCTCAGTGTGGAGTCTGCTTGTCCCGTCTTCTGTCCCTCCCCACCCCCACTCATGCTCTATCTCTAAAATAAATAAATAAAATCTTTAAAAATAATAAAAAATTAAAGCAATTTATATGAGACTAAAACCATAGGCATCTGTAATAAAGCAGGATGAAGATGAAAATACAAGCATGGATTAAGAAATTTACTTATTTAGCTTTGAGCTTTCTGAAAAGCATCGACAAAAGGCAAATTGGTTTGATCACATAATTCTAAATCTATAATAAAAGTAAGCATTATGAATCACAGGAAGAAAAAATAATTAGGATCTATAACTACAATTCCTTTTGAAAAAAGTGAAACTTTAATAATGGAAGGACTTCTGTTCTATAGAACATGTTGACAGGTTGCGGCATTCATGTTAGGGAATAAGAAATGTGCAAAGCTAAGTTTCTCCTCATAACAGAAAAAAAATCTGGAGCTCTTGAAGCCACCTGGAGTGGAAGGGTAAGACAATAAGATTACAAAAGGTTTTGTCAACATGATTGGAACCATCTCCATGACTTCTAAAATTTTGAATAAAGTTACTAAATTAGGGGCACCTGGGTGGCTCAATCAGTTAAGTGTCTGCCTTCGGCTCAGGTCTTGATCCCAGGACGAGTCAGGCTCCTTGCTCAGTGGGGAGCCTACTTCTCCCTCTCCCTGCCACTCCCCCTGCTTGTGCTCTCTCTTTCACGCTCTCGCTCTCTGTCAAATAAATAAATAAAATCTTTATAAATAAATAAATAAATAAATAAATGTTACTAAATTCAAGAAAAGCTTTTGTTTCTTGACGGAAACAATAAAAATGTTTTTATTGTTTCTAAGTGGGCAGAGTATAAGAAAGATAATATTAGGAGTAGAAGAATTGCAGATAGATGTACAATGAAAACAGATACTCCTAGAAATATCCAACATCATGGAGAGCCCTTTTCAATATTCTATGACTTGGAATATTCCTATTAAGGAATTGTACAACTATATCTTAGGGGACCTTGGTCAAAAAGCTTAAGAGGAGAGACAACTTTTGTCTTAATTCTTTATATTTATGTATTCAAAAATGGAAACTGAAATTATATGATAAGTTGTGGCTTTGAAAATAAAGCCCCCAACAATTTGAAAATTTGTAATATTAAGTCATCCCTTAAAATTAGCTTTTTTTTTTTTAAGATCTTATTTATTTATTTGACAGAGAGAGAGAGCGCGATAGCAGGAACACAAGCGGGGGGAGTGGGAGAGGGAGAAGCAGGCTTCCCATGGAGCAGGGACCCCCATGCGGGGCTCGATCCCAGGACCCTGGGATCATGACCTGAGCCGAAGGCAGACGCTTAATGACTGAGCCACCCAGGTGCCCCTAAAATTAGCTTTGATAAAAGACGATTACATTAACCTTTAATTATAACTTGGAAACTTCAGCACTATGATGGATCTGAGGAGTTTTACTTAGACATACATAATTTGGGGGTTCACATTTGATAAAGAAAGTGAGTACATTCCTAAACCCAGTGCGATACATTTTACATTGATACATTTTTTATTTATGGGTGAGATTAGGAAGTTGAAAGACTGTGTAACTGAAATAGTTTTATTTAAAGAAGATGTTCTAACCTTCTCCATAATTACAGACATCACTTTTCCAACAAACAAACAAACAAACAAACAAACATGTCCATTGATGGAAATACTTGAAATCAACCACAAAAAAAGCAATATGGCAGGCAGCAATTAAGAATGTATTTGATACAATGGGTGTTAGGGTAAAAAACAAAAACCTAAAGCCAAAAGGGAGAGAAAAATGGGCATAAAGAGCAATGATAGCCATAAACTGAAGAGGTTTACATGTAAACCATTCAGAAAGACTAATCAGCTCCATTGTTGTGTCTCATGAGGCTCTGCCTCAGAAAGGCAATAACACATACCATCTGCAACACAGGAAATTAATGATTATGAGGTTCATGGTTTCTTCAGTTCCAGGTTAGTATCATTATTTCAGTTTTTAATATTCACATTCTTTGTAATGAGTTTTGCATTTTCTTCAATTTTCTTTGGGCAAATATAATTTCAATTCCACATAACTTAATAGGGAAATTGTGTTAGGATACTATAGGAATAAAAGGTGCCCCTTCATTTTCTTTCTCTTTTTTTCCTTCCCTAAGGGAAAAACAAAGTATAAGAAATACTAAAATGAAACTTCACTAAAAAATATGGTGCAAAGTTTTTATATTGCTATTACTGGGGGACCATGTAAACAAAGTTCTCTCTATCACACAAAAAGGCTGCGATTTCAGGGTGTACACTAAAAAATCTCCTTAATTCTCTTATGGTATTTTACCTTTAACTAGGATGAGTTGCCAGATTTTTAGGTCAGCTCAGGGATGGCAGATAGATTTACTTTGGGTATGAACTTTGTCTCTCTGTCTCTGTCTCTCTCCATACATAAAAAGAGAGACTTTCTAATCTCAATCACTCTCATGCCTTGTTCCACAAATCAACCAAATGTCCAAAATATCCCCACATTTCATGCTTCTATACCATATCATGCAGAATTCTAAACAGTCTTTTAAACCTGAAGTTGACACAAACATCCATTAATACATCGCATGCCCCAACTATATGTCTCTGAAAATGTGGTCATTACATTGTCAGTATTTGGCAGCTATGAGAAGGTGTGCCTCTGTCTACCCTCTTCATGAGATTGCCCTCTGAGCACTGAAACAGCAAGATGAACAGAGATCAGATCAGACCCCATCAAATATGTACTGCCATCTTCGTGCAACAGAGCAGCTTTGTGGGTGAGAGCACAGGCCCTGCTTCTAGGCTGCCCGGTGTGCGTTCCAGCCCCACCCCTTCCGGTTGTGTGCCCTTGGGCAACTTACTTAATCTACTGGTGCCTCTGTTTCCTCATCTCTAAAATGAAGATGAAAATAATAGCACCTATATCATGTTGTTGTTTTGAGGTTACATTATTAATACATGCAAAGTGCTTTCAGGAGTGCCTGGTAGAAAGTAAGTGCTTAACTGTCTTTTCTCCTTGTTTATTGTTATCATCATCATCATCGTCGTCATTATCATCGTCATCATCATCGTCATCGTCATCACTCCTGGCCGGCAAGACCAGCATATAACCAGAGCAGATGTAGCAATATGTCTAAGGATATAATGTACGTGAGTGTTGGTGATGAAAGTGGTTGGTTAAAATGAGCAGATTCCCAGCAGAAGGATCTATTCTAGGAGTAGGAACAAATCTAGGAAGTCTACAAAGAAGGCCAGATTATGACAAATTTACTGACTTCCATGCGGTCTCTTGGGAAAGAACATATAGACTTTCTCCTGTGACCCCCCACCCCCCAAAACTCCATTGAATGTTCTTTTATATCTTAGAACTGCTTTCTGCACCAGCAACTGAGAAAAACAGGTTGCCTCATTTATTATTATTCCTAGTTTGCTTTTATAAGTGGAAAAATGTTTGTTTTTAGACAAAAAAATATATGTTTCATTTTCTTTTTAGGAAATAGTATAGAGTACAAGGGTTTAAAGAGACAAAAATTCTTACAGTTGCATTTTTGAGTGCTGTCCTTTTAAAAACTGAGTCACTGTTCTCTCACTTACTAGACCTTTGTCATTGGTTTTAATAACCATTGTCTAGTTCAACTGATTCCAGCTATTAGAGCAGAGATGCTAAATACCTTATTAGTACCTTCTTGTTACTGTGTTGAAGAAACTTAGCACAGTGAAAAGGGGTGGGTGGAGATGTTGGGCAAAATCTTAAATGGGAATCTGCTCTTTTTTTTAAGATTTTATTTATTTATTAGAGAGAGAGAAAAAACACAGGCAGATGGAGCAGCAGGCAGTGGGAGAGGGAGAAGCAGGCTCCCCGCTGAGCAGGAAGCCCGATGCTGGGCTCAACCCCAGGACCCTGGGATCATGACCTGAGCCGAAGGCAGACGCTTAATGACTGAGCCACCAGGCGCCCCCCCGCTTTTTTTTAAAGATTTATTTATTCATTCTAGAGTGAGAGAGTGAGCAATTGGTAGGGGAGGGGCATAGAAAGAGGGAGAGAGAGTCCCAAGCAGACTCTGTGTTGAGGGGGGAGCCCGACGCAGGGCTCCATCCCACGACCCTGAGATCATGACCTGAACTGAAACCAAGAGTCCCACACTCAACCGACTGTGCCACTCAGGCGCCCCTAGCTTTTACTTTTAATTCTAAATCGACCCTTAAAGAAAAAAGTAATGCAAATTAAGGAAGCCAAACTAATATTCATGCAACACTTACCTCACATAAAGTATGGCATTTAATTATCAAGTCAATCTTATGAGGTTGGTATTATCTTATAGAATAGATGATAAGATCAAGGCATAAAATAACTCAGGACACATTTAATAAGTCTTTGAGTTTCATTTCAAATTCCTGTTCTATCTGACCCCAAAGTTGATGAATTTTGCTAGACTTTCTCCTTGAGTTCTGAACTGTCTTTTGAAGGTAAATAGCATTTTCTCCCTCTCTCTCTATTCAAATGATGTTGAGTGATGTTGTGCTTGCAGTGAAGAAGGTGTTGTTCTAAATTTCTGGGCTATAGCAGTGAACAAAGAGACAGAGGCCTTCCTAAATTGGGGCATACAAAGGTTGGGGGGAGAGGAAGATCAGACAGCAAAAAAATAAATGTGTAATATTTCTAGGGGTATTAAGTACCATGAAAAAAATAAAGCACAATAAAGGATTAAAGACTGATGGTGGGGAAAGTGCTGTATAGTCTGAAGACTCTCTAGTGAGGTGCTCTTCTAGCAGAGATAAAATAAGAGATGACAACATCCATCTGGCAGAGAAGGTTTCCATGCAGAGCATGTGCAAAGGCCAGGCCGCAGAACTATGGCTATCATGTTTGAGGAAATGAAAGGAAGCCAGCATGGTTGAAGCAGATTGTCAAAAGTGAAGAGTGGTAGGTGATGAGGTCAAAATTAGTGTTGCCTGAGGTTATTTAGACTGTATAGGTCATGTTAAGGATATTGGATTTATTTCAAATGAGTTGGGAAGTCAGTGGAGAATGTGATGAAAGGAGTTATACAATCTGGCTTAATTTTCATGGTTTTACTTTGGCTGATGAGAAGACAACAGATTGTGAAGGGGACAAGAACAAAAGCATAAAGACTAGTACATTATTGTAATACTTCAGGTGAGCTTATTTTCTTCAACTCATTTCCAGATCATCATTCTTCTTTTACCCCGTAATTCAACCAAACTACATACTTCTCATTTCCTCTGATACCTCCAACCTCTAAACACTGGGGTACCTTACCAAATATCAAGACTTATTATTAAGTCTGAAAATTCATAAAGTGTAGCATTGATGTAAACTTTTATATCTGGACCAATGCCATGTTAATTGCTCCAGCCACATTCATCTCCTTGCTGATCCAGAGGCAGATCCACATGTATATGACAGAGGCAGCATCACAAATTAGTGAAGAGAAGATTGACACTTCAATAAATAGTCCAAGACAATTGCTTATATGTATGGAGGAAAAATGATCCCTACCTTACATCATTTATAGAAATAAATAACCAAGTAATTTAAAGAACATAAATGAAAGAATAATTTCCAACAAAATTGGAAAATTCTCAAAAAAATATGTTAGCATATCTTTAAGATTTCAGGATTGGAAAAAAAAATCTGCTTAAATCAGATGCCCAAAGTTATAAACCATGAAGGAAAAAAAAACAATTTTTTGTTCCTCCTCCTACTGGATTTCATTCTTTTAAAACTTATCTCCCAAGTTAGCAAAGAGAGGTGCTTGTCTTCATGCTGGAACATGGCAGATTTATCCACTGTACAGGAATATTGTAACAGTGAAATATCTAGTCCTGGGACCTTATGCTCATTCTCTCTCTCTCTCTCTCTCTCTCTCTGTGTGTGTGTGTATAAAACCATTCAGACTGCCTTTTATTAAGGAAAAGGAAATGTTTCCCAATGGCCTGGCAAATCGTTGAACCAAAGAACCAAACACAGGTTCCTACATCTGACATTTAAACACTTCCAATTTTATCTATAAAATGTAGATGATAATATATTTTCCACCTACTTTATAAAAATTAGAACCAAGTAAGGTTATATAAGGTTAAATACTTTTGAATCTCTCAAGCATAATAAAAATATCAACTATTATTAACATTAAGTCAGATATAAACTAACAAAGTAAAGATCTAAGGCATGCGTTAGGAAAACTGCAATTTTTAAAGCTCACTTCTACATAGATGTTCATAGATGTTTAGACAAAAATGGGAAGTCTTGATTTATCAAATAAACTGTTTTTCTGCTGCATTTCATTCTACTACAGTAGACTTGGGGAGTTTGTATCTTGACAGATATGTAATCTCTCTGGATAAAATGTAACTACAATGATTATTCACATTAAGCCTTAGATTTTGCAGAAAAATGGAAAACATAAGAGAGGTTTCTAAATCCTTAGACTCATGGGAACCACAATTTCTCTCAATTGTATTTTCTTTTTTTCTAAGGTACTCAAACTGCTTTGGAGGGGATATTGTTCTGTGCATTTGAGTGAGATAAATCACTCATGTAAGCAGATGATCCTAGAATGCAGTTAAGATGAATGGCCACAAAACATCAGGGGGGGAAATATATATATATATATATATGTGTGCGTGTGTGTGTGTGTATAATTAAGGAAAATATGTAGCTGTCCCTATATATGTGTATCAAATATATATGTATATCATAATATATATATATGTATTTATATGTATCATATATGTATATATGTATATGTGTCTGGTGGCTATGTCTGAATAAACAAACCAACACTATAAAGAACTGAGACATTTACTAAGATGTACATTTAATAAGATTAACAAAACATATTTCACTTTTGCTGATATTACTGATACATTTTAGATAGAATTGTTATGTGTGCTTATAATGATAATGCAGATATGGGAGAGAGTCAGAAAAGTAAGCAAACAGGGCTATGCAGAGAACAACTACTGACCTAATTGTGGTAGCGATAAACTAGGGTATAAGATATCCAGGACATATTAAACTCCGGTTTCTTGGTAGCTTACATTGCCTCTAGATAGATCCATCCTTGTGTGATGGCACCCAGCAATGGGAGTGTAGGGTATCGTCCTGTGACACTGAGTAGTAACTGGTACAAATTTCTCTAAATAGTAAAGTATATCAAAGATAGTAATCTGCGAGTCCAAGAAGAGAAGTCTGGTGTGGTCATTGCCAGATACTGCTTTGTCCCTTTATCTTTATTAGTAGGGCCACAGTTTTGTTCAGAGAGCAAATGTGCAGGAAAAAGCTTAACTGCAAAAGCCCTTGTATTCTGACCAATGAGATGGAAATCTACTGGAAGAAGAAGTTGCATATTTCTTCATGTTAAAAAGAAAGACTTGGATGGCTGCTCTTTGTCTTTTGCCTTTTACTTGTCTTTCTCTGTGGAGGACAGTTGCAAGGCTAAGGAGGCAGAGCAGACAGCTGGAAGGAAGCTGGGTCATTGATGACTTTCTCAGGCACCTGTCCCATCCCTACACTCTACCTCCAGATTTTGATGGATGGGAGAACAAATAAAACACCTATATGATTAAGCCACTAGAGTTGAATTATTGTTACATGCAACTGAACACAATCCTATGTGACACAGCAGCCAAAGTGAGTGTTTCTCATTATCTTACAGTGTGGCACTCTTACCAGTGGAGATAATTTTGCCTAGTATCAAATTACATGTTAGACAAGTATTTTCCAGTTATCATTTAATCTTGATTACTCCAAGAAGGAAAGTCTCAGTTTAGTGCCAGTATGTCTTAAACAGCTCTTTAAAACTTGCTTTCTCCCTTGTAACAAACAGAGATGCACTCCAGGCTAAGAGACTTTGTTAAACATCATTATCCAGCAAAAATTTAGTAACATTGTTCTGTTTCCATTAAGTTTGGTTTATAGTCACCTTCTCATTATGGCATAGGGTTACTGGTTTTCCATTCATGAAAATGACAAAGTTTCCTTACAAAACAAATTCAAATAAAAATGTGAATTAATTTAAAAATATCAAGTAAATACAAACAAAAGTGATACAGAGGGGGAAATTTTTGACAAAGAAGGATAATAGTACATAAAGGACTCAAGTTTGATAAATTGAGTCCTAGATATATTCAATTCTGGTACTAGGCCTTCAAGAATAATTGCAGACTCACTAACACTTTGGGGCCATGTCCTCTTGGTCAGTTTAAAACAGCCTTGACAGAATTTAGCCTATTGGTCAAATATCCTCAGTACTGAAAGTTAATCAAGTTAGGAAAAACTATATGCAAAATTTCTTTGCCTCCTGCTTCACTCATTATAAATATAAAGAGGATGCTTTGGGCCTATTATGCACTCATCTAGACTGAGTTACCAAAACCTCAGCCCAAATTTCACCCTTTGATTCCTAAAAATATTCCAGAATATTTTCTATACAGGTGATCAATCAATATTTGTACAGTTTCAGTTATTGCAGAGAAGGGTAGCTGTTAGAAATATTCTGTTGAGCTAAAATCGCAGCCCTTACCACCTAGGATCATTTATTCAATAATTTGAAATTTATTTATTTATTTATTTATTTAAAGATTTTATTTATTTGACAGAGAGAGAGATAGCGAGAGCAGGAACACAAGCAGGGGGAGTGGGAGAGGGAGAGGGAGAAGCAGGCTTCCTGCTGAGCAGGGAGCCCAATGTGGGACTCGATCCCAGGACCCTGGGATCATGACCTGAGCCAAAGGCAGACACTTAACGACTGAGCCACCCAGGCGCCCAATAATTTGAAATTTATTAAAACTTTATCATGAATGCTGAATGTCAGCACTCTTTTTTTTTTTTTAAAGATTTTATTTATTTATTTGACAGAGAGATAGAGAGAGAGCACAGATAGAGTTGGCAGGCAGAGGGAGAGGAAGAAGCAGGCTCTCTGCTGAGCAGTGAGCCCAATGCGGGGATCAATCCCAGGGCTCTGGGATCATGACCTGAGCTGAAGGCAGACGCTTAACCAGAATGTCAACACTCTTGATGTCTCTTTATTCATTTGTTTGCAGCAGAAAGTTTGGCTGCTCATATAAATATTGTTTGCTGTTCCAAGTTCTCTTGTTCGAGAAATTTTAGGTTTCAGTGTTTGGGCATAATCTTATAAAAAGATAGATCAGAGCAAAGGTCAAATTGTGTAGCAAAAGTCAAAACCAAAGCTCTGCTATTGTGGAAAAGGAAAACTTAAAATTACAAATAACAGATTCTTTCATTTTATAGTTTTACCAAATGTCCTCTCTATTCATTGCAATGCCCAAATAATGATCACAGTGAATTTCATCATAGAGGTCTTGAGATCCTGGAAATTTGTTCAGTAATTTATATATGCTTTGGATGATTTTATTACAAAAGTAATTTGTTCATATATAAGCTATGTGCTTCTTCCTCTTGCTAATTCCAGTCAGTCCACCTTAAAAATAAATATATAGAAAACTATGTTCAAGTTACAGGCATGGAGTGATGATGGGTTACTCTATAAGGAAAGAGTATAAGAAAATAATTCAAAAGACAAGGGAACAATGTTGAAAATGTGGCTTGGGGGGCGCCTGGGTGGCTCAGTCACTTAAGTCTCTGCCTTTGGTTCAGGTCAGGATCCCAGGGTCCTGGGATCGAGTTCCACAAGGAACTCCCTGTTCAGCGGCAGTCCGCTTCTCCCTCTGCCTCTGCCCCTCCCCATTGCTTGTGTGCTCTCTCTCTCTCAAATAAATAAGTAAAATCTTAAAAAAAAAAGGGGGGGGGGCACCTGGGTGGCTCAGTTGGTTAAGCATCTGCCTTTGGCTCAGGTTATGATTACAGGGTCCTGGGATTGAGCCCCGCATCAGGCTCTCTGCTTAGTTCCGGGAAGCCTCCTTCTCCCTCTGCCTGCCACTCCCCCTGCTTGTGCTCTCTCTCTTTCACTCTCTCTCAAATAAATAAAATCTTAAAAAAAAAAGAAGAAGAAGAAGAAAATATGACTTGGATCTGAGGCATGCAGGTCCCCCACAAGATGGGGCCAGTACAGAGGATCTCTGGCAAACCAATGGGACTAATGCAGGAGCTGAGGGCAACTGCAGGGCTGGGGAACACTTCCACAGCTTCAGAGCTGTTGTGAAAAGCACAGTGAAAAACTAGATGTATTCTCCATGGGGCTGGCTCAAGATTACATCTTACTTCTAAAATATTGGCCTTGAAATAACATTTGGTAAGGAGTGTGCAATAAGCAAGGGAGTGTGGGATGAATGGAGGTTAGGAGATACTATGGCCTGCCCACCCTGGAGTGCCCCCCTACCCAGTACAGGACATTAAATGTTAGGTCTCATGACTGTCAGTAAGAAAGGACTCTCAAGCTGAACTCCACCATTTCTGACTGGGCTAATATATTCCAGGCCAGAGAGTATTCCTGGGCTATTCTGGATTAGTCCAACAAGCCAAAGCACAAGCTCATCTTTGCTCCATTATCTTTAGTCGTTAAGTGGCAGGATGTATAACAAAATTGGGATTTGGGCACATGTGTCTGAGAGATAAGTAGGTGGTGCAGTGGTAAACAATAATCACTGTCTTGGGGAAAAAACACAGCTCAGGACAAAGCATCACTGAAAGCCAGTAAGGAAGTGAAGTAATTTGGCTGAACATGTGCAAAAGGGAGATCACAAGTAGCAATAATAATGCCAAGTAGGTTTCTGCAATTAGAGACAGCTTGACACATTTCAGCTAAGCTCGGAGTGGCTCTTAATCTAGGGCGCCTTAAAAAAAAAACAAGGGGCGCCTGGGTGGCTCAGTCGGTTAAGCATCTACCTTCCGCTCAGGTCATGATCTCAGGGTCCTGGGATCGAGCGCCCATCGGGCTCCCTGCTCAGTGGGGAGCCTGCTTCTCCCTCTGCCTCTGCTCCTCCCCCCGCTTGTGCTCTCTCTCTCTTTCTCTCAAATAAATAAATAAAATCTTTTAAAAAATAGAAAAATTGAAAATTAAAAAAATAATACAGGTTAGAACACTACCTCTTTTGTACATAATGCTCATTATGTATTCAGAGATAATAGTGTCCTAATACACCTAACACTATTATAAAGTAACAATATAATTCAGACTTAGTTGGGTGTGCTCAAGTGAGCATGAAAATGTGAGGTTTTTTTTCTATCCCCTTCACTTATTAGGCCTGCCTCCCAACCCCTCTCTCCCTGGAAACCAACTGTTTGCTTCCTGTATCTATAAGTCTGTTTTTGTTTGGTTTTGTTTGTTCATTTGTTTTGTTTTTTGGATTGCACATATAAGTGAAATCGTATGGTATGTATCTTTCTTTGACTTATTTCACTTAGTTTAATACCCTCTAGGTCCATCCATGTTGTTTCAAATGGCAAGAGTTCATTCTTCTTTATGGCTGCATAATATTCTACATTGTGTTTCTGTGTGTGTATGTGTTGTGTGTTGTGTGTTGTGTGTGTGTGTGTGTGTGTGTGCACCACATCTTCTTTATCCATTCATCTATGAATGGACACATAGGTTGAGATTGCTTCTGTATCTTGGCCATTATAAATAATGCTGCGATGAACATAGGTGTGCATGTATCTCTTCGGATTAGTGTTTTCACTTTTTTTGGATAAATACCCAGAAGTGGAATTGCTGGATCATATGGCAGTTCTTTTTTTAATTTTTTGAGGAACTTCCATACTGTTTTCCATAGTGGATGCACCAATTTATATTGCCAACTACAGTGTCCCAGGGTTCCTTTTTCTCCACATTCCTCACCAACACTTGTTATATTTTGCCTTTTTGATACTAGTTATTCTGACAGGTGCGAGGTGATATCTCATTGTGGTTTTAATTTGTAGTTCCCTGATGCTTAGTGATCTTGAGCATCTTTTCATGCGGCTGTTGGCCATCTGTATGCCTTCTTTGAAAAAATCTCTATTCAGGTCCTCTGCCCATTTTTTTAATTGGTAATGTGGTTTTTTTTGATATTAAATTGTGTAAGTTCTTCATATCTTTTGGATATGAATGTGAGTTTTGAAAGAGATCTAATACATATGAATAGATGAGAACAGCAGGGTTTTTTTTTTTTTAACCTTTACATTACATAAAAGTATCATTGCTGAGTAAATGTGCTGTTGCTGACTGTTGGGATGTAGAGCCAGTTTTGAATATTTAAGCAATAATTGACACTGTCTTCAAAGTGACGAATGGCTCCCATGTTGAGACCACATATTGCTATGTTTACTTAGAGGCTGAGTTGATGATAGGCTTTATATTACATGCAGGAAAGAAATGAGAGTATCTGAAAGATGTTTTATACGAATATTATTGTCAACACTGAGAGGGATGCTGGTTTCTGATGTGAGCTTTGCAGGTTTTGAGCTCTTCATGAGGAAGTAGAGTTGTAAGTTTTAATTGAATAGTAGATCAGCATTATTCAGGGAACTGATTCATAATATAGAACTGTGTTCAGATAAATGTTATAGGGAAAGAGGAAGTGAAAAAAATTGTTTTTTTTATGTTCGGAAGGATAATGTTCTGACATTCAGTAGCTTCTCCTGCCATTCTTGAAACTGTAAAAGATAATCAGATTTTTATTTATTTATTTTTAAAGATTTTATTTATTTATTTGACAGAGAGAGACACAGCGAGAGAGGGAACACAAGCAGGGGGAGTGGGAGAGGGAGAAGCAGGCTCCCCGCAGAGCAGGGAACCCGATGTGGGGCTCGATCCCAGGACCCTGGGATCATGACCTGAGCCGAAGGCAGATGCTTAACGCCTGAGCCACCCAGGCGCCCCAAGATAATCAGATTTTTAAAATTTAAGTTTTAGGTAGTAAAAAATATGACTAGATCAGTTCTAATTGTTTTACTTTGGCCAGGAAGCCTGGTCCAAGAAGTTGGTCAAACATGGCTATACAGGGGCGCCTGGGTGGCTCAGTCGGTTAAGCGGCTGCCTTCGGCTCAGGTAGTGATCCCCGAGTCCTGGGATCGAGCCCCGCATCGGGGTCCCTGCTCTGCGGGGAGCCTGCTTCTCCCTCTCCCTCTGCCTGCCTCTCTGCCTACTTGTTCTCTCTCTCTGTCAAATAAATAAAATCTTAAAAAAAAAAAATGGCTATACAGAGGAGTCTAGGAGTTTTCACTGAGTGAAGTAGATAGGACTCCACATTTTAAGAGGAAAGACTGGATATACTTATCCAAGTTTTGGATAGCTTTCCAACTGCAGCTCAGCCTGTTCACTATATTTTGGTTTTATATCCACTCTGTGTAGTAGATTGGGTGCTATGATATACCAAATTCTTAAGTTCAAGAATGTTAGAATTAACATTTGGGCAATCTAATATGATCCCCCCCAAATGCATAGTAACTAATCAGTAAATGAAAAATTAACAACATAAATTGAAAATGCTAAAGTCGGTCAGAGGAAAAGAGTGATCGGTAGACACTCAATATAAAAAGGTGACCCCAGGAGCTGACTGTTTTCTGCATTTCATAGACATGAATTATCAAAAAATGGTGGAGCAAAACTTAAGTTTCAACTTTAGATGTATCTATGGTGAGAATATGAGTATGAAAATGTGTGCTTGGAATGTTCTTAGAGAGCTCATTGACCCTCTCTCTTCTCCTGAAGATGTAATTTATTGGGTGTTGTGAATTTAATCCATCTAAAGCTCCTGAATGTATCACCTATCTTTCTGTAACTCAATTTGGCCAGCTCACTCTCTCTGCTGAGACCATGAAGATCCTTTTAAGTCTCTTTATTCTCAGAACATGAAGGCATTTTATATCTTCTTTAAAATGGCCATATCTATTTTAGGTGCAGCTCTATCTTGATACATAGAGCTTCTTGTAGGCAAATAGAAGTTAAGTGGGATTCTTTGGAGCTGATTCCTTTTTGAAAGTTTTTATACCCAGGACATTAACATGAAAATATAATCTCTATCTAAAATGCCCTACTATTCATTCTCAGATAAGAGGAAAGAACATAGTTTTATATTTATTCCAAGGCCATCAAATACCAAACTAGTGACAAATAGTAGAACAGGGCTACTACACAAACTTTGATAATCTAATAAAAAGTATCTTGACTTGAGAGCTACCTAACCAAAATATTTTAATAAGGCCCATAAGTTATAATATTAATCAAAAAGCTCCAGGAGGCAATGTTTTTGGTTCAGACTAGTTACCTCTCTCCATTCCTTTACTTTCTCTCACGTTCCATGTTGAGGAATCCTTACCAAGTAGCTGTTCCATTTTCCTACTAACCTATAAATATTGTTCCATCCTTGCACTTCCATTTTTATCAAGTATGTATTCCTGCTTCCTCTCTCCTGATTCTTATCAGTCTTCAAATTTCAAGCTGCCCGAACATGACAGAATAGTGTAGGTAAAGCCTTCCTCTAAATTTCCCCAAGAAGTTGGCAAATAGAAAGGTCTAATAAGGACCACATTGCTACCTGTGTAAGCATACTTTGCTACTCCTGTAAGGGGTGCACGTCTGTAGGATTGTCATCTACTATCCCACAGGCACAGAAGCACCTCACGAAGACTGCAGCATGCATATAACCAGCCCAAGGTTCTTGATCTGACAAAGCATTAACGTTTCCCCCTCTTCCAATCCATGAGCATGGAATGTTTTTCCATCTCTTTGTGTCTTCCTCAATTTCTTTCATAAGTGTTCTGCAGTTTCTAGAGTATAGATCCTTTACCTCTTTGGTTAGGTTTATTCCCAGGTATCTTATGGGTTTTGGTGCTATTGTAAATGGAATCGATTCCTTAATTGCTTTCTTCAGTTACATTGTTAGTGTATAGAAATGTAACTGATTTCTGTGCATTGATTTTGTATCCTGCCATGTTGCTGAATTGCTGTATGAGTTCTAGTAATTTGGGGGTGGAGTCTTTTGGGTTTTCCACCATGTGGAAAGTCATGTCATCTGCAAAGAGAGAGAGTTTGACTTCTTCTTTGCCAATTTGAATGCCTTTTATTTCTTTTTGTTGTCTGATTGTTGAGGTTAGGGGGGCTGGCGTAGCCAGGTGATGGGTATTAAGGAGGGCACATGTTGTGAAGAGCACTGGGTGTTATACGCAACTAATGAATTGTTGAACATTACATCAAAAACTAATGATGTTAGCTAACTGAACATAATAAAAAATTTAAAAAAAATAAATGTCTGTCAAATTAAAAAAAGAAAAGATCCACATTTTAAGAGAAAGAAATAATAAAATTTCCCCCTCAAATTTTCTCCTCTGGTTCCAAGGAATCAGTACCTCAAAATCACTCCTTCCAAACATTAATCATTCAAATTATTGCCATCCATTCATTTGTTGAATTCATTCTCTGGTAGGAAGTGAAGAAGAGGAATCTCCTGTTTCATTGGCTTACCGAAGAAAATAAAAGGAACAAGAATTTGCTGATTGTGGGGTGTCATTAAAAAAAAAAAACAACAAAACTCTAAATCAGTAATTTCCAAGTGAAGCCTTCACTCAACTAACCATTTGCTAGTGCGGCATTTCCTGGCCACCCCTGACTGTAGTCCCAATAATGCCATTCCACTGCAGTGCAACCCTCCTGGTGCGTAACTAGGACAGTGCTCAATAAAATGCTAAATCGTGGTAAGCATGTGAACCCTGAAATGAGCAGTGTTCCAGAAATCTGAGGTCTGGGCTGCATGGAGTAAACTCTGTGCATCTATGAGCTGGCTGAGCTGCTTTCAGTCAAGCACACCCCTCCTAGACTGAACCTGATCATGTCAGACTATGGCCTCAAGAAAGTCCCTGAACATCTCTATCTCTTTGGACTTCATCTCTAATAACAACATAACATCTCCTAGGTCCTACAACTTGATTATTTCTTATCTACATAATATTAACATTTAATGAAATGGAAACTCATCATATAGCCACATATATTTTAAGTAGCATCTCTCCATTATCCCAGGGCCAAAAACTGTTATTAAGTCAATGGTGGGTTCTATCCTCAGCAGAACCTCTGAAATGAGAAAATATCATAATAATGACTTGAAAGTACTTGAAAGACAAATATGGGTATCCAGGGTAGGGTAATAATTTAGTGAACCTTCAAATAAGCAACATTTCAATATATACCCACCCAAGATATGTCAGTGTTGGCAAAGACCTTTGTTTCTTTCTTTTCCTCTTTAATTTACCGTTCCCTTTTCGGAAGAGTATGGTAGGCAGGACCTTATGAGGGCCCCCGGTTTCCTGGTGTACATGCCCTGTATAATCCTCATGAGTGTGAGTGGCCTGTTAACATGTTAAGATATTGCTCCCATGAATACATGCCGTCAGATGGCAAAGGGAGATTATGCTAGGAGAGTCTGATCTAACCAGGTGAGTCCTTTAAAAGTAGAGCGTTTTCTCTGGCTGGCCATAGACGAGGAAGTCAAATAGACATGTTCAGGCTCACATGGAAGAAAGTTCACATGTTGTGAACTGTCTAACTGGGGCCACATGGCAAAGAGATGCAGCCAGTGTCTAGGAGCTGAGAGTAGTCCTCAGCTGACAGCTAGCAAGAACATGGGGACTTCAATCCTAAACTGCAAGGAATTAAATTCTGCCAACACTAGTGATCTTGGAAGAGAACCCTGGGTGCTAGATGAGATGACAGCCTCAGCTTCCACTGCGATTTCAGCCCATTGAGACTCTGAGCAGAGAGCCTAGTCACACCATGTCTAGACTGGTCACCTACAGACACTGCAAGGTAACAAATTTGTATTGTTTTAAGCTGCTAAGTTTGTGAGCATTCGTTGCACAGCAGTAGAAAATAAACTCAGGAGGACAAGAGTTCACATTTTTTTCCAGTTATGCAAATAGTCATGTGTAGGAAATTGAGTGGGTTGGAATCTAGTGATGTTTTAGCAGCCCTTATCGATCTGTGTCTTGGAAAGGTTCTTATCTGGCCTGTCTCACCTTGACTCAGAAATTTCACTAGTACCTCAAAGAATGCAAAGCCCAACGGGGGGGGGGGGGCTAGGTAATTCCTACAGTTCTTTGTATATAGGGGTTGTACTAAATAAAGCCTATGGTCCCTTTCAACCCAAATATCATAGAATGATATTGTCATATTTATGAGGTTTGTGTGGTTAACTACAACATGGCTTAATGCCAAGTATACACAACACCAAATAAAGGGTAGAGTTGGAACATGAGTATAAAGTGAGAGAGTTAATATTTCCTTGGTGCTTAGCATGTGCCAGCATGTTTTCTATATGCATTAATTCTTTTAATCCTCCTAGTACTGTGCAGAATAGATGCTACTGTCTATTTATAGATGGAGAAACAAATGCTTGAATGATTTCTATAAACTGCTCAGCATCTCCCAGCCACTAAAAGGTAGAACCAGAGTTCAAATCTAGGACTGTCTGATTCCAAAGTACAGATATTTTCACTGCACCTATGATAACTTATAAAATGTGTAGAATAGATTTAAAATGAAGTATTTTTAAAAAGTGTTTCCTGGGGCACCTGGGTGGCTCAGTCGGTTAAGCACCAAGCCTTGATTTCAGTTCAGATCACGATCTCAGGGTTGTGAGAATAAGCCCCGTGGGGTGGGCTCCATGCTGGACATGGAGACTGCTTAAGATGCCCCCTCTCTCTCTTCCCCTCCCATTGCCCCCCCAAAAGAAAAAAAAAAAAGGAAAAGAAAAGGCTGTTGCCTATTGCTCAGGGGACAACTGTCCCAATACCACTTTAATATATCATGGTTTGTATATGTATGCAGTGAATGAGATAAAACAACATACAAACTCCAGATATAATTTTAAATGTTTTTTTCATAGTTCAATTCATTCCTAAATATTTTTTACTTTTTTTCTTTCTCAGTTCCTGCAAGTATGCACATTACTAAAATTTCTGGGTACATGTAAAACCATTTATTATTATTAATACATTTTAAAATATTCTAATGTTTGAAATAGCATCTTTTTTTAGGAAAAAGTAAACATGTCCTCTTATTTTTTTCTTGGAGTTAGTAAGATATTGGTGTTTTTATCAATATGTTCACCTGCTGGGTTTTTTTCTTTTTTTTTTTTTTACTGTAAGATTAAGAAACAGGGCCTAGAGAATAATTGTCGACACTGAACATAACACTTAAAAAATAAGGAAGTCGGGCGCCTGGGTGGCTCAGTTGGTTAAGCCACTGCCTTCGGCTCAGGTCATGATCCTGGAGTCCCGGGATCGAGTCCCGCATCGGACTCCCTGCTCGGCGGGGAGTCTGCTTCTCCCTTTGACCCTCCCCCTGCTCATGTGCTTTCTCTCTCTCATTCTCTCTCTTTCAAATAAATAAATAAAATCTTTAAAAAAAATAAAAAATAAGGAAGTCAATGAATTCTGAATGCAGATACTGATAAAAGGTAAGAAGTAATAAGTCAAATAAATGTCTATTTTTTTCTGGACTTGAAATTGATATAGTACAATGATAATTTCAGGCACAGCATAATTTAGGGTTAAAGGAAGCAATAGTTTTACAGATGTACATTTATCCTCTGAACTTATAAACATTTAAACAATATGCATCAGAGTGATAGAAAACAGGTGTGCACAAAAATACAGCATATTGTCAAGTATTAAATTCGTTTTAGACCCTTGAAATTTCTTTTAGTATAAGTTAAGTAAACATTAAAGTTACAAAATTACTGTCATTTGTCAAAAAGGGAAATATAAATTATTCTGGGTGTATTTTTTTTTCTAAGGATCCACATCAGCACCACTATCTGAAAACTATGGTTTAAGTTGAATATTTGTTTATGCTTAAGTTGAATATTTGTTCCATTCCTTTGAGACATTATTGGCTGGCAGCTTCAGCTTTGGAGAATGGATGAATGGGTTTTAGCTCCACTCTGGTGCTTAGATCTGACACCTAGGCCAGATAGTTATACTGATGTCTTTAATTATGTGGTTTTAAAAATTCTGTTTATGTCCTCTGAGGAATCAATGTAATTATCATTTAAAGTTGGTTTCTTTCCCTTTTTTTTTTGTTTGATTGTTTGTTTGTTTGTGGCTAAGGACACTTAAATCTATGCAAAGAGAGGCTTTCAGAGTGCTTAGCTTGGCTTTTGTTTGAAAATGTATCCTTGAACCTTTTAGCCCCCAGACCGAGTTTGATAGCAGCCATTCAGGTTCGCAGAAGAACCAACCTTGGGTATAGGAGTCAAGCAGAGTTTGAATCCGAGTTCTTCTACATAGAAGCTGAGAGACTGGAGACCAATAGCTGGGCCTGTTGTGCTCAGTTTTCTCATTTGCAAACTGGACATAATAATACCTTCTTGACAGGGTTGAAATAAAGTTTAAATGATCTGTAGGTGACAGTTCCTCTTATGCAGGAAATGGCATGTGAATTTAGGTTTCTTTCTATGTTGGTGGGGAGGGGAATACAGGCTTTATTTAGCATTTCATTTTCTACTGGATGTCTGTGAATATGTATTTGTATGCCCACCTCATTATTACTGTTCAACACTATAAAGAAGATTAGCACATCATTTATTTCTCGCATGAACCGACCACAAACTATGAACTTCTGTCTTATGAATACATCGGAACCCCTTGGGGAGTGGTGATGTAGCTATTTTGCAACTGATGAGAAAGAAGGAGGACCCTGCCCTCACTGTGGCCACCACAGGACATGTGTTGCTGCTTTTTTAAGTTCTGTCCTGGAATATTAAAAAGCCAGCCTTTCATGAACTGGCCTACAAAATTAAGTACCATTTATAATATTATTGCCATGGAAAAGCACTCTAAGTTTCCATTTAGTGACATAGGACAAACTTTTGTACAAAACCACTCATATAGAAGGCCCTTAATTTTGCGTAATGAGTACAAATATTTTTGCAAACTTAATATCTATCCAGCAGTGCACTGATGCTCTTAAAAAAAAATGATTAGGAAAGGCCTCGTAATTTGAAAGGGAAATTAAAGCTACATACCTAACACAATGTAAGATTTTTTTTTTCCTCAGGAAAAAAAAAAGGTAAGTTCTTTTGTTTGCCAAAGCCATGCTTGTTTGTTTTCTTAAATACGTGCCATATTTCATAGTTAAATGTTTCTGTAGATTAGAAGCCTTTTGCCATTTAAATAAAACATGGACCCTGGTTCTTAACATTATGGAAATTATTTATGGTAGTATGTTTGCAATGACAGATGTTTTTTAAATCACTTTGTTTTCATTTCTTCTTTGTTTTACAAATGTTAAATCTCTAACACTTGAGTTAACTGAGAGTCTCTATAAAAAGTGGAAGTAGTGCCTAAAAGCCTCTTTACTGCATGTTAATTAAATAGAGTAATGAGCAGGAGGGGCAAAAGGAGAAGATGGAGAAATCAAGTTACTTCACAGACTTATACTTGAAAAACATAATGCTGAATTCAGGCAAGGAGCATGGGGTCGTGGGAAGCAACATGGACTGGAGGGCAGGCACTCCAGCGGCAGCCTGGACACTGTTTCTCTGTGTCTCCATTTATGCTTGGAGACATGAATTAGGCAACTCTGGCAGTCTTTCACTTCTATAAACCATATGAGCAGGAAAACCATTTAAAACTCTATAAAATTGAGACTTTCCGTGTCTCTTCAGCCATTTTGGAATGAGTTGCCGGCGCCATGATGGCAGGGAGACATGTGACAATGGACGATTTGGCATATAGTATCATTTGTGATTATTTAGAACAGGCATTTGCTTTTGAGCTTAGGTCCTTAGGAAACAGAGTGGTTTAATTGTTTGTAATCTCGGTAAGAAGAAAAATGAGTAAAGGGGATAGGTTGAGTTTTTTTTTTTTTTTACTAAAATAGAAATTAGGCTTAGATCTAAAAATTTAAAAAAGGTTTCTCCATTTTTAGGTATATATTTTGCTAAAAGATGATTAGAAGACTTCACACTTAAGTTTAAAGTGAAAAAGGCAAGCTTAGTGGATTGCATCATTAGCTGATTAAAGAAAATGTTAACTAAAACATCACCATCAAGTATATGGACTGATCTAATTAGTTGATTACTAATTCAGATTTAGTGCTGAGTTCCTTTACTTTGAACATCAATTTCAGCTTAATAGGAAGTTCTTCCTGCTTCTCTGTCATCATAGAAAACAAGGCTTGGCAATTGGGCAATTAAAGAAATGAACGAATGAATATTAGATTAAAGCCTTTCCTGACATCCATTTCAGAGTGCCAAAATATGTTGTTCACAGCAAATTCATTACAGAATAGGAAGCCACTTCTCCTTTCCAAACAAAATGGCACCTTTCAACCGTATCAAAATCTCCTACCATCCAAATCCATATTGTCTTTTTTTTTGAACACTCGTAAGTACCTGATCCTGTGCTCTAGTCTGTGGATCTAAGGACAAATAAGATACAGTATCTATCTTTAAGTATCACAGTGTATTGGATAAGAAAGTCACATTAACAGTCTCCTGTGATTACTGATGGAAGGAGGGAGTGGACACTGGAGTTTACAGTGGAGAAGAGTATAACCTGGTCTGGGTTGGGTGGTACAGAATTAGTAAAGACAGGTCTATATTAGAACAAGGGGAAATGGAAGAACTTCTTTCTGCCTTTCTGATTCCCTTTATCTGGCTTTTTAAAGGCTGATGTCATTACTTGGCTCCATTCCCAATCTCTCTCCCATTTCATCAAGGTTGCTTTCTCTCCCTCCTAAACCCTCCCATCCCTCTTCCTCTAGAGGCCAATAATCTTATCCTTGCAGTGACAATGGCCTGGAGGTCTACCAACTAATAATCTCATTAATTCTCATGATATCTTTTCACAAAAAAATAATATATAAATGGCAATTATTGCTTCAATTTTACATATGTAAAACTTGAGCCATGAAGAATGAAACAGAATTTGCCCAGGGTTACACAGAAAATGGAGGAGCCAAAATGGGAATAAATGAAACACTTCATATCATACACAGTCACCTTGGGCTTCATTAATAGGCTTATTATTGTCATAGTAAATGTCAAATTTCATCTAGAAATAATATAACCATATACATGTTCCAGAATAATGCAGTATAAATTTAAAAAATCAGCATTCTAAAGATTTGTACAAAAAATATTTTATGTATTTAGTTTTTGTTACATCCATTATCATTTAGTAAAGTTGTAATATTGTGCAACAAAAATGCAATTCTTGGGTTGAGCGTGTGAGAGAGTGTGTGTGTGTGTGCGCACACGCCTGTGCACACATGCACATGTAATGTTTAGTCTGATTATAATGGCAGTTTGAATGCTTGACTGGTCTATAGAGATTGGTAGTAATTAGCATGACAGACAAAAGGAGCAAATGCAGTCCATTTATGCCTCGAGCTGAACTAATTTTAGTGTTAAGCATGAATCTAATATCCATAAATAGGGAATAGTTATTAGCAAATATTGAAGTCAGAATCATATTTGTAGTTTTGAAGCAAGAGTAAGAATTACCTAGTTTCAGTAAGACCATGGGTTTTGCTGTTAAAGATAATGTTATAGATATATTGACTGGAGAAAACCCTGCTAGGGAAGTGAGTGTCTAACAATCCACAGACAAAGTTTGAGTTTACCCTTTCTAATAAGTGTCCATGGTTTTTTTTGGTAAAACATGTATTGAATCAAGAAACAATATAAATTTTACAGAACAGCTGAAAACAGGATCTTTATACAATATACATATATGTTTATAAACTGTATCCTTCTCTCCAAGCAGTAAATCAATTTGTTTCTGGCTTTAAACAGACAGACAGTACCTCAGTCCAAAGAAAATTGAACAGATTCAAATTTCGATGGCATCAGGTGATGGAGGTTTAGGAATTTATGACCACTCTGTCGTTGTCATATTATTATACTACTGGAAGAGAAATTTTGTCATGTCACTTCTAGATTAGCAGAGAAATGTAGAAACTCCAGCAAAATTGACCCTATCCCAACATATCACAGTCCCATGCCCTTTTCACAACTTCCTTGTTGAGGCATGACACACGTGAAGGGGTAACTGAAAGGACATGTGGCTGACAGAGACCCACATCTGTGTTACCATTTGGATCGACTACTTATTATACATGAGAACTTGAGTAAGAAATTTAACCTCTCGGGACTTAGTCATTGCAATTGTAGAGAAAATATAGACCTAACCAAGTCATGAGGTTATTTTAAGTATCTTACTGATGACTATTAAAACAGGTCATCAATACTCTGGACAAAAATACAGTGTTAAAGGGGCACCTGGGTGGCTCTGTTGGTTAAATGTCTGCTTTGGCCCAGGTCATGATCCCGGGATCCGGGGATTGAGCCCTGCATTGGGCTCCCCACTGGGCGGGAAGCCTGCTTCTCCCTCTCCCTTTGCCTCCCCCTACTTGTGCTCTCTCTCTCTCTATCTCTCTGTCTCTCTGTGTGTCAAATAGATAAATAAAATTTTTTAAAAAATACGGTGTTAAAAAATAGTGTTAATGAACATTCGCTAATAAAA
This sequence comes from Leptonychotes weddellii, assembly GCF_054177405.1. Lineage (NCBI taxonomy): Eukaryota > Metazoa > Chordata > Mammalia > Carnivora > Phocidae > Leptonychotes > Leptonychotes weddellii. Next base: position 18,667,192 of record NC_138382.1, on the reverse strand, counting down.
ACTAATTCAAACTAAAAGACAATTTTAGCAATATTACAGGATACAAGATCATACACAAAATCAACTGCACTGCAATGTAGTAGCAATGAACAGTGCAAAAATGAAATTAAGAAAAAATTCTATTTTTAAAAGCATAAAAAGGATAAAATATTTAAGAATAAATTTAATTAAAAAGTGCAAGATTTTTACAGTAAAAACTACAAAACATTATTGAACAAAATTAAGGAGCACCTAAAAAAATAAAAAGGTAGTCTATGTAAATAGATTGAAGGCTTAATATTGTTAATATGGTAATATTCCCCCAGTTGATCTTCAGATTCAAAGTAATCTGTATCAAAATCCAAGCTGGCTTTTTCTTTAAAAAAAAAGAAAATTGACATAGTGATCCTAAAGTTCATATGAAAATGCAAGGGATTCAGAATAACCAGAACAGTCTTTAAAAAGAAAAAGAAAGTTAAAGGACTCACACTTCCCAATTTCAATACTTATTACAAAACTACAGTGATCAAAACAATGTGGTACTAACATAAGGAAAGAAATACAGATTAATAGAGTTGAGACCTCAAAAATAAACTCCTACATTTATTAATTAATTTTTGCCAAGAGTGCCAAGGCAAATTTTCAATAGAGAAAGAGAAGTCTTTTCTACAAATGGTGCTGAAGAACTTGATATCCAGATATAAAAGAATAAAGTTGAACCTCAAACTATACACAAAAATTAAATCAAAATGAATCAAATACCTAAATGTAAAAGCCAAAATTACAAAAGATCTTAATAGAAAACCTAGGCCTAAATTTTCATTATCTTGGGTAAGCAATGGTTGCTTAGACACCAAAAGCACAAGCCCAAAGATAAGATAAAAGATAAAATTAGTTGAACTTCATCAAAATTAAAAACTTTTGTGCTTCAAAGTTTACCATCAAGAAAGTAAAAAGACAATTTACAGGCAGGGAGAAAATATTTGCAAATTATTTATCTGGTAGAAGCTAAATACATAAGGAACTATTAGAACATAGGGGCGCCTGGGTGGCTCAGGTTGGTTAAGCATCAGACTCTTGACTTTGGCTGAGGTCATGATCTCAGGCACACCCACACATGCACCCACACACACTTTCTCTCTCTCTAGAAAAAAAAAAAGACCTTAAACATAGAAAAAACAAATAACCGGATTTAAAAACGGTCATAAGAAGGGCCCTGGGTGGCACAGTTAGTTAAGCACCGACTCTTGGTTTTGGCTCAGGTTGTGATCTCAGGGTCATGAGGTTGAGGGTAAGCCCTGAATCAGGCTCCACACTCAGCATGGAGCCTGCTTAGGACTTTCTCTCCCTTGCCTTCTGTCCCTCCCCCACCCACGCCTCTCTCTCTCTCCCTCTCCCTCTCCAGTAAATAAATAAATCTTTAAAAGAAAAAAAAATAATAATGGTCACAATTTCAATCAATATTTCTACAAAGAAAATATACAAATGATCAATAAGCACATGAAAATATGCTCAGCATCATTACATAATACAATTAAAACCATAATGAGATACTACTTCACACTCATTATGTGGCTAAAATTTTTTAAAAAGATGAAAAGGACAGTAAGAAATATTGATGAGGATATGAATACATTGGAATGATCATAACCTTTGGAAAACAATCGGGCAGTTCTTTAACAGTTAAACACAGAGTTACCATATTATTCAACAATTTCACTTTTACGTATATACCCCCCAAAATTAAAAACTATGTTTACCAAACAATTGTACATAAATACTCATTGCAGCATTATCCATAATAGCTAAAAAGTGGGTGAAAAAACAAATAACAAACCCAACTAACAAACAGAGAAACAAATGTGATATGCCTTCATAATGGAATACTCTTCAGTCATAAAAAAGAATAAAGTACAGATACATGCTATGACACAGATAAATCTTGGAAGCATTATGCTTGCTAAGTGAAAGAAGCCAGCTACAATAGAGAACATAGTATATGATTCTATAAAATATCCAGAATTGGTAAACTCATTGAGATAGAAAGTAGATTAGTAATTGTTAAGGCATGATGGGAAGGGAGAATAGGGAGAGAATGCTATTTTTAGGGTGACTGAATGTTCCAGAATTAGATAATGGTGATGTTTTTAAACCTTTGTGAATACATTAAAAATCATCGTATCTTACACCTTAAAAGGATGAATTTTATGGTATGTGAATTATATATCAATAAGATAATAATAATGAATAGGCACCCCAGTATCACATTCAAGGCAAGAAAGATCCCAACAATTTTCTACCACATCTGACATTCTCATTATTAACTGGAGTTGAAGACACAAATGTTAACTAAGCATCATTTGGAAGGGGTCATTTTTTAAATGAAATTATTAGTTTTCTGAGATGGATAAACATTTTTGTGACTGGAAAAAATCTGAAGATCAGAGCTTGAGACAATGACCATTACTGGGGCACAAAAGTGAAAAGTTCTGGGTCACCTATTATGGATAGCCTGAAAAAGTTGTCCTCTTTTGACAGAGAAAGAGAGATTAATTAAAGAATATAGGATTCAGAAAAAATATTTTTAAATAAACGAATGAAAGAGAATACACTAGAAAGCAGTCTTCACCTTCACCAAAATTTTACCCAGACCTAACATTGCTCAGGAACAGACTCCTCACAAAGTCATTCCTTATGTTTTAAGAAGCAGTGTTTTTTTAAAAAAATATTTTTCTTCTTATGTTCTCTTTTGCATATTACAAGCATCACACAGCACATTTTGTTTGACTCTGTAAGTTTATGTCCTCTAACCTTGTCTCAAGTTCTGCAAACAGATCCTTAACCTCAGGTGTATTAAGATTGTGGAATAATTACACAGGTATAAAAGCTAAGGTAAAGGAAATTTATCATAATGTCCAGTTCATAAAAAATTGTTTGCTCTACACCTATGAGGCTCAGACCATGCTTATCAGGGGAAGCTTGAAGGAAAAATTTCCCTTGGCTGTTCATTCATCATGAATTACACAAAATCGTATCATACTCCTGTGACTAATATGCAGTAGTAATATTATTTTAGAGTTACACTCTTATAGAAAAATGTCCATTTAGAGAAACAAACTTTTAAGTCATGTCTAGATGAACATAGGAGTGTGAAAAATTGTATTGTATCCATGGGATATCTTAATTAACATTCTGCAAGTAGTAATACCAGGTCACTGCCCTTGGCACAGTCACAAAGATATAACCCAGCAAGGAGAACGACCATTTGTTTTGTTTTGTTTTGTTTTGTTTTCCCAATAAGATGATATTATGGTTATAGAGTCACAGCCTAACAGACCAATTCAGTAGAACATTTAGTTAAGTTATCCCAAAGGAGGATGCTGAATATATAGAAGAGGGGAGTATTCTACTTGGATTCAAACAAATTTAGTCCCAGTGTTTATCATTAAAATTTTATATGGTACTATGTGTGAGAAAGGCCCTACCACATAGAAAGTTTCCTCCTTCCTTCCTCCCTTCTTCCTTTCCTCCTTCTCCCTCCCTCCCTCCCTTTGTATTTTTTCTATTCAACTACTGTCTAAACCACCCTTGTCATAAGAATACTTTGTTGAAAAGCATCATTGCCATTATCTGACTGTCTCCTAAAGGAGGCATGGACTACAGTCTAGAGTCAGTACTTTTTCAGAGCAGCGTCAAGGGTCCTAGAATAGAACCATGTTTTTTGTTTGTTTGTTTTTTGTTTTTTAAGAATAGAGCCATCAAACAGAAGTTTCTGTAATGATAGAAATGTTCTAAATATGCACTTTGAAAAAATGTTCATCATCATTAGCCATCAGGGAAATTCAAATCAAAACCACATTGAGATACCACCTTACACCAGTTACAATGGCAAAAATTGACAAGGCAAGAAACAACAAATGTTGGAGAGGTTGTGGAGAAAGGGGAACCCTCTTACACTGTTGGTGGGAATGCAGGTTGGTACAGCCACTTTGGAAAACAGTGTGGAGGTTTCTCAAAAAATTAAAAATACAGCTACCCTATGACTCAGCAATTGCACTACTGGGTATTTACCCCAAAGACACAGATATAGTGAAAAGAAAGGCCATATGCACCCAGTGTTCATAGTAGCAATGTCTACAATAGCCAAACTGTGGAAAGAGCTGAGATGGCCTTCAACAGACGAATAGGTAAAGAAGATGTGGTCCATATACACAATGGAATATTACTCAGCCATCAGAAAGGATGAATACCCAACTTTTGCATCAACATGGATGGGACTGGAGGAGATTATGCTAAGGAAATAAGTCAAGCAGAGAAAGTCAATTATCATATGGTTTCACTTATTTGTGGAACATAAAGAATAGCATGGAGGACATTAGGAGAAGGAAGGGAAAAATGAAGGGGGAGGAATCGGAGGGGAAGACGAATCATGAGAGACTATGGACTCTGAGAAACAAACTGCGGGTTCTAGAGGGGAGGGGGATGGGGGGATGGGTTAGCCTGGTGATGGGTATTAAGAAGGGCATGTACTGAATGGAGCACTGGGTGTTATACGCAAATCATGGAACACTACATCAAAAACTAATGATGTACTATATGGTGACTAACATAACACAATGAAATTTGAAAAAAATATGCACTTTCTATGAATTCCACTACTGAGCATCTGAAGTAAGACTAGTGCAATTTAGGGCTCAAATTTTTAATGTAATTTAATTTACATATGGCTAGTGGCTGCCATATTGGACAGTGCCAGTTTGCAATTTTCTTTTAACCTTAATATTTAAATATCTATGAGTACATACATTTACATTAAAAATATTTATATAAAATATTTATATACATTATAAATATACAATATGTGTTATATATTTAACATATTTAACATATATAAATATATAATATGCATTATCAACTCTCAGGACTTCTAGATGTGATATGAAAAGAGCAGAGGTGTAATTATTTAGAATATAAAAGTGAATCCATGCTGGAGGTAGCAGATGTAAATTATTAGGGATAAAATACATTGCATAAATTCTGTCTAGCCTTTGGATTCTCTTTTGGTTTGGTAATTTAAAAATCTCTAATTTCAGGCAAGTTCAGATTACATGAGCTGCAGGTGGTCTTCATATTCTTGGTCTGTTGAAGCTAAAAGTTGAACAAAGTTATGGGGATAACCTCAGGAAGTTTGAATGATGCCAGGAAACATGGCAGCATGCATATATAGAACTAATTCCAAATTCAGGAGGACCCAACAGGGCCAGCCCTGGATTAGGCAGGCAGGTTTTCTCACTTCAGTTTGGCCAAGCCTAAATCCTTTGGAGCTTAACTGGGAGCTAAAACACTCAGAACAACTCCAGGACACTTGCAGATACAAAGATTGAGGAAGTACAGGCTGAGTGAACAGAGACCCTACTGTTTGCTAACTATTTGGAAGTGTACATATTTGGGGGGGGTGATGTATGCTGCAAAACAAAGGTGAGAACAAATTTAGAGAAATTCTCTAGTAACAGTGAAAAGCTGCAGGTGAATATCTAATCTCCACAGCAGGCTAAAGATTATAATTATAAAGCTCCCTAAATACTTAGACCACATCTGCCATGGGTTTGGATAGATTTCAGCTCAGCTCTGTCCTTCCCTCCCTCCCCACTTTCCTTTAATCAAACTATTGTGTTTCAAAATAGAACATATCATTTTATTAGTGACTGTTTTCTATTGTTTTGTAATACTCCTCCAAACATTTGAAGCTACATTGAGAAAATTTTCTCTCAATCCTTGCAATTAATATGAATTCTTCTAAATTGACATAGCACTCCAAATAGCAATTGGTTTAATAAATAGAATTTGGCACCCAAGAGCACTGTGAAGACACGACCAATCGATCTCACCCAAAAGCATTGTTTAGATGTATTGAGAAAATCTAAAGCTACTGCCTGTTAACATATTCTCTAGAATTTTTTAAAAATCAATCCTGTAAATTATTTTACTCAATGTGCAGTCTTTATAACTGAGACTTTATCAACCAAAAGCTTTAGAAAAAGCAAAAACAAAGAAACATTTTCTGACAACTTTTGTGTCATGCCAAAGGCTTTAAATCTGTGGCATATTTAACCCTCTCAAGAAACTATTAGGTAGATATTATTAACCCATTTCACAAATGAAAAAAAAAAAGGCTCAAAACAGTTTTAAAATGTGCTCTAAATCAAGCAGCCATTTAGTGCCAGAGTTAGGAGAAGGACACAAGTAAAGCTCTAGGAGTTTATAGTAATTTCAATCAGAAGAGAGCAAATTCAGTTGCTGATGAATTTATCTATGTGGCCAAGTATTTCCAAAGCTACTTGATTGGGTTGCTTTCTGGACTTTCCTTTTTAAGGGTAAATATATTATTATTTATTGCTATGTAACAAATTACTATCATAATATAGTGGTTTTAAACAACAACAACCATTTATAATCTCTCCCAGTTCTGTGGATGAGTATTCCGTAGTGGCTCAGTTAGTGGTTGTGTCTCAAGGTCTATACGAGGCTGCAGTTAGATACTGAGTGGGGCTGTGATTATCAGAGTGCTTGACTGGGACTAGAGGGTCCATTTCCAATGGGGCTCTTTCAGATGCAGCTTGGAAAATTGGTGCTGGCTATTAGATGGGAACCACACACAGTTCCTCTCTACATGGGCCTCTCCACAGGGCTACTTGAATATTCTCTTGGCATGGTAGCTAGCTGACTTCCCCCAGAGCAAGTGAGAGACCAAGGCAGAAATTGTAATGCCACTTAGCTTCCAAAATCATATATCATGACTTCCACTTTATTCTATTGGCCACCCAAAGCAAACCCTGATTCAATGAGGGAGAGCAAGAATTCCAGGGGAGGTGGATCATTAAGCACCATGTTGGTGGTTAGTTACTGCAGTTCTTTTATATGAATTTTTTAATAGCAATCCTTCTAAAATGTGTTATTCATGTTCCTGCAATAGAAAATGGTATACTTAAAAAAAAATAACCTTTCTTTTTTAAGAGGTCAAGAAGACATCATGAACATCAATGTAGTATTGTGTTGTAGAACAATGAAAATTTCTGAGGTAATTGAGGTATGAAGGGACAAGTGGTTCTTCCTGGAACAGTCAAAAGAGAGAGTTATTTAATTGACATTCCTTTGTTATATGACCTTATATCAGAAGGGTGTTTAAGTGTGCCCTTTCACTAAATGCCCCCAAACTATATTTCTGTTTTTATTAATAAAAATTTTCTCTTTTCCCCAATGGCAATTTCTATACTTCACTGTCACTTTATATGGCTATCAGTGGTTCCATATCTTGCCACTTCAGTTTTTTCTATTTCTGTTTGCACTGTCAGCAATTATTTCTCTATAGTTTCTATGTTCACTTCTTTCTCCTTTCCTGCCACTTAAACCGTTTCTTAGCCTTGGAAAGTGCAGGAATTAAAACATCAAACTCTAGTTCATGGTAATGTCTTCTTAACTGTCCAATTACATGATAACCTTTGTCATCTTTCAGTTGTCTTGTTTTTTTCATGTCAATAAAACAATGCAAGTTGGGATTATATTATATAACCATTATGTTGAAGAAGCATAACCTTCAAAGTTCAATAAGGAAACAGCCTAATTCTCCCACCTCCATCCCCACTGGCACTGCCTATTCAAATCTACTTTGTGGATCAATCTGTTATCATCTTTAGATGAGTCCTGGGCATAACTTGTCTGGTCACTCTTGATGATGATGATGATGATGATGATGATGATAATAATATCCTCTGGTAATTTTGAGTCACCAACTATAATGTCCATTCCACAACAATAAATCAACTTTGAACTTTATTCAAAGTAAAAGCTTCCCCTCTCTCCTCTGGTAATTTTGAGTCACCAACTATAATGTCCATTCCACAATAATAAATCAACTTTGAACTTTATTCAAAGTAAAAGCTTCCCCTCTCTCCTCTGGTAATTTTGAGTCACCAACTATAATGTCCATTCCACAATAATAAATCAACTTTGAACTTTATTCAAAGTAAAAGCTTCCCTTCTTCCTCAATTCAACATGGTTCTAGGTGGGAATTTTACAATAGGACAGTAGGATAAAATGATTCACTCTTCCCTGTTTCCCTAGCCTGTATTTCTCTCCTCCTCCCCAGCTTGCCAACAGAAGTTTCTTATCCTTCGGGTCAAGGAAAGAGAAGTAGGGGTAGAGGCAGTAAGTGGCAGAAAAATGTCCTCTTGAATTTTACTCTTTTGAGCTGGTGCCAAGATTCTCTTACCCTGGCACTGTTTAAAGTTGATTATTCCTCTCCTGGTACATTCGTGGGTTCTTGGGCTACCTTCCTTCACTGGTAAGGGAGACAGAAGAAAGCACCTCTCCCCAAGATATCCACATCCTCATCCCCAAAACCTGTGAATACGTTAATATACATGGTAAAAGGGACTTTGAAAATGTGATTAAATTAAGAATCTTGAGATAGGTAGATAATCCTGGATTATCCATGTGAGTCCAATATCCTCACAGGGGTTCTTATAAGAGGAGGAGACATCAGGGTCCAAGACACAGAAGGCAATATGCCAATGGAAGAAAAGGGTCAGAGAGAGAGATTTGGTTTTGCAAATTCTAAAAGGAGCCACACCTTCACTTGGGGGCCTCTAGGAGCTAGAAAAGGCAAAGAAACAGATTATTCTCTGGAAATCTCCAGAAAAAATATAGTTTGATCACACTTCGCTTTTAGACTTTTGACTTGTAGAACTGCAAGAGAATAACTTTATGTTGTTTTAAGATTCGAAATCTGTGGTAATTTGTTACAGCAACAATAAAAAACTAATACAATTGAGAATCCCTGAACTCCAACTGCTCTAATGCAGATGAATGAATCTTCTCCAGAAGATGGTTTTAAGACTCCTGCCTCAGCCTTTGAGCAGCCATTAATATGCTTTCAGGCTATGTCTGCTGAGGCTTACTCACCTCTTTAGGTGGCCCTCTTGGGCAAGAGTTAGGACAATCCCAAGGTGCCTCCCTAGCATTATACCCCCATGAAACACACCTTTGGTCAGTAGAAAGAAGTGCAGTGACTTCTTAACTGTAATTTTCCACTTTGTTGGTACAGCTTGATTCAGCCACCTTCTTGCCCTTCACCTTTTTCCAGTGTGAGCCCCCCATGCTCCATGGGACTGGTATCAGAACACCTCTATCAGATCTAAAATAGGAATAAAGAAATTCTTTCCCCTTCCTCACTGGCAACTTCCACCAAAGAAAATTCTCTCCTTAAATTATAACTTCTTTCAGTCTCTTCAGCTTAAAAGAAGAAAAAAAGTTACAAAATCTGTTTTTATTATATGTAACCTAGCCCCTTACTCTGGAATATTAAATTCCTTCCCATCTATGTTTTTGGTTATATAACCGAAACTGAGATGTAAAGGGTCCCATTTTAACATCCTGTTATGATGATTACATCATCAATCTGGATCAGCCAATAAGAAAACCAATACACAGAAAAAACTCCCTCAAATTAAAAGGCAGTCCTTGATCTCTAACTCTATCCAAAGATAATTGTTATTCTTTCTTAAGAAATACATAATTCTAAAACAAGTCAATGATCTAATTTCCCAAAATATATTATATTGAAGACAGCAAGCTACATCTCTAGCCATCAGAGATAAATATAAGGACAGTCCTAGGAAATAACAACTTACGGTTAAGCTGCAAAGAGGAAGGCCTTTTTATTTCTTCCAATTTTAATGAGATAATTGATAAAAAATATTGTGTAAGTTTAAGGCATACACATAATGATTTGATATATGTATATACTACAAAATGGTTACCACCACAAAGTAATGTAACACATCCATCCCCTCACATAGTTACTTTGTGTATGTGTGAGTGTGTGTGTGTGTGTGTGTGTGTGTGTATGTGGAGAGAACTTTTAAAATGTACTCTCTTAGCAACCTCCAAATAAACAATATGATATTGTTAACTATAGTTACCATGCTGTACATTATATCCTCCAAACATATTCATGTTATAATTGTAAGTTTGTACCCTTTGACCACCTTCATCCATTTCTGCCACCTAACCTCCTACCCCTGGCAACCACCAATCTGTTCTTGCTTCTGTAAGTTTGGTTTTTTTAGATTCTACATATAAATGAGATCATACAGTATTTGTCTATTTCCAACTTATTTCACTTAGCATAATGTCCTCAAGGTTCATCCATATTATTGGAAATGGCAGGATTTCCTTCTTTTTTAAGGGTGAAAAATATTCCATTGTATGTATTGAATATAATGTATACAATGTATTATATGCACATTTTCTTTGTCTACTCATCCATCAGTGGGCACTTAGGATCATAAGAGACTACTATGAACAATATACCAACAAATTGGATAACCAAAAGAAATGGATAAATTTCTAGAAACGTATAACCTACCAAAAATGAATCATGAAGAAACAAAATCTAAATTGACAAATAACAAGTAAGAACATTGAATCAGCAATCAAAACCTCCCAAAAACAAGTCTAGGAGAAATGGTTTCACTGATGAATTCTACCAAACATTTAAAGATCCTTCTCAAACTCCAGAAAAAATTGAAGAGGATGGTACACTCCCAAATTCATTTTATTAAGCCAGCATTACCCTGATATCAAAGCCAGATAAGGACACCACAAGAAAAGAAAACTACAGACCAGTATCTTTGATGAATATAGATGCAAAAATTCTCAACAAAATACTAGCAAACTGAATTCAACAGAACATTAAAAGGATTACACACCATAATCAAATAGGATTCATCTCTGGGATGCAAGGATAGTACAAGATATGCAAATAAATAAGTATGATACATCACATCAATAGAAGGACAGATAAACATTATGTGATCATCTCAACAGATGCATAAAAAACATTTGACAAATTCAACATCCATTAAAGCTAAAAATGGGTATAGAAGGAATGTAACTCAATATAATAAAGGGCATATATGGCAGGCCCACAGCTAATATCATACTCAATGGTGAAAGGTTGAAAGCTTTTCCTCTAAGATAAGGAATAAGATAAGGATGCCCACTCTCACCACTCCTATTCACCATAGTACTGGAAGTCCTAGCCAGAGCAATCAGGCAAGAAACAGAAATAAAAGACATCCAAATCAGAAAGGAAGAAATAAAATAGTCTCTATTTGCAGATGACCTGATCCTATATATAGAAAATCCTAAAGACTCAACCAAAAAGCTATTAGAACTAATACATTCAGCAAAGTTGTGGAATAATCAACATACAAATATCAGTTATATTTCTATACCCTAACAATGAATTATCTGAAAATGAAAGGGAAAAAAAATCCCATTTACAACAGCATCAAAAGCAATAAAATTCTGAGGAATAAATTTACTCAAGGAGGTAAAAGACCTATATGTTGAAAACTATAATACATTTGTTAAAAAAAAAATTGAAGAAGGCACAAACAAATGGAAAGATATCTTGTGTGCGTGGACTGAAAGAATTAATTTTATTAAAATGTCTGTGCTACTCAAAATAATCTACAGATTCAATGCAATCCTATCAAGATCCCAATGGTATTTTTTACAGAAATAGAAAAAACAACCCTAAAATTCATGTGGAACCACAAAAGACCCCAAATAGCCAACATGAGCCTGAAAAAGAAGAACAAGCTGTAGGCATCACCCTTCCTAATTCCAAACTATATTACAAAGCTAATGTAATAAAAATAGTATGATACTGGCATAAAAACAGATACATAGACCAATGAAAAAGAATCAAGAGCCCAGAAATAAACCCACACATATATGGTCAACTAACATTTGGCAAAGGAACTAAAAATACTCAATGGAGAGAAGATAGTCTCTTCAACAAATAGTGTTGGGAAAACTGGATATTCAAACGCAGAAGAATGAAACTGGATCCCTATCTTATACCACTCATGAAAAAATGAATTCAAAATGGACCAAAGACGTAAATGTAGGACCTGAACCCCTAAAACTCCTGGAGAAAATATAGAGAAAAAGCTCCTTGACATTGATCTTGGCAATTATTTTATGGATATGACACCCAAAGCACAAACAACAAAAGCAAAAATAAATTACATCAAACCAAAACGTTTTTCAACAAAATGAAAGGACAGCCTACAAAATGGGAGAAAATAGTTGCAAACCACATATCTCATGTGGTTAATATCCAAAATATATAAGGAGTTCATAAAACTCAATAGCAAAAAAACCCTAAACAATCCAATTAAAAAATGGGCAAAGAACCTGAAATTTCCCAAAGATATTTTCCCAAAAGAAGATATTTAAATGACCAACAGGTACATGAAGAGGTACTTAACATCACTAATCAACAGGGAAATGCAAATCAAAACTACAATGAGATAAGACCTCCCACCTGTTAGGATGGCTACTACCAAAAAGACAAGAGATAGCAAGTGCTGGTGAGGATATGCACCAAAGGGAACCATTGTGCATTGTTGGTAGGAATGTAAATTGGTGCACCCACTGTGGAAAACAGTATAGAGGTTCCTCAAAAAATTAAAAATGGAATTTCCATATGATCCAGAAATTCCATTTCTGAGTATTTATTGAAAGGAAATGAAATCACTATTTTGAAGAGATATCTGCACCTCTCTGTTCATTGCAGTATTATTTCCAATAGCCAAGAATGGAAAGTATTTTTACAAAGTAAGCAGACTCAAAAATAATCAGTGTGAGTTAACATCCTATGGCAGTAGATGTTCCTAATAACACTGAATCACATTCAAGGAAAAAAAATATGCTAAATTTATAAATACAGGCTCATGTATAATTGATTTTAGGACAAAACCTATCGAGGGGTACCTGGGTGGCTCATTCAGTAAAGTGTCCACCTCTTGATTTCGGCTCAGGTATTGATCTCAGGGTCATGGGATGGAGCACCACATTGGGTTCCAGGCTCAGTGGGGATTCTGTTCCAGATTCTCTCCCTCTCCCCCTCCCCCACCACTCTCTCTAAAATAAATAGATAAATAAAATCTTTTTTTAAAAAAGAACAAAGCCTATCAAAATGTCTAAAAAAATGATTGTGTGGAATCTTTTTACATCATATTTTAGCATGTGTGAACCCATTTGCTACTTACATGGGGTGAGGCAGTAGGAACAATAATAGTTAATTATTGAAGGATTTCTTCAGGGATAACTACAAATACCATATATAATCATATGTATATAAATACTATATACTAATCATATATATATATGATTTCATTTCATCCTAATACAACTCTGTTCAGAAAACTGGGGCTTGGGAAAATTGGATAACTTGGCAAATCGCAGAGCTAAAAGATAGATGCTAAATTCAAAATGAGACAGACTGACTTTAAATTCTTGTACCCACAATATAGTACCACCTCCCAGGTAGTGGGCATGATTTGTATTGTTATAAACATTTTTTTAAGGAGAAGATTCTAGAGTTTATAGATATTGAATATTTTGCCCCAGATCATATGACCAGTATGCTAGAATAAGAATCAAAACCTCTTGATTTCTCATTCATTTTTTATCTTATTATACATGTTTCTTTGGTCTTTATAGACATTTCCCTAATTCTTAACACACAGATACATGAAATTCTTTACTATAACTGTAGTATAATAACATTTGTTAATTAACCAGTGTTATTTTTCCCCCTTACTTTCTATTACACTGCCACCTTCCCTTTTTGAAGGTTAGGAGACATTTCATTCCTTCAGAGGAGGATTTATTTACAAGAGAACCAGAGAATGAGTCTGATTCCTGGCTTTTGTTTTCCAGAGCAGTAGTCCAGTTATGAAAAATAATAGTTAAAAAAATTAAATTTTTGGTCACCAAGTGTTAGTTTCCCTTGACCCTTGGAAACTAGATAATTGTATCAGGGTCTGGATAATGCTGGAGTACAGACATGGTGAAGAGGAAGGAGCACAAGCAGGTAGAGGGGTAGGAGTCCCAGAACTATGGGATCCCACATGGACAGATCAACTGGAAAGGAACAAAACCTGCTCAAGCAATCGTCTAGCTCTCCACAAAAAACTCTCTCCGTCAATACCACCAGGGAGCCAGACCAGCACTTTGAGGTCCAACATCCACGTAAGTGGGCCCAGTAAAACACCAGTACCGAGAACTTTTAATAGCTGTCCTTCCCATTGTGGTTCAGAAGACACCTCCCTCTGAGAAGAGCCAACACACCTCTTGCTAATCAAGAGGAATGATGCCTAAGTCGTGGGACCGTGTCCAGGTGACATTCAACTGTCCCTCTTGCCCAACCCCACCTAAAATGGCCTATGAAACTGAATGCCCTTTCCCCAGTGCAAATCCTCACGCAAGGCAAAGAATATGCTGTGGGCCCCAGAGGGGGAGTGATCACGTGGAACAGATATCCAACTCCACCCCCGACCAACCCTACTCCCACACACCCACACACACCAATGCACTAGACTACATGACACTGCAGCCAATCTGAGCTTTTCTTCCAAAGCCCACCAGCAGTGAAACACTCACTTAGCTAGTTTCTTTGGAATGTTTTATGTCTACTCTTCCCTGTACAGTATTATATACTTAAGGGTAAGGACCATACCTTTCCTTTTTCCATTATTCTCCCACTAGTTGTAATATGAGTTTCAGGGCAGTTAGCTTACTGAATGTCTGTCTGATTGGCAGCTTGATTGGAGAATCCCAGAACCCATACAAAACATGCTGATTATAAAGCAGATATCCCCATTCTCTCTCTGACCACAGCACTAAAAGAAATGGGAAATCTCAAACAGTATAACAAAAATCTCTAAGACGGGCACTTTGGCTTACTTATTAATACTTAGGAGTGAGGTTTATCCTCTGGGCCCCTAATTCCTGAAGCACAAGGCACTCCACTAGAGGAAATGATCAATTATCCCCATAAGGTAGTATTCACCAGGTATCATCTTCAGCAGAATATGAGCATCTCTATTGCCTATTTCTCTTTCTCTCTTGGTCTTACTTCTACCTATTCTTAGTTCACCAATTCCCAACCTTTTTTTTTTAAATAGAAAAGTAAAACTACCTTTAAAATTATTGTTCTCAAGGCTTCTCTCTCAGGGTTTTGTTTTGATTTGTAATCTTGTTATTTAAGTTTTACAAAACAATTGGGATTATGTTTTGTAACAAGACTTGTCAAGAATAACATGAGTCTTACTTTAGCAGCAGGAAGCTGGAGGATGTTACCTGACCTGCAAGAGGCTGGAGACATTTAATATAAACAGCCACACCAGCTAATTTTGTGCAGCTTATAAATTCCAGTTTTATTCACTTTCTAAACACCCTTTCCACAAAATTCCAAGTCAGGTTCCATTCTTTATAAGTCAGCTCTGACTCCAAAGTGCTCTGTTAGTTTCCAGACCTAAAGAGCAAGCAATCACAGAGCTTTCATGCTCTCAAAAGGCTGCTCTCACAAAGGACCTCAAATTCTTGAATAAGACTCCTTGAAACTTTCAAAATGGATTAAGTAATTGGTTAAGAGGAAAACCAATTCAGATAGAAGTTAAAATTCTGAATGGAATGAGAATAGAACAGTCATCTTATTAGCTCTGTCTTCCAGCTGCTTTTCAGGCTCTCCTACAAAAGAGTTAACAATCTTGTTAAAATCTCTGGTAACATTTTCTTCTGTGCATATATTGATGCTTCAGGTATATAAAATTTGATTAAAAGGCTGAGCCATCCCAGTACCTCTGACAAATCAGTTTGAAGGATGTGTGTTCATTCTGCTTTTTACAGGTCTATCTATATTTGAAAAAATAATAATGAACAATGCAATTATAAGATACTGACTGAAGTAGTTGTAGATGTAGCATCTCCTTGTGCTTCCCAAATTGACTTACAGTAAAATATTTAAGACAGATTTGAAAGAAAAGTTTGTATGACAATGTCCAAGTTAGTTGTCCAAAGTTTCTTTTTATGCTTAAAATTTGAGGTCAGAGAATATTGGTGGCAAGAGATGCAGTAAAGATTCATAAAAAACCACAGAAGAACAAACTATGTAGAAACAGGCTGGCCATTGTTGTAGAGCTTGCATCTCAAGTTACTGTTCTGAGTAGTTGCTAGATTCTATCAGCTATTTTTAATTCTTCATATTTGTTTCCTTGTCACTGTTATTTTTCTGATGGTTTGGTTCAGGCACCAGGCATCTTTCATACTCTGTTTGGAGGGTGCTCTGGAGAGCTCTGGAGCCAATTACATCATACGCCCAGCAGTGTTTCAACATAAACTCCAATTTATAAATGAAGCCACAGAGTCACCAAGAGGTCAAATGACATATTCAGTCTTCATGGAGCATCTCTGCCAAGTTTAACATTTACCTTAGAAGTCCACATTATCACACTTGAGAGCTTTGCTTGAGCCCAGAACTCTGAAACTAAACAAAAATTATCCATAGTTTACAAAAGATTTCATGGACTTCTCCAGTGTTATTAATGGAAAACTTGCAAAGACTTCAGAAATTTGTTTTGCTAAGCAAATATGACAAATTTATAAGGACGTGGGAAGTTTATTAGCATAACTAATGTTTTTCATCATTACCCCAGAATGAGGTATTACAGAAAGGTGACTTGTAAGCTCCAATACTTTGTTCTTATTTCAATTTTTCTGATAACCCTTTTTTATCTAATGAAAATCTTCACTTCTTAAACAGATAATATTAACGTAAATTCAATTTTGTCTTCACGACTCAAGGTCATTGTTATGAGAATCCTCACTGATTCTGTAAGGGGAAATAAAAATGGACTAATTTTTTAGTTAAGATTAGTCAGTGGTTACTGTGAAATTATTTCAGTTAATATTGTAGGTAAATGTGGATTCCAGTATATTACTGAAAAGTTAAAGACAGCTATCATGGGCGCCTGGGTGGCTCAGTTGGTTAAGCGACTGCCTTTGGCTCAGGTCATGATCCTGGAGTCCCGGGATCGAGTCCTGCATCAGGCTCCCTGCTCGGCAGGGAGTCTGCTTCTCCCTCTGACCCTCCCCCCTCTCATGTGCTCTCTCTCATTCTCTCTCTCTCAAATAAATAAATAAAATCATTTAAAAAAAAAAGAAAGACAGCTACCATTAGAATTCAAAATCAGATTATATCTTCTAAATCACTAGGGGAAAATTTATATAGAATTTAAAAAGGGAAAGATAACAGGAAAGCATAAAAATTCAATTAAAAACAAGATTTTTGTACCAATTGTTTATCTTGTCACCATTTTTCAATCCTGTTCCTTTAAAGTCCCTGATTATTCAGTTCCAAGCTATAGTTGACCCTGGAACAACATGAGACCTGGGGGCAACCCCCCCCCATGCAGCTGAACAACGCATATAACTTCTGACTGCCCCAAAACTTAATTACTAATAGCCTACTGTTGACCAAAAGCCTTACAATAACTTGATGGATTAACAGGTGTTATATTTTGTATGTTATATGTCTTATATATTCTTTTCTTACAATAAAGTAGCTAGAGAAAAGAAAATATTATTCAGAAATTCATAAGGAAAATACATTTACAATACTGTATTGTATTGTATGTACTCGAAAAAATCCATACACAAGTGGACCTGTGCAGTCCAAACCCATGTTGTATTAGCAACTGTCCATATATCAGTGCACTTTCTAAGTATCTCTCATTTGAGCCAAAGTAAAAAGTCAAACATACTGCTTAAAGTTCTACCCATTTGGGGAATTTTCTATCTCTGCTGTTCCTTAGGGCCAAAACTAAACGAGGCTGAAATTCTGCAGCCATCCACTTCCAGTGAGTGCCAGAAAATCATGCAAAGCCATCTGTAAATCAGGTTCAAGTTTTCTGCTCTTGAGTTAGGTGGTCATAAGGAAACACCATGAGAATACAGATGAAGATTAGGAGAGAAGAGACAATGCAGAAGAAGTTGTCAAAGAAATCTGGATCATCTGCTCCTGCAACTTACTTGTACTTCTTGGACCTCCTGAAGCCTGATTTCCTATACACCATTTCAACTTCATGATAAATTACTGCTCTGAATATCCAACTTTATTCCCTAGAGGTTCAGATAACATTGTTCCTGATGAGCAGGTTAAATTTCAGTCACTTGATGTTCTCTGATTAGGCATTCATTCCCTGTGATGTCCTACTAGCAAACCAGGAGCTGTTCTCAAAGAGATAGATACCTTCAGAAGGGGGCAGAGATTTACTCCAAAATCCTAGATGTCTGTGCTATGATTTTGCTAGTGGGGTTTGTAAGAGACTTCATATAGTATCTGTATTAATCATGGGCATTTCATGTATTGTTGGACCTACTGGATCATGAAGTCTAAGATAGAAGTGCCTACACTGACTTCCAAGTTCCTTGATTTTCACTCCTATCCACTACCCTGAACTCAAAATCACATGTCCAACTGCTGACTTGACATCTCTGGTTTGATGTCTATTGAGTTCTCAATTTCTGCATGTTGAAACCAATTCTTAATCCTCACCTCCAACCCCAATTAAATCAAGACATGCTCCTCACCCAGTTTTTCTCAATTTTCAAAATTAAGTAAATTATTGCTTATCCAGCTTTTCAAGACAACTGAAAAGTAAGAACAAAGACAGACCTTCTCACACAGCTCTTGATTACACAACTGTTTCCATTCTGCCATTCCTCCCCTCTCCACTATATTTTATTTAAAGAGTCAGAGTGCATTTTTAAGACATAAGTCAGATTATGTCTAACTATTCAATATTTCTCAATGGAATCCCATCAATATTAGGCATTTTAATTTATTCTCAGAAATTAGGACAATATTTGATACATAGGAGATGCTGGTAGACAGAATAATGCCCCCTCAGAATGTCCATATCCCAAACCCCAGAACCTCTGACTGACTATGTTCCTTACATAGGAAAGGGGACTTTGAAGATGTGACTAAATTAATAATCTTGATGGGGAGATTATCTTGGATTATCTCTATGGGTCCAATATGATCATAGATCTTGTAAGAGAGAGATAGGAGGGTTAAAATCAGGAAAGATGTGATAAAGAAACAGGGGTTCTAGTCAAAAAGAAATTTGAAGATGCTATGCTGTTGTCTTGAAGATGGAGGAAGGAGCCATAAACCAAGGAATCCAAGTGGTCTCTAGAAGCTAGAAAGGCTAGGAAACAGATTCCCAGCTAGATTTTCCAGAAGGAATGCAGATGTGCTGACACCTTGATTGACCTTAGTCCAATGAGACCTCTATTGGACATCTGATCTCCAGAACTGTAAGAGAATAAATTTCTGTTGTTTTAAGCCATAAGATTTGTGGTAATTTGTTATATCAGCAATCAGAAACGAATCCAGAGCTACCTAATAAATACTGCAAAATGATGAAACTAAATAAATTCTAGTAAAACAATAGCACTGGACTTGAGGTCATAAAACCTGGGTTCTACTCCCAGCTTTGCCATATTAACTGCAGAAACCTGGAAAAATGACCTTCCTGTAAATTGAAGATAATGTCTCACCTTCTCAAATCTCAGAATTACTAATAGTATATTGGTTTCCTATTGCTGCTGTTATAAACTACTACAATCTTAGTGGATTAAAGCAACACAAATTTATTTCTAAAGATCAGATATCCAAAATCGGGTCTAATAACTAAAATCAAGGTGCTGGCAGGACTGTTGCCTTCCAGAGGCTCTGAGGCAGAATCTGTTCCCTTGCCTTTTCCAGCTTTAAAAGGCCACCTGAATTGCCTGGCTCAGGGTCCCTTCCTCCATCTTCAAAGCCAGCAGTATAGCATTTTGAAATCTTTCTCTGCTGCCTTTCTGACTCTGACTCTTTTTGCCTCTGTCATATAAGGACTGTTGTGATTGCATTGGGCTCATCCAAATCATCCCTGGTAACTTTCCCATCTCAAGATCCTTAACTTAATAGCATATGGAAAATCCATTGTGCCACATAAAATAATATACTCACCAGTTTTGGGGATTAGGATGTGGAGATCTTGAGTAGAGAACATTATTATGTCTACCACAGAAGGTCAAATAAAATAACCTATGGACAAATGCCCTGGGGCCATTAAAGCATGAAGCAAATACAGGATAAACTCAAGTTAAAGGAAAACTCCAATTTGGTTTAAATACTAAGAGAAGACATTGAAAAGTCAATTTTTAGAATTATACTCTTACTTTTCTGTTTATCTTTATAGTATGAAAATGTTTTTTTTATTTTTATTTTTTTTAAAGATTTTATTTATTTATTTGACAGAGAGAGAGCACAAGTAGGGGGAGCAAGAAAGGGAGCTGAAGAAGCAAGCTCCCCACTGAGCAAGAAGCCCGATTCGGGACTCAGTCCCAGGACCCTGGGATGATGACCTGAGCTGAAGGCAGACACTCAACGTACTGAGCCACCCAGGCGCCCCTGAAACTATTTTTTTAATTATCAGTTCCCTTCTTCATTTCACTGATGAGCCTTTCTTTTAATCATTCATTCACCTTTACCACATAATACAAAGAGAAGTTATGTCTTTCTCTGAACAAAATAATTATCTAATTAAAAGTGAAATCTAAAACCTGCATCATATACTCTAGGAAGCCAATATCGCTTTTTATCATTGGTGATGGACACTGAGCCAGTCTTATTCTCTGCCAAACAATCACTTAAATTCCAGTGAAAAATATAAACCATATCCATAATATCTATATTGTAATGTATTATAAAATATTTTCCAATAGCATCTCATCTCATGAGATTTAATTCTGTACTATTTTCCAACAGGTACGTGGCCAAAGATTGATGAGATCACGCATTCTTGAGTTGTACCTATATACTGTTGTTTAGATAAGTAGATTGCCAAAATTCACTTGTCTGTAAAAAAAGGTAGGTGATCCTCATATGTTATTTTTCATCAAAATTTCACTGGCTGAAACAGAAAACCTTTTCATATATAATTATATGGTCTCCACATTGGAAAGATACCACAGTCCGATGCTTGCTGAATTTCTGAGTCTCCCTTTCTCTTCGCCAAAACTCACAAACAGCTTTTAGGTCAGGTAGGAGAATGATAATTAAACATTTCTATAGCATCGTTACCCAAGCATGTGGAAATTTTCTGGGTTCAGTGAGTGGAAGAATACCTTTTATTGATTCAAAAGCACCAAGCCAGATGCAATTACATATTTTGAATGTTTCTCAGTGGATAATTTTTTTTGGTACTAGTTGGAATAATTACTGAGCAAAGAGTTGCTCTCTTATTTCAGTAGGGAAAACCAAAAAGTTTCTGACTCACTAATAAAACTTTACAAAAGACTTCAAAAATTGTTTAGTTATCCAGGATTATTTCCAAAATTTATATTTAGTCATCAACAACTTCTGCTTTTATCTAAATATGGTTTTGTTTATGCACAGGAAAAGCAGCCCCCAAAATAAGAAGCTTTAGAGAATACTGAAAGCTTGGCCAGAAGCTACATTCTCTACCCTAAATCCCCAATTCCTGCAAAGCACTTCTTATGAGAAGAGAAAAAAAACCTAGCATGGTATACAATTTATATTTCTAAATCACAATCCCTTTGAAAGAAGAAGGTTAAAAAAAATATTTTGATTTTCTTTCATGTCTAAGGGTGCTTGCATTAGAATAAACAAAATTAAAATATTTCTTATCAAAATTATTTAACCCCACAAGGTACCTTTATTTGGAATGAAACCATATAAGGAAAATCCTTCCACAGACATACAAAGGCAGATAGACTAAACTCTTTTCTAAAGACTGAGATAAATCAGACCAACATTTTAATTTGCACAGGAAGAGAGGGATGGAGTGAAATAAAGTCCAATATGAAAATATTCTCTTGAGATGCTTCAATTGGATTCTTGCCCCTTCTCCTTAATAAAGAGAAAATCACAAATTTAGAACAGATACCCTCTCAGAAATGATAATTATGTTGCAATATTGGTTGCATCAGGATGGCATGCTGGTTTCCAATGAGTTCTGCTCTTATTATGGAGGTATCAGAACTCACTTCCGACACAGCTCTCTCTGGGAAATAAAAGAGCGAGGCATCTGTTAAAGTGACTTTATAGCACAGAGAGCTCTCATAAGAACTCATATTTTGAGGGAAAAGTTTGAAGAGTTGTACATAAGTAAGAACTAATAGAAAAAAATTCTCAAAGATTTGAAGATAAATTGTTTGGTTTTGAACTCACTCTTTCCCTTCGTTTCTTCCTTCCTTCCTTCCCTCCTTTCAGAGAGATAAAATATTAGAGAACACATTTTTAAAGTTATCAAAAAATTCATCTTTTTGATGGAATGAATACCCTTTATGATTTAAAAGATGCAAATAAATTTAAACTATTACTGAAAATAAAACATTCTTGATAATTAGGTAAAAGAGGATTCTTCATGAAGATCTAATTTGAATGGGGTACTGACTTCACTTGTGACAGCAATCTTCAAATTACTTTGCAAAACAAATGTAAGTGACTGAGATTATTCTGCTATCTACATGCTAGAGAAATATAATCATCAAGTACAGTAATCTTTATACTGTATGATATTGGGACCTCTGGAATTTCCACAAAGATATTTCTGGGCATAGAAATGAGGGAGCTCTGAATTTCCCAAGTGACATTAAGCAAGCAGCTGGATTTTGTTTCTTACATATATTAGGCTTCCACATAAGATTTTATATGAAGAGATGATTCTCTATGTAAAAGCATTTGGAAGAACACTAAGTTAATCTGTTATTTTAGGAAAGAAAATCAGAAAATTCTAACAAATTATCCCCCCCCCCACCTCGCCAATTTCGGGTTTGTTCCTAGATTCAGAAGAATCTAGATGTTTTTAGGAGTTTTCAAATTTACAAGCTACATCTCATTTCTTAATGACACCAGTGCATCCACATTTTTCTTCACAAATATTCTCACCTCTACCAACCATGTTGTCATCATTTATAAATGACTGCATGTGAAGATAAACCATCTTGATGAAAATGCTTTTAAAAGGCCAAACATTGCTGTAGTAAAAATAAACTCAATCAGTAGTTCTTGTCATTATTTTTCCTCTTCTGATATTGAAGGGATAGATTAAGGTTAAATGATCAAATAGTACTTCAGCATCATGGCCAAGTGCCATGGACAGAGCAAAGGGAACCAGTCTTGGAGAAGGGTAGGGAATTCTTTGAAAATCACAGGGTTTGGGGGGGCAGAGCAAGATGGCGGAGGAGTAGGAGACCTGGATTTCGTCTCCTCTCAGGAATTCAGCTGGATAGGAATCAAACCATTCTGAACACCTACAAACTCAACAGGAGATCGAAGAAAGGAATAGCAACAACTCTCTCATCAGAAAAGCGACCACTTTCTGGAAGGTAGGACGAGCGGAGAAGTGAATCCGAGGCGATATTCGGGAGGATAGACGGCGGGGGAGGGGCCTCCGTCAGCCGCTTCTGGCAAGTGATAGAACCACAGAGCACAAAATCGGAACT
>NC_138382.1:18640593-18643270 GCF_054177405.1 Leptonychotes weddellii | reverse complement strand
TTTAAAAGAGGACAAAGGACCTGAAGAAACATTTCTTCAAAGAAGATCTACAGATAGCCAATAAGGACATGAAATATGCTTAACGTCACAAATCATTAGAGAAATCCAAATCAAAACCACAATGAGATACCATTTCATACTCATTAAAATAGCTATTATAAAAAAACAACAACACAGGAAACAACAAGTGTTAGTAAGGGTGTGGAGAAATTGGAACCCTGTGCATTATTGGTAGAAATGTAAAATAGTGTAGCTACTAGGGAAAAAGTACAGTGGTTCCTCAAAAAAATTGCAAACAGAATTACCATATAACCGAGCAATTCCACTTCTTGGTATATATTCAGAATTGAAAGCTGGACTCTGACAGGGGTGCCTGGGTGTCAGTTGGTTAAGCGACTGACTCTAGATTTTGGCTCAGGTCATAATTCCGCGTCAGGTTCTGTGCTCAGCGGGGAGTCTGTGTGAGATTCTCTTTATCTCCTTCTCTCTCTGCCCCTCTCCCTGCTCAAAATTGCACACTCTCTCTTTCTCTCTCTCTCAAGTAAATAAACAAAATCTTAAAAAAAAAAAAAAAAAGAAAGCTGGCCTTGGACAGATATTTGTACACCCAGGTGCAAAGCAGCATTATTCACAACAGTCAAAAGGTGAAAGCAACTTGACAGATGAATGGTGTCTTAGTGGGCTTGGGCTTCTGTAACAAAAATACCATAGACTGGGTGGCTTATAAACAACAGAAATTTACTTCTCATAGTTCTGAAGGTTAGGAAGTCTAAGATCAAGGCACTGGCAGATTCAGTGGCTGGTGAGAACCTGCTTCCTGGTTCATGGATGTGGGGCTCTCTGGGACTTCTTTTAAAAGAGCACTAATCCTATTCATAAAGCTTCCACCCTCATGACCTATTCACTTCCCAAAGGCCCCACCTCCAAATACCATCTCATTGGAAATTAAGTTTCAACATATGAATTTGGAAGCAGGGGGGACACAAACATCAGTTCTATAATGAATGGATAAACATAATGTGGTATATATGTACAATGGACTATTATTCGGCCTCAGAAAGGATGGATATTGACACAGCTACAACACAGAATTATTGAATATTGAATATTATTGAATAAGCTTTAATGAATATTAAAGCTTAATGCTTAGTAGAATAAGCTGACAACGAAAGGACAAATACCACATGATTCCACTTATATAAAGTACCAAGAGTGGTCAAATTAATAGAGACAGAAAGTAGAATGGTGGTTGACAGGGGCTAGGGAGACGGAGATATGGGGAATATCGTTTAATTCGGTTTCAGTTTGGGAAAATGAAAAATGTTATGGAGATGGATGGTGGTGTAGACTACCATGCACACAAGTGTACTTAATGCCACTGAACTGTACACTGCAAAATGGTGAAAATGGTAAATTAAATGTATATTTTACCCCAATTGGAAAAAATTAAAAAATAAAGCTGGAAAAAAACCAATCATATGATGTCCCTATATAATTATTAATAAAATTTTAATTTTAATTTATAAAAATTCATCTCAGAGATGTAGCTTGTCCAAGACCCTCAGCTAATACTTGACTAAGCAAGTTTTATTTAATTCCAAAGTCATATATTTTTAATGATAGATAGATATGCCTTGCTAATTCATATGATGAAAAAATGTTTTCTTATTTTTCTGCATATCATTAAAAATGTAATTCTTAGTCCCAAAAGTTTTATAAATAATTAATAATTTTATATATAAATCACTTCCATGCAGGTGCTCAAACCAAAATTCTGGGAATTATTCTTGATTTTTCTCTTAATTTTATCCACACATGTAAACTGTTAGCAAATATCTTTAGCTCTAGCTCCTTAACATCTCCCCCATCTTTTCAGCCCTCCCACCTCCATCATTTGTAGCCTAGTCTAAAACACAATCATATTTCACCTAGACTATATCAATAGCCTCCTAATTTCTTTTGATACCCACCCCCCAGTCTTTCTCTATAGACTTGTAAACCAAAATACACAAAAGGTATTGCTCCTCGAGGATAGGCATGCGTTTTTGTGAAGGATCATAAAGTAAGTATTTTAGGCTGTGTGGGCCATATGCTCTTCATCACAAATACCTAACTCTGCCATGTAGCATGAAAACAGCCATAGATAACGCATAGATGTAAACAAATGTATGGGGTGGCATTTCAGTAAAACTTAATTACAAAAAGCAGGACGCGGGGCGCCTGGGTGGCTCAGTCGTTAAGTGTCTGCCTTCGGCTCAGGTCTTGATCCCAGGCTCCTGGGATCGAGCCCTGCATCGGGCTCCCTGCTCCAGGGGAAGCCTGCTTCTCCCTCTCCCACTCCCCCTGCTTGTGTTCCCTCTCTCTGTCAAATAAATAAATAAAAAATCTTTAAAAAAAAAAAAAAAAGCAGGACGCCACCGAATTTGGTCCACCCCTTCCCTAATTTAAGACTAACCAAATGCTTCCCATTGCCCTTAGAATAAAATACAAGTTCTTTAACTGACCCATGAGATTTTACATGATCTTGAATTGTCTATCTTCCCAGAGTTTTCTACCACTTTGTCCTACTTCACCCATATTCTGGGCATATATTCCTCCTTTCCCTCACAACTGTTTGAACATGAAAGTTTAATGTCAGCATATACCTTACACATGAACTCTTTATTCTGCCTGGGAT
>NC_138382.1:18628093-18635593 GCF_054177405.1 Leptonychotes weddellii | reverse complement strand
CCTCAACAATCAAATCAACTTGATAGTTATTATGCTCTAGCCTTTGAAAAATGCTTATAGGAACAACCATGATATTACGTACTACTACTGTGAATATGCATGTCCCCAATCATTATTACTCACCTCATATATGGCTATAGAATGAACCATAATGAAGACATCAAAGGTGGATATTATATTATTTCCCAAGGTATTTTCATCATGCTGAAAAAAAAAGAAGTAATCATTACCTTATAGTCATTTTCACTGACGTTTTTAAACATCAGTCAACATGTATTCAAGGTATCATTACATTCTTAATGATAGTAAGATACTACTTCTGTATCATTCATGCCTATGTCATACATTGAATGACTTTGACCTTGACTAAAATTTCCATAAGCACTCAAACTAATGCAATATTCAGCCTGAGAATAATGCAGGGGAAATAAAGGGAGACAGAGGTAAGTCCATGGCCTTTGATATTCAACTCTATCTACCAAACACATCACATGTTTGTGTGTGCATATGTGCATGCATTTGTGTGTCTGTATGTGTGTGTGTATTCTTGTGCATATATATGTGTTAAGATTTCAGCATTATTTTTCTTAAGATTTTATTTACTTATTTGAGAGAGAGAGACAAAGATAGTGATACAGAGCATCAGCGGGATGAGCAATCACGAGTGGGGAGGAGAAGGAGAAGCAGGCTCCCCGCTGAGCAGGGAGCACAATATGGGCTTGATCCCAGGACTCAGAGATCATGACCTGAGCAGAAGGCAGACGCTTAACCAACTGAGCCACCCAGCCACCCCTCAGCATTATTTTTCAAGCAAAAAAGTTAATGGAGACTTTTTAAAAAAAAATTTTATTGTTATGTTAATCACCATACCTTACACCATTAGTTTTTGATGTAGTGTTCCATGATTCATTGTTTACGTATAACACCCAGTTTAATGGAGACCTTTAACATTACTTAGTGTTAGTTAATTATTTTTTCAGAATTGCTTATCTATTTTTCAAGATCATAGAGTATTTGTTACGACTTTGTCTACACTGACAATTTGGCTTCACCTGATTATTTACTCTTGATGAGTATTTCAATTTCCTAATATGAACAATGATTAAAAACAACGAAGTCCAGGCGTTTAACATCTTGTAGAGGCCAAAAAAATAAATAAATAAATCATGAAGTGTTTCAAGAATCTTCATCTGTGATATACTGAGTGAACATATGCCAGAGAGGAAAGCCTAATGTGTATTAAAAGAGTGAAATTGAGAATGTTTGGCCACTTAGTTAAGCAAAACCAGTCTCAGGAAGATTTACATAGTATTCCCATTCTCAAAGTTGCCAGAGCATTGCTTATGGTGCTTGAATTTCTCCTTTTCTCCACTTCTTTACATGTTTAATTTCATGCATTAATTGCATTGAAAGTTCTCAGAAATAATAACATTGGCCTCATGGTTTTTTGTTTTTTGGGTTTTTTTTTTTTGTCATTCCCAGATTGCAAAGGCAGAGCTTCCTAAAAACAATTCCTCCTCTGATGGGGCCACACATGTGTCTCGCCCCTGACATTTCAGTGATGCAAGGACACTGATAAATCAACTTCCCATGTAATTACAGAACCTAAATGTGTAACATCCATCAAAATGTTTCTGTTTTCTCTCCATATGCTCTTTGTGGCCCCTTCCTCTTAGGAATTAAAACAGGCAGCCCCGATTTGTACATTTTTCATTGTGCTTCCAGTTTTTCTTAAGGTACGCAGCTTCATTCCACACCTGCTCTGGGTTTTCCCCTGTGCCTCTTTCTTACCCCTGCTGGTCTCACCCTTCCAACTTTATTTGACAAGGCATTCCAGCCCTTAGAGGGAGAAGTTTAATTGTGTCATTAATATGAAATTTACAGGAAATACAAGGAAGGGCTATTTTGAGAAAAAAAAATGGAACCTTTAAAAAGAAATAAATTATAAACTTAATTGACTCAAACTAACTCACTGCCTTATGCAATCAGGGCAAGCTTCCTGTCTGTCACTCTGCAGGTCTTTCTCTGTGGACTCATCGCCCTTCTGCTTGGATTCTCTGAGCAAAAAAAGAATAACATAATTTAGGTTGAACTAAAGGTCATTTGGAGAGCCTCCAGCTGTCCAGTTAACTAAACGACAAGAATAAAGGATTTGGGGCTCCCTCTTAAATTTCATTTTCTGTATTGTGACTAACTTGTAGCTGCGGATGTGTGAATTTCTTGATGAGTTTCCTTGGCCTCATCCCCAGTATAGTGAACCCCTAGACAGCTCATCTGTGCTTTGTTCTCACCCAGCATGCTCTTTGTTTGGAGTTGGTGGTGATGGATGCGTGTGGCATAAAAAAAACCTACGAAATCACTCAAACAGAAGGAACAGGAGAGGATTAGAGGAAACCAGCTGGCTAGAAGGAAATTGGCAGGGTTCAGCCAATGAAAGTCAACTTGCGAAGATTTAGTCTTCTGTTAGGTCATCTGTTTCCTCCTAACTAAACAACTCTTGGATATTTATAGACATAAATGAATTTTTATTCTCCTCAATAGCCAATAACTTGTCATTTCTGGTATTTGAATGTCAGTCATGGGGAAAAACAAGGACTTGTATATAGAACACTCAAGCATAGCTGCCTTCAAGTGGAAAACAAGGAACAGATATATTATTTTACTACACTGAATGCCAAACCAAAACAGAATTTGTGGAGACTTTATACAGTTGGCAGACATTATACATACTGCTGGACAGCTGCACATTATTTATAAGACTTTCCAAAGTTTAAGTATTTTTTAATATGTACATTTCCAGCCCTCTAACTTCAGACTTCCAAATTACCTGAAGAGTCTATAATCACTTTAGGTGACAAGATGTTTCCTCACCTAATTTCAACCCAGGTCTGAATCTCAGGAAAAAAAAACCTATTGCTCAAAGTTCAATTCATACTTCACCTGCTGAGGCAGTTAGCTTGTCTTTTGTTAATTTGTTTCATTTTGGTATAGTAGGTATCTCTAAACCTCATTTTTGTATCATTTTCACAGCAAAATCCATTACCATTTGATTGCATTTTTTTCTGATTTTTTTTTGCCTAGGTCAAAAAAGTCAAGGTGACTCAGTTTACTGTCACGTAGAACTAAATTTTGTTGTGTGTGGAGAGGTTGAGAAAACAATATGGGAAGTGTGTGTGTGTGTGTGTGTGTGTACATGCAATGCAATGATACATTTATATACCAGAAGAGACATATATAAAAGTACATGTGAATTTACATCAGACTTTTGACTTTTGAAAATTTAATTGCCATGTTTTTGTCTACTTTTCAGTGACTTGAAAGATCTTTGATCTAAAGGTCTAAGATCTAAAGATCTATGATCTTTAGAAATTTGTATTTTGCTGAATATGAATTTAAGTCACATGGGTTACAAGTATGAGGGACAGGAATAACCATATTCATGGTTGGTTATAACTAATTGTTCAAACCTACTTACCAGTAGGACCTTTGTGTTTTTGTCATGGCATGGGGTACACAGGAACTTCTGACAAAAATTACTTTTAATTTTCTTTAAATTAAAAATAAATATTATGTGAAAAATAAAGAAGTCTGTAAAAGCTGAAAAGGTTACTAATTTATGGTGTGAAAATGTGCCTAGGAAACTTGATTTGGGGGGGGAAGCATGCTTCAGATACAGCTAATAGCTCCTAAAAATATTACCTGATGACATATTTAGGACGTTGGTGCTACAGAGTCATGATTATATCCTCCTTGAAGTTCTAGAACAGGAGTTACATTCTCTAACATCTCTAGTGCCCAGGGAGGTAATATCTGAGCTGAGGGAACTACGGGGAAGAGCCATTCTGAGAAGTGTGGAGCTGTGGAAGACTCGTGAACACATGCCATGCCTAAAAGGGCAACAGGCATTCAGATACAGTCATCACAGGAAATAGAGGCTAGCATTGGCTGATCTTCGTTTTTTAGGAAAAGTCAGAAATCCACACTTATATGTGCAATTTTCCACTTTGTAAATATCAGCTCAACCAAAAAACAAAAAGCAACCCAAAAAGATACTCTATGGGCCAAAAAGAGACAAAAACAAAAAACACAATCCACAGTAACTGTCTAGTTTACAACTTCTGGCCTACGGTCTTCACAAACACATCTATATTTGCTTAGAAAAAAAGTGATGGTGTTGTTTACTAATCTCTGAATCATAAAGAGATGTGACATTAAAGGAAGTCTGCAGACTCCCTGTTGTTGAACCACCATCCTCTTTAAAAGTTTCTTCTAGAATTTCCAGAATATCCTCCATGAAAGAGTCGGCCAATGAGAGTCATTTGCACAAAGCTTAGAAGGCAGAAGGGATAGAGAGGCCATTATTCTCTGGAAACAGTTCTGCCTAGCCATGTGGGGAGATGTGATTCATGGGGACTTCTTGGTAAGCTCTTGACAACCACCCTTTTGCTGCCTTATGCTGAAATTGTTGGTGGGAATTTTCCAGAAATTCTTGAAAAATGCACAGCTTCCTGGGGCTTCCTTGAGAACCACATGATTCAGTGCTTAGGGCTGAGGGGATCAATAGGGACTATGCCCCCATGTGCTCCCTAAGTTTTAAGGTTGTTTAAATCTTTCATCCCTTATACTTCATAAAACTCTTCATAGCTGCAGTATGTAGAGTGGCTTCCAACCAAACCATCCAACCAAACCATAGTATCTGAATGAATAGGGATATGAAAATGGTTTTCTTAGATGATTTAGAATCATAGAGCTGCAGAACTGCAAAAATGAAGTTATTGAAACTGATTTAATTGATTATTAAATAAGATCAGGAAACCATTTTCCTTCATAGATATTAATCCATTGTTTGCTCAAGTATAGTTCATCTATTCAGTGACATATTTTTATCTGCCTGAACAGGTGGTTGAGGCAGGTAGCTGCAGAATGAAGAGAAGGTGGGTGGGAAATAAAAGATAATTCAAAACTACTGTACATCTCTTTATAAGTGGAACTAACCTCCATATAGACTACTTCCTTTTATCTCTTTTTCAGTTTTGGTTTTGGTTGACAGGAATCAAAATAGTGTCAAATATGGATTAAACTAATTTTAATTGATTGCTTAAACGAAAATCTGTATTTTGTTTATGTACTTCTGAAAATCTCCATGCTAAACGAGTTTCAACTATGCTTTTCCTTTACACACACATACATAAAGGCACACACGCATGGCTATTCAATCAATCACAACTTATTCCTGAGTAACTCACTACAGCATTTTTTGTTGTTATTTTTTAAAAGTGATTTATTTATTTGACAAATATTTAATGAACACCAATATGCGCCACATAGTCTTCTAGACACTCAGGATGTAGGGATAAAACAAATGGATTTACATTCTTGCAGGGGAAAATAGATAATAAGCAGATGCATAAATAAATACATATTAAGCACTGTAAGGCGTTCAAGAGGTATCTGGAGGTGTGTGGAAGCCTGGATATTTGAGCAGAGCCTAAGTAAAGTGATCTACTAGTATAAAGAGCAAGGAAGAAAGTATAGACAAATGTAGCTGTTTGGTAGAAGATGAGGCTCAAGAGGGAGCAGAACCCAAGATCCTACAGGCAACACATCAGATTTTATTCTGAAGGGAGGAAAAGTCGTGGAAGGGTTCCGTGCAGATATGATCTAATTTTCAGTTTTAATATGATCACTCTGGGAAGCTATGTGGAGATTTGAGTGGGAGGTCAAGAATAGAAATTTATGAAATTGAAACTGGAATTTTCTGCCTTGCAGGTGTCAGGATACTAATGCTCTCAGGGCCTCAGTATCTTTATCTGTGAAATAGGAAGGTTACTAGTACTTATTTCTGAAGTATGCTGAGGGAATTAGATGCGTTAACATATGTAGAGTATTTAGAGCCTCTCCAGGTAGGTGTTGGCCAGCAGGGGCAGTGGCTGAAGTGGTAACAACAGAAGCAACAGCAGGAGAGCCACTTTAATTCCCTGCCAAATAGTAAGCCCCATGAACAGTTCAGCCTTTGTCTTTCCAGAATTTTTCCTATACGCATACAAGCTATCATCACACAGTATTTTGCTGATTTGATATTTTTTCAAAGATGGGATCATACACATTTGTTCCCCCATCTAAATCCTTTAAGTTTTCACCCAGGATTATTCATGGACATTCTATTAAATAGTCCCCCTACTTATCGTGGTTTCGCTTTCCATAGTTTCAATTACCCACTGTCAACCATGGTCTGGAAATAGATGATCCTCCTTCTGACATACTGTGAGAAGGGCAATGGCAGCCTAACGCTACATCACAATGTCCATGTCATTCACCTCACTTCACCTCATCACACAGGCATTTTATCACCTCACGTAATCAGGTAAATGCGGTACAAGAAGATACTTAGAGAGAGAGAGAGAGACCACATTTACATAACTTTTCTCACAGTATATTGCTATAATTGTTCTTTTTTTGAAATTTATTTATTTATTTGAGAAAGATAAAGAGAGTGTGTGCCCTAGTGGGTGGAGGGGCAGAGGGAGGGAGACTCGCAAGCAGACTTCCCCGCTGAGCTCCATCCCATGACCTTGAGCTCATGACCTGAGCGGAAATCAACAGTCGGACACCTAAATGACTGAGCTTCCAGGCACCCCTTTTCTATTTTATTATTACTTACTATTGTTAACCTCTTACTGTGCCTAATTTATAAATTACACTTTATCATAGCTATGTATATATCAGAAAAATCATAGTATATATAGAGTTCAGTTCTATCCATGGTTTCATGCATCCAGTGGACCTTCGGACATACCCCTGCAGATAAGGTGGGACTACTGTGTATCAGTGCAAGTAGATCTACATAAATTGTTTAGTATTGCCTAGTATTCCATAGTGTAGATGCACTGCAATTTATTTAACATTTCTTGTACCTCTTTGAGGCTTTCTGTTTTTCTTGCCACGACATACACTGCTGTGATCATTTCATGTCATCATGCACCGTTTGTGCCCGAGTTACTGTGGGATAAATTCCTAGAGGTGGGGTTGATGGCTTGATGGTCACATGCATTTTAAATTTGAATTGTCACTTAGCAAATTACATTTTAAATAAGTACTTTTGGTTTATAATCCTACCAATGGTATTTCTGAGTCTTTTTTCACACAACCATAACAATCACATTATTTTTAAAATTTTGATAGTCTACGGTCAAAAATTCATCTCTTTTTATTTTGCCTGAATATAAATAATAGAAATAATAGGCACATTTTCTTACTTTATTGGTTCATATTTTTTTCTTTTTTGACTAGATTATTACTATTGTGGATCCCCCCCCCCATTTTTTGTTTCTTTCCCTTACTGCTTTGAAAGAAATCTTAAAAAAAAAAAGGGGGGGGGCGGAGCAAGATGGCGGAGGAGTAGGAGACCTGGATTTTGTCTCCTCTCAGGAATTCAGCTGGATAGGGATCAAACCATTCTGAACACCTACAAACTCAACAGGAGATCGAAGAAAAGAAGAG
>NC_138382.1:18598757-18627593 GCF_054177405.1 Leptonychotes weddellii | reverse complement strand
GTTATGCACAAACAATGAATCATGGAACACTACATCTAAAACTAATGATGTAATGTATGGGGATTAACATAAGAATTAAAAAAAAAAGTATTTATTTGAGAGAGAGAGCGTGTGTGTGCTAGTTGGGGAGGGGCAGAGGTAATCTCAAACAGACTACACTGAGCATGGAGTCCAACACCGGGCTCAATCTAAGCACCCTGAGATCATGACCTGGGTCGAAATCAAGAGTCGGATGCTTGACTGACTAAGCCACCCAGGTGCCCCAAAAGAGATCTTTTTATGTGAATAATATTGTTTTTTATATTGCCTATATTCCTTCTCACATGTGATTTGCTTTTAACCTCCACTGTGGTAATAATTAAGGTGACTACTGCATAATAGATTTCTAAAATTTTTTGTTTAGTCAAATTGACCAATATTTACTCTTTTAACTTCTTGTTTTTTTGTGTTGCTTCAAAAAGCCTTATGCCAAGTTTAAGCAATATTCTTCTAATATTTTATAGTTCTGAAATATTTCTGTGTGGATCAAAGATGAGTCTGGAATGAATTTATCCTTGATGGTGCAGAGAGACAATTATTTCAGATGAAAAATACTCAAATATTACAAAAGAATTCTTTTCTAAAGTAGAAATGTGCTTTATTTCCGGCTCTGGGTATAAAACCCACTGTGTGCTTGTCCATGCTCTTTCTTCCCCTCGGTGCCTACTTTGGAGGCCATGTGCTTCACATATCACTGTCTAGGTGGAAAGAGCCTGGATCCCTGAGTCAATACTAGGCAGGAAGCCACGAAGGAGAGCTCCAGAGCCACACTGGGCTCTGGGAGCAAGAAACAAATCTTTGTGGATTAAGCCCTGTGATATGGGGGCTTATTTGTTACTGCAGTACAGACAGGTCTATTCTGACTAATGCAGGCATGAATGTAAGTAATCACACTCCAGTGTGGGTTAAAACTGCTATAAGATTTCTGAGAAATAGAAGACCATTGACCATAAGAGTGAAAAGTAATTATTTCATGAAAGAGTAGAGATTTAAAAGGTAGAGAATGAGGAGTGCATATAAAA
Source organism: Leptonychotes weddellii (assembly GCF_054177405.1). NCBI lineage: Eukaryota > Metazoa > Chordata > Mammalia > Carnivora > Phocidae > Leptonychotes > Leptonychotes weddellii. The sequence goes on along the minus strand of NC_138382.1, from coordinate 18,626,532 downwards.
TTGCAGGGCCCATGTAAGCGCTACGGGCAATAAAGTACAAAAATCACAGGAAGCATATTAGAGAAATAGGTGGAAGTGAGAAGGCTAGATAAGTCAAGTAGATCCAGAACATTCATTAATATGAAAAAGCTAAGTTAAAACAGAGACTGCTAAATCAGGCAAGCTGTTCCATGGGTATTTTCTGGAAGGTACTTCTTTTCCTGTCTTGAGGATGCTTCTCCTTTTCCTGATGATTTATTTTGGGTGTTGTTTCTGTGCACAATGCTTCGATATCAATGGTGAGAGTAGTAGCCCACGCTGCCCCTCTGTTGATTGCTGTCCTCTGGCCTCAGGGGAACCACTTGTCACCTCATAGTGACTATGATGTCTACTACCGCAGAGGAGAAAAAATTCTCAGCTGTTGCAAAACATTTTCTAGTGATTTAAGGGTCTAGCAGTCTACCAACTCACTGTTATAATGAGCTGTGGGGCTTTTCCCTTGGATTTTGCAGGACGTGCCCTTGAATTATTTATAACAGAGCAGCCACCTGCTTGCAACAATTTTCCATTTTGCCTTGTGCTTACCTGGCCTTGTCAACTGGTATTGCAGGTACAGTGGCACTCTGCACTTCACCTTTCAACCCCTTATTAGAACATGCTGACCGTGAGCTGCCAGATGCCTTAAAAGTCCCTTTCTACTATGGCCATGGCCTTCGTCTAAATAGATAGTCTTATATGCTTCATTATGAAGAGCTGTGCTGGTTCAATTGTTCAACCAGGTGCTGTCAACTCCAGTGCTACTTCTTTTTTTTTTTTTCCTGAAAGACAGAAATTTATGAATATATATGCTTGTGTTGACAAAAAGCAATTTGAGTGGTGGGAAGGGGAAACCAACCCACCCGCATTCAAAAGCACAGCTCTGTGCTGGCAAACACGCGATGCCTTCGCTTTTTTTCTTCCTCCACTTTCACAAAAAGAAACATTACATGTTTGAGTAGACAACAAGAGGTACCATTAGGATTCAGAAAATTGAAAATTGAGACTGCAATAAAAAAAAAAAGATAGTCACAGGGGAATTTGTAATGGTTTCCCCACATTTTAGTGGAAAACTTCCGTTTTTTATTCACCTTACAAACAGTGTTCACAAACAACAGCAAAGAACAAAAGCTGTGATTTATATTTATGGACAGGTATACACGCACCCCTGACCTCCCGCTGCCTCCCTCGCCCTCCCTTGCCCTCTGTACCAGAAACAATTTATGGAGGCTGGTCTAAATAAACATTAAGGAGGCAAGGCCACAAACTGACAGCCAGGAAAATCAATGGTCTCCAGAAACCAGCAAGTAGGATCAATAAAAGAGATTAGGCATCACAAGCTAGTGTAAGGCAGTTACAGGTAAATGTGGCTTGCTCTTCATCTGACAAGGTTCTCGGCAACAGGATAAAAACTCAGATAAACAGAAGCACGCAGTGGGTAGTCAATGGAGGCTACTCCTGAGTTGCGGAGACTGACGGATGATCCCAGAAAGAAACGGATTTATGCAGAGGCTGGTGGGAATTTTCAATTGCTTTTCCAGCACCACCTCACATACCTGGGCAGCTGCCCATAGGAAGTAGTGCAGATGTATCTTTTGAAAATCTCTCTGCTTTTGCTTCTCACTACTTAGCTTTCCTTGGATTTATCTATTACTCCTTGACACAGGCCAGCACATCTTTGCCCTCCCTGTCCCCCTACACACCACACACACACACACACACACACACACACACACACACTCTCATATTCACCATTACTTTTATTAACAGAATTATTTATACTCGCATGCACCATGAGCATATCTGGGAACTGTTCGGATGCAAACTTAACCATACACATATACATATAGTCTCCAAAGAAAAGTCATCCACTCACACCTTAAAACACTGGACTGTTAACATGCAAACTTGATTTAACAACAGCAAAATAAAAGACAATCACATTGTTGAGTTTGTAAGTTAATGTCCAAAGCTTGTCAATAAAAGAATGAAGGATAATTATGTTCTTGAAAAACAGGAACTCTGAAAAAGGAAGGACCAAGGCAAAAGAGCCATTGCCTATTTGTAGAACTGGCAGTTAAAACTTGAAAATTCAAATCTTAGCTTCATAGGAATGGTTACCTTAAAAAAAATAGTGTTTTCCTTTGCCTCAGGAACTCCATTTTAGAAGTAGAGATAAGGCTTCTGTCTGACAAGAATATGACAAAACAACAGATGAAGAAGAGGACAGTTAAAAGGAGGAAGTTTAGTTTTTCTGAACACTAAAACAAGAATAGGAATTTAATTGAATTTTAATCAAGGGACAGGAGAGATGTGAGTCTAACTCTTGGTGGTAGCAGACTGGGAAAAATATTTTGAGGCACCTCCCATCCCATGAGTCTGGGCTTACCTGGTGACTTGCTTTGACAAATGTGATGTGTTGGAAACTGACACTGTGTGAGTTCAGAGCCTAGGTTTCAAGAAGCCTTAAATCTTATTCTCTTGATGCTCCTGATGGCCCACTATGAGCAACCTTAAGTTTTAGTTTTCAGCTTAACAAATGTAAATGTCTCTTACAAAAGAGTAACTTTTACTTGGGTTTTCAGAGCTTCTCCTGTGTCTGCTGTTTCTCAAAAATAATCATCCTAAAATAATCCTTATGCCAAAGAGGCATATGTGGGGATGACAAATTCTGCTCCCCTTCATTCCATACCCAAAATGAAAAATGAATACTGTGCTAGAACATGGAGGCACCTGGAACTCCCTGTTATAAAAAGATTCAAGTCACTTGCTTTTCTGTACTCGGTGTGCTTGGTGAGGTCACACGCAGATTCAGCTGAACCCTTTTCTGCTTACATTCTCTCAGGTCAAATAATTTCCCATCATACAGAAGGAGGCCAGTCTCTGTAACCCTGAGGTCAGGCTCACGTTGAAATATCATACAGATTGCTAAATACTTTGATTTACTCCAAACTCTGGTTTTCAATTTTTTTGTGGGCTATGTATACATAGCCTGGACGAATATGAATATTATTATATAGTCATGCTCTTGGAGTTTAAAGAAATTTATGCTGGCTCTGAAGGAGATCAGTCATCAGTCTAGAAGGCATTGGCAAGTCTTTTCACTTTGTATTGAGCTTGGTTTTCATGTCAAGCCAATTTTTTATGGAAGATCACAGCCCATTTTGGCCTATGATAAAATCATTATTGAGGAAATCATTATGTGTATCTTTCTGGAACTACACCAACTATTTTGTTCCAACTGCTCTTCTCATGCCCTTATTGACAGATCCAACTGTAATTAAATAAAGGTATATTTGGCATAAAGATGACTGTGTTCTTAACAAGGAAAGCACAACCTAGTCAGGAAATCACTTCTAACATCTGCCATTTACTTGCTTATGCAAGCTTAGACAAGTCACTTAGTTTCTCACCCTCTTTCCTTGGATTACGAATATACTGTATCTGTCTTACATGCTTCATAAGGTGTTTGTGAGGTTCAAAATAAAGAGACAGCTTTACATCAAATGTAATGGTTATAGCATATAAAAGACAAGTAATGCAATATTTATGAATCTAGTCACTTAACAAACAGCAGATAATTACTATGCCAGAAGCAAAGACAACTAGGATAGGGTTCTTGTAAACGTGGGCTCACATTCTAAATTCAGAAACAAATAAATAAGCAAAAACTATTTGGGAAAAGTAGAAATGACAATCACTCACCATCATTACTACTTACACAGTATTAAGAGTTAACACTGTATCGGCCCTATGCTAAGCTTTTTATATGCATTATCACATTTAAGCCTCATAATCCTCTATAAAGAGGAAATTCTTTTCACCATTTTACAAATGAGAATACTGAAATTTGAAATATTGAGGCATTTAGCATGACACTAAAACTTCAACTTATAATAACAGAGTAGGTGGAGATTTTAGGTGAGTTTATTTTTAAATATTTCAGGTCCCTGGGTATTATCTAGTTGATGAATTATTATAGCAGGCTATTTAGAAACAGGTCTGGAACACCAATCCCAAGTGTAGATTTGAATATCATCAGTGGCTATCACAACTTGGGGGTTTTATCTCCACAGGAGAGTCTGAACAGAAAGGAAGGAGAAAAATAAGGACAATCATGTCTGCGATGTCCATTCTCCTAAGGAGAACCCAGGTTCCAAACATCTAGGTTCCTGGCCTTGTTAAGGAGTCAGGGTTAAGTTTCTCCTTAGAAGAGGCCAGGAGTCAGAGAAGAGTTCCCATATGTTTTCTCTTAAGTTCCTATAGTCAGTTCATCCCTGGAGGAGCAAGCAGAAGCTACACTATCAGTCATCAGTTACTCTGAAGCACAGAATTCCAGAACATCCTGACATCTAAGCACTCTTTTTTTTTTTTAAAGATTTTATTTATGTATTTGACAGAGACAACAGCGAGAGAGGGAACACAAGCAGGGGGAATGGGAGAGGGAGAAGCAGGCTTCCTGACGAGCAGGGATCCCGATGTGGGGCTCGATCCCAGGACCCTGGGATCATGACCCGAGCCAAAGGCAGCCGCTTAACGACTGAGCCACCCAGGCGCCCCAAACTCTTGAATGACTAAGGATTGATTTTAATGAGTAGTAAGTGGCTGTTTATTTAAAAGAAATTACATCTTTATTTTCATTTTATTTTATATATTTATCTTTAATAATGTTATCTTTTTATATTTTGCAGAAATTAAATCTTCCATTTTGCTATTTTGCTCAAAAGGAAAATCTGTTTACAGTGATAGTAATTTTGGTTCTTGTTTGTAAATACTCCATTAATGATACCTATGGACCTACCATAGCTTGTAAGTTGGTATGTACATGATAGAAATACCATGTCTGTGGGTTCATATTCTCAAGGAGGCAGACTTTGCAACTTCACTTTTCTAATGGTAGCAAAAGCTACTATTAAACGAGAGGGGGAGCAATAGAAAGTTGGTGCACACATCCAGCAATGGAGGTGGCTGATAATAGTAGGACTAGCAAAAGATGATCAAAACTGTAGACAAAATAACTTTAGCTAACTCATGATTTTTTTTAAGAACAGTTTATGATTCTGGGGTGCCTGGGCGGCTCAGGCTGTTAAGCGTCTGCCTTGGGCTCAGGTCATAACCCCCGGGTCCTGGAATGAGATGGGCATCAGGCTCCCACTCAGCTGGGAGTCTGTTTATCCCTCTCCCTTTGCCCCTCCCCACCTCCTTTGAGTGCGTACTCTCTTTCTCTCTCTTTGCTCTCTCTCAAATAAATAAATAAAATCTTTAAGGAAAAAAAAAGAATAGTTTATGAATCTGAATTAACCAGCTAAGATAATAATTATTCGCAATAATAAAATAAATGTCTATATCTCCAGAAGAGGTGGAAACCAGTATAAGATACATTTCAGAAATTCTAAAATCTGAAATAGAGCCTTCTTTTAAAAGTTACCTCGAAGTGTTTGTAGTTAGATGTTGATGTACTGTAGGCCTCATTATTACCTGTATTATTAAGTACTATTGATCATATTGGTCATGGAGTCATTCAAAAATCATCAAATCATCTTAAAATATCAAAATTATCTTTTTGCTTCTTTGTTTTTTTTTTATTTTTCAGATGTACATATCAGAAAATGAAATGAGATGTTATCATATAATTTCCACCATGTATATTATCAACCTGAACTATTCTGGATTAAAAGTAGGTTCTTCAATGAAAAGAATACAGACTGACTTGTTTAGGAACAGACACTACATAAATGGGTAATATCAAGTAATATCAAGTTTTGTTCTTAATTGTAAATAAACTTTCACTGATACTTGCACATTCAAATCACTAAGAAATGGCTATTACTAGGCAAAAATTAATTCATTCACAAATAGTCACTTATAAGCAGAAACAGTTAAAGTCTAAAATTTTCCTAAGGCATAGATTAGTAAATTTGCCACATTATTTTTTTTTATCATTTTAGCATAGAAAATAGTGAGGCAAAATGACAGTTTTCCATCTGTGATATTTGAGGTGTGAAGGAAATGTGTTGTACTTTTTTCTAACTTATATAAAAATGATCTTGGGTTGGTTTCCAAATGAAGAAAATATTTTTACACAGCTGCAGTGCAAGAATATTCCTGGAACGAATAGAGAAATAGTCTTCATTTTTAAAGGGCTTGAAATTTGGAGGATAGTATCACCAACAATACACATTTGCAGAGCAATTCATAATTATCAAGGTACTTTTACCTTCATTATCTCAATTGAGCTTTACAAAACCCTGAGAAGAGGGGGAAAGAGAACATCTCCATCTACAAAAATTATTTTAATTTTTAAAATAAAATTAGCTTTATTTTTTGCTTGTGTGGAATTTCTGAACATTCAAAAGTTATTTAAAGAAAATAAGAAATTCAGGGATGCCTGGGTGGCTTAGTAGGTAAAGCATCTGCCTTCCGCTCAGGTCATGATCTCAGGGTCCTGGGATCATGAGCCAATCTGCATTGGCTCCCTGCTCAGCAGGGAGCCTGCCCCTCCCTCCCATTTGTGCGCTCTCTGGCTCTCTCTCGCTCATAAAAAATTAAAAAAAAAGAAAAGAAATTCTTGACATCCCACTCTACAGATAACCAATGTAAATATTTCCACTATGGACTTAAAGAACTTTTTCTAGTAATATTAAAAATGTATACAGATTATACTATATATAATGATTTTTAAGCTGCTTTTTTCCACATACCATTAGTATATTTTATGTTCATTAATTAGATATTTATATTATGATTTTGAAATGGCTGTTCATTTGCTCCCAAAATACAATCAGTGTTTAAATACACTCCTTAGAAACTGAAGTTGCTAGACAACTAACCACAGGAAGGTGAGATGAGTACTCCTTTATTATTACTACTTAAAACAGCTGTTATATGTTAAATATTTAAAGAAAATATTAACCAGATGTATGAGTTTCAATTCTATATAAACTCGAAAGCACTTCTTCACAACATAGCAATAAAATGGGAGCTAAAAAAAATACCGGCTAGATATCTGAATTGCAAACATTCAGTATAGACACCTTTGAAGCAAAAGTGAATTGAAAGCTAATATTTGGCTGGGAAATAAATTACATTTTGGCCACTTTTGCCTAACACAATTTCCTTCCTATTTCCTCATCATAAACAGAAATTAGTTTGGTTTGCCAGGATCAACCTCATAACTGAGAGAGATAATTGGATTATTTAAAAATCTGTAGTGTACCTCAGCTTGATTACTTTGTTACCTTTGAATTTCTGAGGAATAAATCAGCCTTGAGCAGGCCACCTTTAAAAAAATCCAAACTGGAGTCTAATCCTGATTTAAAATATCTTAAAATGTTTCTTAGTTATCTTTCTCATTTTGTCTAAGGGCTTTAAAATGCTCTGTAGACACTATCTCATTAATTCTTAGAGGATCCCTGGGCAGCAATTGTAGTAGAGGTTTTCCTATTACTATCACCATTCCCATGAAATGGAGGCCCTGGGAGGTCCCATGAATTGCTCAAGGTTATAGACTGAAGCCAAGGAGTAGCTAAACCCAGAATCCAGGTCCCCGGGCTCCCTTTCCATATGGCATTTTCTCTCTGCAATAAATAACATTGCTGTTCTGGAAGCTGACTCTCTGATCATGTTTTATGCAGCAGAATTCAAATTAATAGGAGTTGCTCAGTGCTGTGATATCCATTTTAGACAGAGGCTGGGTATGCTTATGTAACACAAGAAATGCAGCACTCTGAGTCCCTTTGTTTTGCCCTCATAATGATCTTTGTGGACTGCCCTGTGATGGGTAGAACTATGGAGATTGGTATTTATCATTAAGGAGACTGAAATGACAATACCAGCTCGTTCACAATCCATCACCCACTGCATATAAACATGGGCAGAGTTTAGATAAGTTGAATAAAAGCTCCCTCAACATTTGACAAACTTGGTGACTCATCAGAAAAATCACAGATTGAATGGTGTAAATTCTTTGAAATCAGGTAAAGGCAATTCTTTAAACAGCGCACTTGGAGAGACTAGAGTTTTCTTTCTTGACTGTAGTTCCCTCACACTCATTTTAAAATCAGCTAGAAGGTTAACAATTTTTTTTTTAATAGTGGGCTTCCCACTGCTACTCCCCTGCATGAAGTCATAATTCTCTGTTTGTGGCATCATAAACATTTCCATAGCAACTGATGGTGATATCAGAGCTCAAGACTAGAGTTTCAAGAGGGAAAGGAACTATAGGGACAGATGATATCTTAAAAATAAAGATTATGTTTTCAAGCAGATGTTCCTAAAAGAAAAGAAATGAATGGAAAGATTACCCACATTAAGGGAAAATCATAATTAGAATGTAGATGCTTATTATGTAATCATTCAGCTAATGATCTCTTTTCTAGAACAAAGGATAGAAATTGAAAAAGGGAAAAAATGAGGGAAATATATCAATGAGAGGATCTTTTATGAACCAATCTATTATTTTAAATACAGATGGCAATATATTTCTTAAATATAGCTGAGGATGCTTAGTGTTGGATGTACACTAAAGAGATAATTATAATTGCAAGCATTGCTGAATCCATAGGGAAATTTGAGTAGTGTGTTTTCACTGAGGTACTCTGAGGAAGATATGCCATAAACCATGTTCATGTATTAGTGATATAAGCTGTTTAACACTAATTATCCAAGTAGAGATTAAATTTCACATTTTATCATGATCTCATACCCTTGCCACACAAAGCATGATTTATGCATTTCAGATTCGTTTGAGATCTTTTTGTGTTAATGGACTTTTATACCTAGTGTAGCACCAAGAAATGTTGACTCATGTTTCAATACAAACTGAAAACTGAAAAATATAAATTTTTCATTTATTGCTGTCATAGTGAAGAGATAGGAGAGGATGGTACAGTAGGCAGCTTCTAACTTGGCCCCCCATGAGCCCTACTTCCTGGTATTCACAGCCTTATCTAATCTCCCTTTGGGTATGGGCTGGATTTAATCTACTTCTAAAAGAATATGGCAGGAGTGATGGGATTTCAATTCTGGGATAAGTTACCAAAGGAGTATGGCTTCCACCTTGGACACTTGCTCTCCAGCTGCCCAGTTTGGGGAAAAACTAGCTGCCCTATCTAGCCAGGGTGATCAACTGTCAAAGCTTTCCTAGAACTTTCCTGCTTTTAACACTGAAAGTCCTGTATATGGAACAGTTGGTCCCCTAGCAAGAGGGCCATGTGAGTAAGCTTAGAATCCCCTGAGGCCTGCCAACAGCCATGTGAATTAACTTGGAAGGGTTCCTTCTAAAGAAAGGGCCAGCCACCTTTTTCTGTAAAGGGCCAGAGAGAAAATATTTTAGGCTTTGCAGGCCATTATAGTCTCTGTTACCATGTTTTAATAGTATATGGGATTTGTTTTAATTTGGTATGGGAAGACACACATGAAAATGATTGTCATTAAGATAAAAGTTTTTATTATATTCATATAGCATGGTATGCAGGACTATTTAGGGAAGTATGTAGGTACAATGAGCAGTCAGAGAGGGGAACTGCAGGTTGAGAGCTTTTATTGTGGTTTTCCTGGGAAGGAATGGGCAAGGCAAAGTAAATAGGATAAGAAACAAGCTTAGGATTGAACAGTTTGAAAAGTGTGGGCAGGCTTTGGGCACAGGGGTTGTCCCTAGTTGTCTAGTACCTGGGCCTGGAGTGATTAGGCCAGGGGATAGTGGCTTAGAGTATAAAAGAAGATGGTTGGAGGTATGGGCTCTGGATTGATTGGTTTATATATCAAAGGTGATCTCTCAGGCAAGTTATTATCTCTGGGAATTAGCTAACCCTGGTAGGGGCTGTCCCTCCCAGGTCAGCAAAGCCCCAGATATCACAGCATCAAGAATACAGAAAATAGGAGGGGCGCCTGGGTGGCTCAGTTGGTTGAGCGACTGCCTTCGGCTCAGGTCATGATCCTGGAGTCCTGGGATCGAGTCCCGCATCGGGCTCCCTGCTCGGCAGGGAGTCTGCTTCTCCCTCTGACCCTCCTCCCTCTCATTCTCTCTGTCTCAAATAAATAAATAAAATCTTTAAAAAAAAAAAAAAGAATACAGAAAATAGGAAAACATAATTAATACACACGAGTAGTCAACTCCGCCATTGTAAAGCAAAAACAGCCATACACAATATATAAACTAATGAGCGTTGCTGTGCTCCTGTAAAGCATAGTTTGCTGACTCCTGTTTAGGGCCTGCCAATAGCCACTTGACTTAAATTGAAAGCAGGCCCTTCCCCAAAAGAGCCTTTCAGAAGAGACTGCAGTTCTGGCCACAGCTTGACTGTGTCCTCATGAGAGATCCTGAGCTATAACAATCCATACCCCCCCCTTCGCCCCACCACCGCCCCAGCTAAACTATGCCCAGATTCCTGATCCACAAAAACTATGAGATCATAAATATCTGTTGCTTAATGTCACTATGCTTCAGGGCACTTGTTATGCAATAATAGATAACTAATAAAGATGGGTTGAGTAGAAATAGCACAGAATCTTGAAAAGGATCTTGAGTATTTAATGAATCTTTTTCTTTCTTTTTTTTTAAGTGCTCCATGCTGGAGCCTCTTCTACAACACCTTTGATAAGTCATTCAGACTCTCCTTCAACATTTTTTCTGGAAATTCCTTAGCTCTCAAGAAGTCCATTTCATTTTTTGACAATTCTAATCATTGTAAAAAGCATTTCTTGAGATTGGAGTAGGGGACCAAAACTTTCCCTCTCAAAATCATGTATCACTGTCTGAGCTCAGGCTCTGTGGCTTGACCCTCTAATCCAGCAATTTCCAAACTTTGTTTGTGGATTGGTGTACCTATTGTATTTGACACCTGGAACAGACCATTTTTTAACAACCTTCTCTATACAACCAAATTATTTTCAATAATAATAATAATGACTATCAGTCAGAAATCATTATTTTTAAATGGTTCTTTGTTTTTAAAAACAATTTTAAAAGAAAAAATAAATTTCATTTTTAGAGATATTATTCAATTTCAGTAATTTATTACTGAAATAAAATTTGCTTTCTCCAAACAAAAATAATATTCCTCTGCAATGGTATAAGTGTTTGCGTCCCCCCTAAATTCATAAGTTGAAATCCTAACCCCCAAAAGTAATGGTATTTGGAGGTGGGGTCTTGGGAGATGCTTATATCATGAAGGTAAGAGCTCTCACGAATGGATCAGTGCCTTTAAAAGAGGCTCCAGAGAGATTCCCTACCCTCTCCCACCACATGAAGACATAGCAGGAAGGCACCATCTATGAACGAGGAGGTCCTCTCTAAACACCGAATCTGCTGGTGCCATGATCCTGGACTGTCAGCCACCCGAACGGTGAGAAATGAATGTGAGTTGTTTATAAGCCACCCAGTCTGTGGTATTTTGTTACAGCAGCCTGAGTGCACTAAAACAAACTTGCAATTTGTAATCTGCTTCACAGCTTTATAATTTAAACCCAAACAAATCTCCAAGTGATCAGATAGAACAACAAAACCGCTGGGACTCAAGTTCTGGTTCTTGAACTTCACAATCACCCTACCCACATTGTTTATTTCAAATCTACTGTTTCATTGCAGAAATCTGTAATCCCACAGTGACTAAAGACTGTGACCAAGGCAAGCATGAACGGTTCAGAACCATTAGGAATTTACTCTAGAAACCAATTCCTGGAACAGTCGGTGTGTTTTGGAGGCTGGGAGTTTTCCAAATTAGCTTCCATGCAGAATACAATGTTTATTGAAGTATATAATAAAAACATGCCAATCTGAGGCTTACAAATCTATCATTAAAACCTAAAAGTAACTGCAACAATTATTTTGAACTCAGATCAACAAAAGCTTTTTGGTGGAGGAATATTTTTTTTCCACTGACATTATTCAGAATTGCTGACACATGGTGATAATAAAAAGCAGGCTGACTTTTTCCTGGTATTATTTTAGAGTCACTCTAGTGCCTGAATCAAAGGCAGTCTTCCCTTGCTACCTGTGGAAGTCTATTTTATAAAGCTGGGGAGAGCAGAGTTTCTCTAGTCAAAACTTGAGCAAAAGACTCTCCACCACCTGATCTGTGCCTGGTTGGGGAAAAGCCAGTGAAGATCTCCCGAAGGCATTTCTACAGAAGCACCAGAGCTCCATGGAGGAAATCCACAAATTAAAGTCAAACCTATCTGGAAGGAGCTCATTTGCACCGGAAATCTGTGATAGTGGTGGGAAAAGGAGCTTTGAGATGTACAGGGCCAAAGTTGGCCTTGTACATTTCTAAACTATCAGTAATTAAAAACAGTCATCAACTATGCTAGGAAGAAAACTGAAGCATCTTTCTATTCTATCTTTCTCTTCTCTCTCTATAAATAATAGAAATTTATATTATAATATGTTGTAATATGAAGACTTGCTCAAAGAGTCTGCAGTTCAAAATGTAGGCTAAAAAGTATCATAGACGTGTGTCAGGCGGTTAACAACATGAATGGCATTTTTTTTCCTCTGGACTTTAGGATGTTTCTAGTATTTGCTAATTTTTTAAACATTGTAACTTGCTGTAGCATAGTTTACATCCTCAATAAATATCTAATTTTCTTTTCTTAAAGAGGGTCCCCAAACTATATAAACATTAGGCCTCACAATATCTGGGCCACTCCTGCTGAAAAGCACCAATTTGGTCAAACTCTCTCTCTCTCCTCCTCCTCTTTTTCCTCCTTTTTCAACAAATAAGGAAATGGAGACATAAAGAAGTTTAATCCATCCTCTCTCCACATAAATGTACTAAAAATATATGATGACCACTTTCACATCTTCCCATAAACTTCTTTTTCCTTTTACTAAACTTTCTCGAGAGGCTTTGCTGTCTCTTTAGACTTTAGCCTAGTGCCAGCAATATAAAAGTTTATACTTTCCTCTTGAATAAATGAATGCTTATTTTGTGTTAGTTATTTCTCACATAATTTGTTTTCCAGATCTGGAATATGTAAACTGTCCCATTTCCCCTTTTCTGAGCACATTCTAGTCTGTTGATGTCCCTTTTAAATTGCAACACCTACAACTATGCATATGGCATGAATTTTATGTTTGGTATTCACTAATTAAAAAACTCAACACTTTCCTTCCCTTAGACTGATTCTAATAACCATACCACACTATTCTCTCTGAATCTAACAAAAAGCAATGCTGCTTTTATTTTTTTAAAAAGATTATTTATTTATTTGTTGGGGGGGAGGGACAGAGAGAGAAAATCTCAAGCAGACTTGGTGCTGAGCCCAGAGACGGACACAGGGCTCGATCTTGCGACCCTGAGATCATGACCTGAGCCAAAACCAAGAGTCAGAGGCTTAACTGACTGAGCCACCAAGGTACCCCTCTCTGAATCTAACTTTAAAAAATGGTCAGAGGTTTACTTAGAAACAATAGGAAGCACGAAATGGATATTTATAACCATTATCTCACATTAAGAAAAGTTTTTTAAAAGTCAACAATGGTCTCAATTCCAGGGTTTAGAATTATCTGGCAAAGTCCATTTCAGAATAGCATTTACATAATTCTGGAAAGAAAAATAAGGAATGTCTTACCATATATCACAATGTTTTGTATATTATTGTATTTCTCAAGTATATCAATACTACATATCACAAGTATCATATAACCAAGTGCAGTTCAAGGGGTTGGCCCATGACATGAGCACTCATGCCTTGCACCACTAAGAGACAAAAGCCTGTGAGAAGAAAGGGTGGGAACAGGGAACAGGGAACAGGTACTTAAACCCCTGTCCTCTGCAGCTACTTCTGTTTGGAAGAGGTACTCTGGGCAGATGTTTGGAAAAATCCCAGCCCCCATCTTATTTTAAGCCACTACCATCTCTTCCTGAGGATACTACAGCTTTCTGATTTGCGCTAAAACTTTTGAGCCCTTCCCCTTGTTTCTGCCAGGAGAGATGAAGGACACTTGTTCAGTCTGTCATTAGAAGGGCTTCTTTCTTTTTGTTCTTGCCTTACAATTTGGCTTTGGTCTGACCAGTCAGCAATCTTACAGAGTCTGTCTGTCCGTGACATGAAGAAATCAGGTACAGGCATTGTCTATGGCGCAAATCCAAAAATTAGGTTTGGCCAGGGGTATGAGGATGCAGAACTACAAATATGTAGTGAGATTTCTAATTTCTTGAATTTTCCATCAAGAAGAGGCAGCATTTATGTTGCCCATCTAGAAATTCTTTAGATGTCAGTTATGAGTCTCCCATTCACAACATTGAGTATTCAAAGGTGGACAGAGGCAGAACTGGGGTAAGCAAAGATTACCTATGAGACCCTCCACTCTTCATTTTGCCAACCCTTCCCCAGATGATAACATGCCTCTGAGTACTGGCGTGGGGCTCTGTTGTTTTCATCTATTTTCACTAGTTTCTTGGTAGGTTTTATGTTTCCTGCCTCTTTTCAAGACCCACCACCCACCAAGTAATTGATCTCAAATGTCTATTCAATTCATCTGTGTCTGCCTAATATAAAGATGTAATGTGGATGAGGTTAAGCAAATAAACCTATTCTAAGTCTCTGAAGAGTTACATTGAGGCAAGAAATTGGGGATTTCCCAGGGAGAATATACCTGAGAGCAGTAGCTTTCTAACTCTTTTTAACCTAGACTCATTGCAATTGTTAAACAACAAAATTCAACCAAGTGAATTTGAAGATCTAAGTGGCTTTATTAAATAATTCATGAATCAGGTAGCATCCCATCTAGCAAATCAAAAGGAGCTCCACCTAGCTGCTTAAAAGGAAAGGTTTTTAAAAGTAGAGAAGGAGGGGAAAAAGGAAAAGAATCCATTATTTGAGGCAAAGCCATCCTCCAAAGCAGAACAGAAAGGGTCTACCGGTAAATTTCCTCATGTTAACCAGGAAATTCCAGGTTGACTGGTTAAAGGTTACCTTCTGGGGGTGGTGGTAGGGTTGAAATTGCAGTTAGATTGAGATTAAGTCTTGGTTTGCTGATATGGAGGCCCTAACATGAGTGATTCTATTTTGGGCCTGTGCTTTACTTTTTAACATAATGAATCCATTCGGCACTGTGACACATTCATCCACCCAGATAGATAGATAGATAGATAGATAGATAGATAGATAGATATAGAAACTAGATATCTAGAAACTATAGATAGATATAAACTAGATAGATCTAGATAGATATATAGATCTAGATAGATAGATATAAATGAAATAAAAACAAGGAATTCACAAAATACTGGAGAAGGCACTATAATGTTTTCAATTTTTTAAAATTTATTATTATTATTATTATTATTATTTTATGTGGGGCCTGAACTCAACCACCCTGAGATCAAGACCCAACCTGAGATCAGGAGTCGGATGCTTAACCGACTGAGCCACCCAGGTGCCCCTATGATGTTTTCTATTAAACTTTTTTTCTAGTGCTGGTCAATTCTCACTCATTTTATTCTATTACCCACTGGAGGGTCATGTGCATCATTTGAAAAACACTGCCCCACGGGAAACATCAGCAGGCCCCTCTCTCCTGAGCCACAGCAGTGAACGTACCCTATCAGAAATCATGTTGCAGCCCAGCCTGGAACACAGCACAGCAAATGTGAGGGTTTGAGGGAACAGGGAGTGCACTTGCCTCCCACCTCTGTAAAACAGCCTGTTCTTGCTTTGCTTTTCCTCCTGTATTCTCAGTAACAATGTGATCACACCATATGTACTATTTTGTATTTCTCTGGTCTGCTTTCTCAAATATGCATAACAAGAAAAATGAATAGCACTAATGTCATTTTGTTAAATATGTCTATTATAGAGATGCTATGGTTCAGTGCTAATGGAGTTTTTTGGTCTTTCTGAATTCCTGATGTTGCATGCTACAGTGATTTATGGAAGGCCAGAGTGTTTTGCTGCAGCAAAGGTCTGTCATGTTAAACACCCACCAGCTCCCTGCCTATTTTGTTCCACAACCCACATTAATTTTCCTGTGACTCAACCCCTACATTCAATCCATCATGAGTCCTATTGACTCTACCTCCAAAATATACTATATATATATATATGACAGTATCTTCCCAGCCCCACTTTATTTTAAGCCACCACCATCTCTTCCTGAGGATACTACAATGTCCTCTTAATTGGTTCCCCTGCTTCCAGTCTTGCCTTTCCACAGTCCATTGTTCATCCCACAATTAAAGTGTTCATTTCAAATGTAAATTAGGCAAGGTCACGTCCTGCTTAAAGAAGGGAATATAAAGATATGTGGTGTGTGCGTGAGAAAACTCTCTCTCTCTAAAGTAGCATGGTTGCTTTAAGAGAGGAATGCCACCTAAAATGTGCAGTTTTCTCAATTGTTGAAATCTTCAGTTATGTGTAGTTCTGTGTGAATGCAAAAATAAGGGTGAAAAAAATGAAAACCAGTAATTCATTTGTCCCAACTGAATCTCTGTCTCTCTCCCCCGCACTTCCCTCTCTTACACACATACACACACACACACACACACACAAACGTTGGTGGCTTCTAAATCCTAAACCTTGCCACAGCTTCTAGTGCCTACTTGATCTAGGCCTGCCTCCTTCTCATAGATACTCCTCAGGTACTACTCTCCCTCTCCTTTCTATTTTCCAGCCATACTCAGCACCTTTTCATCCTCCAGACACACTGAGCTTTCCCTAGCTGATAGATTCTTTGCATGACCAGTATCCTTCCATTCTTCATGTCTTGGCTCAAATGGCTCCTTAAAAAAAACCCTTCCCTAAAGCAGCACTTCCAAGCCCACTGGGTTTCCTTTATCACAATCGGAACCAACCTTGTTTACTCCTTTATATGCATATTTGTTTGTTTCCCTCTATTAGCAAATAAGACCTCATGAGGCATATTCACCATTAAATTCCAGTACTCAGAAAAGTGCTTGTTACATAGTAGGCCTTCAATAAACTTATGAAAATTAAGACTTGCTTATGATATGTTATGCTTATGTTTAATATGCTATGTTCAAATGGAGAATGGCATTTAAGCAATTTTTCTTTATTAAAAAAATAAAAGCCCATTGCGCTCTTTACTTTTTACAACTAAAAGTTACTTTCAGAACATTTGAAAACGCAACTTACTAATTTGTTGATTATTCACAAATGCTGATTCCTCAAATGATTGTCCTAATTGGCACGGATTAGAGAAAATGTGCATTATATTTTCCCTACCTGGTAAAAATTAATGCTGATTTAAGATTCCCAGTCTGCCCACACTGTTCATAAATAATTACTTTCTCAGGGCAAAAATAGTAACAGAAAAAAGTACTCTATTTGATTTGTCAATATTCTTTATAGCTTTTAAAATAACCAATCTCCATATCAGTTAGATACAAAAGATGGTCAACCAAGAGTTGAGCTGAATCTTTGTCCCTTTTTTTTGTGACAGGGATATTTGTGAAGGACTTTTCAAGGATACCTTACAGCAGCATGAGATTAACCAACCACAGCCAGTATCCAAAATTCTTAAGCTCATTTCAGGACCATAGAACTCTGGAAAATTCTGTGCATGTTTAAGTAAAACTAGTAGTTGCCTGGATATTTGTAAGGGTGCAAAAGCATTTGTTTCAGCTCAAGATCATCTTTCCACCAGAAGCCAGTCCTCCCTGGGTTAGGAATGGAAGTTACCTCCATGTAACCTACACTGACATCTCAATCAACCTATTCCTCTTCTGCATCAGCTAATCATTTCCTTATAGGTACATCCCGGAGTACACTGAAATACTTGACCTACTTGCGTCAGTTAGGCAAAACATTCGTGCCTCCTGGCAAACACATCCAGTCACACTTTCTCATCACCATCATTGTTAAGACAAGAAGAATTTTTACCACGTTTTATAATGTCCCAACATTAACAGGATCAGCAGCTGACTTGTAACGCACACTAAGTGCTGGTCACTCTGCTCACCAATCTTTATTCATCATTTCACTTAATTCTCCCCTGCCTCAAAACTTTTGAAACAGCTACAATTATTATCCCCATGCTGCACACAAGGAAAGCAGGGCCCAGAAAAGCTAACTAGGTTTCCCAGGGCCATATGCTGAGATTCAAGTCCAGCACCGTGAATCATGCCCTGTGCTCCTATAGCCAATCCATTCTCCCATTTCCAATGGTGCCATCAGTGGTGTGTTCCTGTCCCCTGGGAGCAGCTCCTTCTTCCCAACGTCCCCCCACTTCCTAGCTGCTGTGCTCTAAGTGTCTCTCACGAACAGAGGAGCCATGTGACTCACTGTGACCTATTCAGAACTACAAAGAGACAGAAACATTCATTTCTTCATTGTCTCAACTTGCTGAGTGGTCTCCCAGCTTGTCCCATCAGCAGAATCAGGGAACACCTGCTCTGAACTTTGGAGTCTGTCTTCTTCCTTTCTTACTCTTCCCCAGGAAGTAGGAAAAGATAGGAAGGACACCACTTTCATAAACCCAGGAAAGGAAAAGCCACCCATGTAGGGAAAAGAAATGCCACTTCACCTCTTATACCACTTCCTTGACATCACTTGTCTCCCAGGAACTAGGGGAATGGAGTCATGTTTAAATGAAAAGCCTTCATACCTTTTCTCAATCTCATAGCTCAAGACAACTCCAAGGTCAATTTTCTTCCAGGCTTAACTTAATAACTACTTGGAACAAGGAGAGGAGAGGAGAACAATCTATTTTCTTCCACACAGATAAGCAAGCACGAAGGTTCAAGACTGATTTAACATTTTGTATTTGGGTGCTGCTCTCAGCATAAAGGTGATAGAAATGACTACAGATTTATGTGAGGACATAAATAGAGATGCCATTTTAAGGTGTGATGAGCAAAAATCCTCCAGCTTTTGACCAAAGTCATTTTTTTAATGAAATATTGACTAATAATTCTTCACTAAAATAAGTAAAAATGCATTTCAAGAGACAAGAAACCAAGCTTTGTCCAGCTTAAGCCATACGGTTCCACAAGTATATTCTTCCCACAAAGAAGTGTTTATCACAGGCTTGCACACCGTTTGGAAACACATTAAGAATTGTGTTTGTTTTCTTCTTTTTCTATTATCCTGTTTCTTCTTCATACTTTTTTTTAGTCATACACCTTTAGAGTCTATAATTTGTGAATTGTTTCTTACAAACACAAAGCTATTGCCACGTAAACTTAATTTGTTATAATTTCAAAGTCTCTAGGAATATAAAACAAATCAATAACATAAATAAAGTAAAAACACTATAGGGAAGACTGCCTAAGAAATCAAATAATTCAGGTAAACCATATAACTGTGAGTTTAGGTAGGCAGTCTTCCATTACACACACACATACATGCACACATATCTGAATTTTGCATATATATAAGATATATATATGTCTTTCTTTTTTAATGTCATATCATCTGCTGTACTTTGTTATAAGATGGCAATAAATTCAAGTTGGATTAAGAAGTTTTCCATATCAACCCCTGAGGACAGCTGATTATAG
This sequence comes from Leptonychotes weddellii, assembly GCF_054177405.1. Lineage (NCBI taxonomy): Eukaryota > Metazoa > Chordata > Mammalia > Carnivora > Phocidae > Leptonychotes > Leptonychotes weddellii. Next base: position 18,607,054 of record NC_138382.1, on the reverse strand, counting down.
GTCTGACCTTTTGAGATTCTGTGTATTTCCCACTTAATCAGTGCTAGAATGAGCTTCTGCTAAGTGGGATCTATAGGATTCCTATGGGAAAAGTGAAGCCATTTAAAAAATAATGAGCCTCCCTTCTATCCCCATTCCCTTTCCATTTTGAGCTCTATTAGGCCATGGTAACAGTCTTCATCTAGGCTATACAAAAGCATAGGATAAGCATATACTGTTTGCACTATGCAGGCAAAGAATGTGCTCAGAAAGGTTTTGGGGAGCTCAGAATGTAAGTGACACTTTACAACAGGATAAAAAAAAAAGTGTTACTTGTCCTTTTACTGATGACAAAAAAAAAAAGTTGCAAAAAAGTCCTCTGGGGCTTTTAAGCTTCAGGATCTCAGATTTTGACAGTGTAATTGGTTCCCTGTTGCCTGAGCAATCATATAGAATTGGAACTATCTCCATTTTGTCTTGTTACAGTAACACACTTGATAGTTTAGATATGATCTCACAAATACTCTAGTTTGGTCACCAGTTCATTTCTTAAAACCCACAATTTGTGTGTGTGTGTGTGTTACATGCCCCCTAATCCCATTCCCTAATACCCCTAATTTCCTTCCCCAACCTTCTGTGAAACTGAACAGCATAATAGATGTAATTAGACCTTCCATAATAGGACCAAATGGAGCAAGCAAGGAGACTCCTTCTAGGGAAGCAATCAGCGCATTAGGTCCCCAGGACTGAAACCACTTTTAACAAGGTTTGGGGCTTAGGGAATGTCAGCCTAGGCTTCTATTGCTTCCCCAAGAGGAAGCTCTACCCTGAATGCAAATCTTCATTTACCATTTCTACAAAAGGAAGGGAAAGAACATTAGCTACTTTATTGCACACATAATGAAGCAAACTGGAGCTGTTAATATTTTGTTATCAGCAGTAAATCAACTGTTCACAAGTGCTCTAAAGTATAAATGTGTATTTCATCAGTATTTTAAAGCCATTCTCTACGTTTTCACCACCATCTGTTGGAAGAAGGTAATACCAAATTGTGTCAAACAAAGGCAGCCTTTATGTTTTCAGAAGCATGCTGAATTCTTTCTATACGGGAGTGAGGTTCAGTCAAATGATATTCCTGAGACATACATTTAAATAGTCAGTTTCAGTAATTACAGATATATTTACAGACTCAACCTATTTGTTATTATTATTCTATTCCATGGTGCACAGAAGTAAACTCCAATGAAGAAAAATGTGCAACCTATTTATAGCATATAATGTACCTTTGCAAAGCCCCAAATGACAAGCTAGTCTAAAGAATAAAGTTCTTCATAACTGGTAATAAACCTTAAATTTTCTCATATAAAATACATTTGGTAAAATGTACACTGGCCAACAGGATCAATGTCAATTACAATATTTAAAATTGTTTCAAATAATGGATTAGGTTAGATTTGGGTATGTTTTGGCTCACTCTGTTGTTGAAAATTTCCAAGATCCATAGCTAAAACTATCAAAAGTTACTTGAACAACATGGAGGAAACTTGCAAACAGTATGCCAAGTGAAAGAAGCCAGGCACAAAGGACCACATATTACATGATTCCATTTATATGAAATGTCCAAGATAGGCACATCTATAAAGACAGAAAGTAGGTTAGTGGTTGCCTAGGGCTTGGGGACATGACAGATTGAGGGGTGAGGCGAAAGGGTGGTAGTGCAAAAGGAAAAAAGACAAATGAAAAAACAGATTCTTAACTATAGAAAACAGACTGATGGCTAGTTACCAGAGGGGAGGGAGGCTGAAATGGGTGATGGGGATGAAGAGCACACTTATCTTGATGAGTACGGAGTCATATATAGAATTGTTGAATCACTGTATTGTACACCTGAAAATTATGTAACAGAGTATGTCAACTATACTGGAATTAAATAAAAATAGAAATCATCAAAAAAAAATGTACTACAACTGATTCCAGTAATCACTGCACAACTCTGAATATACTAAGAACCACTGAGTTGTATAATCTAAATGAGTGAATTATATATTATGTGAATTATATCTCAGTAAAACCAAGATATCAGGAATATCCTGGGAAATCATAAGAATTTAGTATTATAATCCTTGATACAATTCTTTTCATTCACATTACTTTTCTTCCATTAGACTCATCCAATTAACATATATATGTGTATACCTGTATGTGTGTGTGTGTGTGTGTGTGTGTGGATTTGGGGGCTATCTTTTCATTAATGACATGAATTCAACTGTGAGACATTATTGGGGCTGATTCCAAGTGGTTTGTTTTTTGTTTTTTTAAAAGTATGTAATGGAGAGTTTGTTATACTGCAGATTCTGGGAAGACCTCAATGCAAAATGTAAATGTGCCTCTGTCTTCCCAGAGGTAATGAAGAAAGCAAGAAGTTTGCATATCACATTAAGGAAAATCTGAGGTAATTAGGAGGAATATTTAGCTCAGTTTGTGAGGAGTAGAAAGATTCCTACATGGTGTAATATTTCAACTAAATTCCAAAGGATAAAACATAAAGTAGGCCCCCAAAAAATGGCAAGGGAAGCATTCAAGCAGTGGGATCATCAGATATTAAGACTGAAGACCATAGAGAGTATAGCACTGGTAGAACTATGTAAAGTTCAGTATAAGTCAAGTCTAGATGGCAAGAAAGAAGGTAGTCAGAGAAAATAACTGAAAATAAATAATGTCTAGATGATAAAGGTGCTTATAAGATATGGAAAGAAGGTTGGAAATAGAAATCCAGTGAAGAGTTTTAAGCAGTGTATTCCACATATGAATGAAACCATATGATAATATAAGAAATAGTGCAGAGGATCATAGAGGAAGGGAGGGGAAGCCTGAATGGGAAGAAATCAGAGAGGGAGACAAACCATGAGAGACTCTTGATTCTGGGTAACAAACTGAGAGTTGCAGAAGGGGAGGTAGGTGGGGGGATGGGGTAACTGGGTGATGGGCATTAAGGAGCACACGTGATGTGATGAGCACTGGGTATTATATGCAACTGATGAATCATTGAACACTACATCTAAAACTAATGATGTACTATATGTTGGATAATTGAATTTAAATTCAAAGAGGAGTTTAAAAAAAGTTTTAAGCAGCGTAATGACATGGTATGTTTTGTCTTAAAGAAATACCACTCTGCCAACATTTTTAAGAATGAATTGAAACAATGAACACAGGATGCAAGTGGGACCAGCTGGGAAGATCTGTGATGATGATCTGTGTCAGAAAATGGCAACAGAGTTAAAAAGAAAAGCAAATGAATTTGAAAGTAATTTAGGACATTGAATCCTTGGACTGACTGGATGCAGAGTGAATATGGAGAGAAAGGTATTAAGAACAACCCCCACATTTCTGGTTTATGCCCTCACATTTTTTTTTAAATTAATAGGCTGTATTTTTAAGAATAGTGTTAGATTTACAGGAAAAAAACTGAGCAGGTAATATAGAGTTGCCATATGCCCCCCCTCCCACCACAATTTCTTCTATTATTATTGTATTCCATCAGTGTGGTACATTTGTTACAATTAATTAAATAATATCAATCCATTACTTCAATTCTTAAAGTGCACAGTTTGCATCAAGTTTCACCTTTGTACAGTTTTATGGGTTTTGCCAAATGCATAATGTCATGTATCCACCATTATGGTTTCATAGAGAATAGTTCCACTATCCTAAAAGTCTCCCTGGCCTCTCTATTCTGTTTCATTGATCTATTTGTCTATTTGTTCACTAATACCACACTGTATTAGTTGTTGGAGCTATATATTAAGCCCTGAAGTTGGTTGGTGTCAGTCCCCTGACTTGGTTCTTCATTAGCACTGTGTTGTCTACTCTGAGTCCTTTGACTTTCCATATAAACTTTAGAATCAGTTTATTAATATCCACAAAAGAACTTGTTAAATTTTGAGTGGAATTGTATTGAATTTATAGGTCAAGTTTGGAAGAACTAAAATGTTAACAATATTGAGTATCCCTACTCATAAACATAGACCGTGTCTCCACTTACTCAGATCTTCTTTGGTTTCTTTCATCAGAGTTTTGTAGCTTTCTTTCTATAGGTCCTTGTGTATTTTGTTAGTTTTGCATCTAATTATTTCATTGTTTTTGGTATTAATGTAAATGAGATTGTGTTTTTAAATTTCAAATTCTGATTGTTCATTGCTGGTATAAGCAATTGACTTTTCTATACTAACCTTGTATCGTGTAAACTTGCTATAAATGCTTAGTAGTTCCAGAAGAGTTTTTGTTGGTTCTTTGGGATTTCTACATAGACAATGTGTCATTTATGGGAAAAAAAAAAAAGACCATTTTATTTGTTCCTTCTCAATCTACATACTTTATTTCCTTTTCTTATCTAACTGAATTAGCTAGGATTTTTAAGAGTGTTGAATGCAAGTGTTCAGAGGGAATTTCCTTGCATCATCTCAGATCTTTGGGAGAAAGCATCTGGTTTTTCATCATTAGGTATGTTGTTTTTTGTATATTTCTTTTATATTTTGTATATTTTTTTGTATATTTTTTTTGTCAAGTTGAGGGAGCTCCCCTCTCTTCCAAGTTTGCTGAGACTTTTATCTTGAATGGATTTTGAATTTTGTCAAATGATTTTTCTGCATTATTGATATGACATATGAAGTTTCTTCTTTAACTTGGTGTGATGAATTAAATTACTTGATTTTCAAATGTTGAGTCAGCCTGGCCTACCTGAAATAAATCCCACTTGGTCATGGCGTATAATTATTTTATACATTGCCGGATTTACATTATTAATCTTTTGTTGAGGATTTTTGCAACTTTATTCATGAGAGCTGTTAGTTTTCTATAGCTATTAGCTGTAGTTTTTCTTTCTTTTAATATCTTTATCTGGTTTTGGTGTCCTCACTTTTGAAGCTAGAAGTGTAAAGGACAGCTAGAAATACATGTAGAAAAGAAGTGTGGATGTGTATGTTTGCATGTGACTTCTTGGGTTTTCTCTACTTCTTGGGTTTCTCTACTCTGCCTGCTGCTGGCTTCTCTCCTAGTTCTGCAGGCTCCTTCTCTGAGCTTAAAAAGTTAGAGCCACTGAGACCTTAGGCTCACAAATCCTGATACTCACCATAGACATGGATTTCTGAAGACTCTCTTTTCTTAAAATAGATTTGAGAAAACAAAAATATCTTTCCTACTCTCATCTTCCCGTGGATATTAATTATCATACACACAGGCTCTACACAAATACATATATGACTGTCTCTCTAACGGGACTGTTTCTGCTCACATGCAAATTTTCTTGAAATTGCCCTCTCCTAATCTTTGATGGATTTACCAAGAGGACTTGATGCTGCATATTTCATTTCTCACTTTCCTTGCGAGTGACTCCTTTACTTCTGGCTAGAAGGATAACTACATGAGTTAAAGATACAGAAAAATAACAGTGGGTCATTAAAAACGAATAATGTGCCTTGGCTGTCAAATTTGTCTTTTATCTCTTTATCTTATCTATACATAAATAATTTCAGAAAGCTGGGAGTATTTTTGTCCTTTCATTGCCTCAAACCAGTCATCTTAGTAGAATGTTGATGCTGAGGAATAGAAACTGCAAAATATGAGGTAGACAATAAAGAATGAGAATTGTTCTGCCTCTAGAATAAAACAGAGTGGTACCAAATTACATGTGATAGCAGAACATAAGTGAATACCATTAGACCTCTGTTTGGTCAAGGTCATCAAAGATTGGTGGGGGAACTGACAACACAGAGCACAGACTTTATATCCCAAACCTCACTTTTTAATCAGATTTAAAAAAAAACTGTAGAGTACCACAGAAATAAATCAAATCTAACACACACAAATAAATCACAACTCATAAAACATGCACAGTAATGAATAGAAAACAACATTCACTGGGGGAAGAAAAAACAGACAAAAAAAGATCCAAACAAACCTTTTATAAAAGCAGATGATTAGAATTAACATCTCAATTCAAATCACATGAAAACTTAACAATGATGTTTCTTTTATGCCCATTATGTACATTGTCATTGTATTTGGTTATTGTTCGTGTAGCTTGGAAAGATTTCAATCATAGCCAATTGTTATAGCCTCTAAAATGTGAAGAGGTGAATGGAGTAAGAAGAGACTTAAATAATCTCAGTGTTTTCCCAGAGAGCTTTAAGAGTAGATGTGCACATCAAGAGGTTTAGGATGGGGATGGCTAGACAAATAGAAGTGGGACAATAACAGCCCTCTGTATTATCTATTACATTTTCTTTTAAATGATTTTCCCCCTTTCTACCTCTCTTTCTCTTATTTTTAATAACCTCTTAGGATTTCAGTTAAAATCTATTTCTTTTTCTTTTCATACACATTGTCTCATAGTTTACTGTTGCAGCATTGGTTTATAATCCTAGATTGCTATGACAAAGAACATTAACACATTAGTAAAACACCCCTTCTGGTTTCTAAAAGTATCAGAAAATTTCCTTTTAAATGAACTTAAGAAAAACAATACTGTCTGTTAATAAACCATCCTACCTATTTCTTCTAAGAGACATAATACATATGCTCCAAGATCCAGAGCCACATGTCAACTGAGGAGAATCCCAGCAATCCAATTCCAAATTTCAGGAACTGAGATAATGAATGATTGGTTCAGTGTGGTCAAGTGCCAGTTCTAACTCAGACTAGAGCAATGATTTTGTCTAACTTGTGCATGGGCTCAAGGTTCCACCACTGTGTGTCATGTGCATTTGATGTTGAAGGAGTTGATATAAAAAGACATGGTTCTGGGTCTCCAAGTTGCTGCTGGCAGAGGAGATCCCCATATGTAACCTGAAAAATATAAGCTTTCTCACTGAAGTGCATCTTACCAAGTATTTAGATGAGCTTTGGTAAACCATTTATTCAGTACTCATTTTATCTATGATGATAGGAAAGTAAATACATTTTAGTTTAAGTTTCTATTATGTTTAGAAAATAACTAAATATCAACTCCTTACCAGAACTGCCAACTTTCACAGAGCCACTCACAGAATATAGTTTCACTATTGGTTAAATTAAAATAAAATTCTGGGGGAAAAGGGTGGCTCAGTCAATTAAGCATTCTACTCTTGATTTCGGCTCAGGTCATGATCTCAGGGTCATGAGATTGAGCCCCATATATGGCTCCGTGCTGAGTGTGGAGCCTGCTTGAGATTCTCTCTCTCCCTCTCCCTGTGCCCCTCCCCCCAGCTTGCACACACACTCTCTCTCTAAAAATAAAATAGAAGAGAATAGAATAGAATAGAGTAGAGTAGAGTAGAGTAGAATAGAACAGAATAGAATAGAATAGAATAGAATTCTGGTAGGACATTCATTGTCTTCTTTCAGTGCGGTACCAAATAAACTCAGAAAAAAGAATCATTAAGAAAAGTTCTCTCAGCTTAATACTCTCTAGGTCCATCCATGATGTTGTAAATGGCACAATATCATCCTTTTTATGGCTGTGTAATATTCCAGTGTGTGTGTGTGTGTGCGTGCGCACACATGCGTTTGTGTGTGTGTACACCACATTTTCCTTAGACTGAAAAAGATAAATACCGTATGATTTCATTCATATATGGACTCTAAAAAAAATGAATAAATAAACAAAAAGCAGAATCAGACTTATAAACACAGAAAATAAACTTAAGGTTGCCAGAGGGGTAGAGGGATAAGCAAAATGGGTGAAGGGGAGTGGGAGATACAAGCTTCCAGCTATGGAATAACTAAGAAGGCACAGCATAAGGAATATAGTCAATGATATGGTCATAGCATTGTATGGTAACAGATGGTAGCTACACTTGTAGTGAGCATAGCATAATGTATAAACTTGTTGAGTCACTATGTTGTACAGCTGAAACTAATGTAACAGTGTATGCCAACTGTACTCAAATAAAAAACTTTTTAAAAAAGAAAAAGAACTTCTCATGGACTTAAGTGATACCCAGAGTCATGATATAAATTCTAGACTCAGGACATATTATTTAGAAGGTTTATACTATTTGGATTGTATCTCAAAAAATATGGTAAGTTTTTTATCAGATATTTAGGAAATATATTCAATTTTTAAAAATATGTTTGACTTCTGACTCCCTCTTAAAATGTTGAAACATTCCTACTCTTATAATAAAAGTTTATAAACATCGGGGATCTTGCCATTTGCAACGACATGGATGGAACTGGAGGGTATTATGTTGAGTGAAATAAGTCAAACAGAGAAAGACATGTATCATATGATCTCACTGATATGAGGAATTCTTAATCGCAGGAAACAAACTGAGGGT
>NC_138382.1:18574163-18598257 GCF_054177405.1 Leptonychotes weddellii | reverse complement strand
TATGTGTCTGTTTTTGTGCCAGTACCATGCTGTCTTGATGATGACAGCTTTGTAATAGAGCTTGAAGTCCGGAATTGTGATGCCGCCGGCTTTGCTTTTCTTTTTCAACATTCCTCTGGCTATGCGGGGTCTTTTCTGGTTCTCAATGGAGGTCTTTTTAAAAAATATTTTTCCTAGACCCTAGCCAGACCAAGCTATTGAGACAGAATATACAAAATTTTTATAAAGGTATCTCTTTAGCAATGTTTTATTATGAAAATTATAACTGAAAAAATTTACAGTGAATACCCATCATCTAGATATCACAATTAACATTTCAGTATACTTGCTTTATCATACATCTATCCCTCAGATATCCATCGTATTTCTTTATGCATTTCAAAGTAAGTTTCAGACATTGGCATACCACCTCCTAAATACTTCGGCATGCATGTCATTAACTAGAGTTCAATATTTATCTCTCTTTTTCATCTTTTCAGTTAAATTTAATATACAGAGCAATGTGCAAATCTTCAATGTACAACTCAGTGAGTTTTGATAAAGGTAATCTTATGTATTGTCATCACGCCAGACGTGTTGGTGGTTTACCACTCAATGTTCTGTTGAAATAGTCTGCCATACAGACCCATTTCAGGCACAGAAACAAAAATCACCTATAGCTTAATGAATGGTACAGAATGACTCTCTCAAAAACGTATGTTTACTTACCACAAAGAAATGACTTGAAATTCAGCTCTTTTAAGGCAGATCACAAATGTAACTTCAGTCTGTCCCAAAATCCCCCATGGGGAATTTCTCATTCTATGAAATTACAAATAGACATATGCAGAATCATCCTATAGATAAATATATAGATGCATTGTACCACTCATTGAATTACCTTGCTCTGCAATCTAATTTGGTTTTTTGTTTACTTAAATTAATCCACTACTCCCTGAGTTCTTGGAGATTATGTCACAAAGTACAGTGCATTGTCCTTATTAGGCCCTTAATACATGAGGGCTGAGTTATTTGAAACTGAAATTTTGGCATGGGGACCTATTTCTATGGTTCAAAGGATCTTTCAGTGTCCTTAGTAGATATTTGATTCTACCAGATATTACGGAGCTTGCCTCATGAATAATTCAATTAGAATGTTTTGTTTACAATGAATAAGATGTTTCTTGTTGTTCAAACATTATAAAATAAATAGCAATTGCAGTTAGAGGAGGGGATTAATTCTTAGTTTTAGCAATTTTGCTGGAAAAAGTTTACTCTCTTAGAGTAGGTTGACCATCTGTAAACTGTTGTTTATGGCACTGTTTACATTTTATCTCTAAATGAAAATTTTCAAGGAGCCCAAAACAATGGCATTCTGAGAAATTTAGCTGTCATCTAAAAGGTGCTCACCAGCCTAGGGCTCCTGTTTCCAACATCCTGATCTTTGCTCCTGACCTGGGGAGCTAATAGAGCGACTGTTATGTACAATACTGTAATGAGTCAGTTTTCTCTTTACAGCTATGTAACCCCCAGTGGCTATAAGTGGATTTGCCAACATTGCATGTGTGGAGAAGCAAACATACCTCCCTGAGTACAGAAATTTGGTAATTATGCTTTGTTGCACCCCATAGCATAGCTCATCTGTGGATAAATAGAGACTTTCATTCAACAGAGCTATAAACCTGGCAACTTTCAAAAACACCACATTTGTGTTAAGAAGAAAATGTCCTAAAAAAGAAATTTGAGTAAAATATATCTGTTCAAATTTAAGAGTAAACAGGCTTGATCATAATCAACTGAATTATTTGGGTATATCTTCAATATGAATGATGATAAAACGATCTATTGCATTTTGCTATAAATGAACAATAAAACAACTAAAGTGTTTGTTAAAACTATATAGATGAGAAATCTATATATCTGTTATATTCCATTTTTGAGTTTGGCTCAACATTCCCATCAAATTATATAACATTTCATATTCTAACTTTTTAAATATTCATCTCTGGCAAAGAAAAAAGGAAAGCATGGTAAACATTCCTTTTTAGAAGGTTGCACTGAGCAAAATGTTCCAAAATAAGCTATAAATGAATTACCTCAAGGGTGGAAAATTCAATTTAAATAATAAATTAGAAACATATCAGAAATTAGATTCTTGTGTTTTAGGGTAGCTCTAAAAACTTATTTCTGCCCAAGCCTGTTAATGCTGCCAATGTTATTCAATCATATTTAAGTTAAACTGCATATTAGTTACTGAATATATATTTGATTTACATGAATTCCATATTTGTCAATTTTCTGATAAAATTAATAGCTAAAATGTTTTACTGATAACCATGCTAGTAGATGAATCAGTGTAACCACTTTAATAGTTTAACCTCTATTTAAAACCACTATAATTAATCCCTGACATAGAAATATTTCTGAATTAAATATTTCAATAATAAGATGATAGGACCAGGTAATTGGTAAAACTTTAGTTATATAGTACTAGTATTCTTTTTTTTTTTTTTTTTTTTTTGCAACGTAATAAAAGCTTATCAGAAAAGGTTTAAATAAGCTATGGAGATAGCCTGTGTTCTCTGTTTTAGTAAAATTCTTTGAAATGTTCTGGAGAATGTTTATAATGTAAATCTAATTATATGGTAGTAACTGTGATTTCTCTTTTGCATGTGGGGACAACTAAATGTCAAAAAGGTAAAGCCTAGGCTGCCTAAGTGACTGCAGGCTGACAGCCCAAATCATCCCAAAGTTGTTTGTTTTTACCATGTATATTCTTAAAAACATAACATCCCTTGGTAATTTTAACACAAATTTCCTTCAACAGGATTAGAGTATGATTTATTGTTCTTATGTTTTAGTGGCTTTCATAGGATGCTGTCAGGGGTTTACTATTTTGCTTGCTTTTGAAAAAGAGAGATCATGAATGGAGGCTTTAGCAGAAAAATGACTCCCCATTTCTGAAAATGTGCCCAGTCAGACATATTTTAAGTAATGGCTGCCAGGCAATTTCAAGAGGAAGATAATTCTTTCACCCTTCAACTTAACCATCAAAGGAAAAAGCTGTCCTGTTGGTAAGCACACACTACCCTTTATAACAAGATTCAAGTGAGCATAGGCAGCCAATTAGACAAGTAATAGATTCTTAAATTGTGAATATGAAATCTAAGAGTTCAAAAGCAACTGTAGAAAATACAAAGAAACAAAGAGAAAAAATGAGATGTGCATAGTAGACAATCCCAATAAAGCATCACTCTAAGAGTGCTGGGGATTAGTTTAAGATGGCCCATTTCCATATGGGAAGGTAAAGGAAAGCCCAGCTGAAACACTGTTGGGGTGGACTCTGACTGTGTGTAAATACTAGGGGTCTCTTAAGACCCATGTTGGCTGTTAATAAAGCTTTTAGTTTTTAAGTACATATGCAGGAAGAGGGCCAGTCAGGTGACCTTGTTGAGCTGGATTACTTGGTGAGAGGGCAGAAGCAGAGGCTAAGCACCAAGCACAAACCATATGCAAATAAACTTTAAGCAGCTGCAAAGTAACTATCTTTCATCAATCCTTGGGTGTTCTAATGAGTTATTAAAATGGATGAGCCTTTACTTCTCCACCCAAAAGAAGTTGGGGAGAATCAGTGTGATTTGTGATTCATACATCATCCTCTAGCTTTCTGGAACTTTCAATTTTTTTTTTTTTTTTTTACATCCCCAAGTGATATCTCTTAAAAATGACTGTCTTCACCCATGGATCTGACTACAGCACTTGAAGCTCAAACTTAAAAAAGAAAATCTGGCTTGTGGGACATATATTTATAATCCAGGGCTACCAAATGTACTGCCTTGACATTACTTGCATATTTCTGAATTTGAGCCAAATACATTCCATGACCTATACTGGATACGTTTTCATTTTTCCATTTTGGGTGAGTTTTACATCTGCTGTAGTTTGGGCAGATGTGTATTTGAGGTTATCTTCATGCTTCAGAAAAGCCAAAGATCTCCTGCGTTAAACTGAAATTCTTGGAGACTGCCTGTGAGTCACTACATATGTTTGTGGGCAGCTGTTTTATGTGGCCAAATTTGAAGCACTGACTTAGAACTGGTATATTCTACCATATGGAGAAGTGGTTTCCAGCCAAAACATTTAATTAACAGTGAATGGAGATGACCCTGTCTTTGCTTTGCTGCATGTAAGTGCTGAACACAGTGACAAAGTGAAGACAAGTGCACTTGCATAGCAGACCAGGTCCCTGCCCCTTCCCATCTGGTCATGATAACACCAAATCCTATTTTTACCATCCTCTCTCGCTCCATCTTATTGCACTCCATATGGAGACAGGCAATAGATACATGGAAAAATATACATATTTGGGAGCAAATAACACAATCTGATTGGCAATACTTGCCTCTTACAGGATTAATCTGAGACAACTGAGCCGAAAGCAGAAAATAGGGAAATACGAAAACCATAAGCTTGATGTCGTAAGTGCAGGTGTTTTGCGATTATTTTTATAAATGCTTTTTAAAAGGCTGAGTCCATTAGCACTGAAAATTCCATTGAGTTATAAAGCAATAAAAGAGGAATGGAAGGGGAAATATATCCAAAACCTGTGATACAATTGCCCATTTCTTGACCTTTTTCTAGTTTTTGAGACATAATAAAAAAACATGATAAATAAAAGATGCAGAGGTTATGGGGCATCAAAAAGAACAAAACATAATCATCCATTATGATAAGATCATCATTTCATGGAAGAAACCCCTAAAGTATTATCAAAAAAGAAGAGACTATCACCATAGGTTACACTGAATAATATTCTTATGAAAAGATCAGTCATAACAGCTAATACCAAACGCAGAACATGCCTCAGTAATGAATCCCATGATATTCCCATGAACAAAAAGAACCAGAAGAACAAATGTTGTCAATGCTAATAAAGAAAAAAAGAATAGTTCAAAAAAGGAATGCCTCCTTAAATTAGCAGCATCGCCTCTTTTAGAATGCAAGGTTAACAGAATTACCAATCAGACCTACATTGTCTGATACACTTCACATTTCATTAACCAATTTCCTCCCTTAGTCCAAGTTTTGAAAAAAATAATTCTGGACATTATTATGATCAAAGAGAATTTACTAGACCTTAAAAATCCTCCTAGCTCTTTACATCTGGTTGTCAAATCTACCTGTATTTTTCATGATCAAGGAAACTGTATGCGCAGTCATTGAAACCAAGCATCATAAGTTCTCACGCCAATTCCATCTCTGTATTATTTTAAAAAACAGTAGACATGTTTGATTTCCTGGATGTCATCATAACCTTTATAATTTTTTTTTTTCTGTGTCCCGTTTTTTTATGGTTTTGCAGAATGCCCAACATGACACATAATCGTAAATATTCGGCATAACCTTTATAATTAAAAGGTATTTAAAGTAGTCAATTGTTTTTTTGTTTTTTGTTTTTTTAAAGTTTTTGGGTTTTTTTTTTAAGATTTTATTTATTTATTTGACAGAGAGACACAGCGAGAGAGGGAACACAAGCAGGGGGAGTGGGAGAGGGAGAAGCAAGATTCCCGCCGAGCAGGGAGCCCGATGGAGGGCTCGATCCCAGGACCCCGGGATCATGACCTGAGCTGAAGGCAGACACTTAACCAACTGAGCCACCCAGGAGCCCCAAAGTAGTCAATTGTTTTTGAATTACAGAATGCCAAATAACATTTGCCTGTCTTACTTTTCTAATTTTCACTAAAATGAGCTGTGCGTTAGTGCTGGGAAGGCATATTCTGAGTAGATAAAGGCAATTTTTTTCCTAAGTTTTTTGGGGGGGGGCACTTGCAAGCAAACAATCTTTAAAGGTGGATTCATTTAAAAAAAAATCATTGTGGTTAAATAAATATTAATTACATGAAGATACACTCATGGATTTTGTAAAAGGCACATTTTAAAAGCAGTGATCAAAAATGACTGTTTGCTTCAATCACCCCATTCAGTTAGTGGGACTGGTGTTTCTCTCAGTGGGAGCTGCCATCATAATGACACTTCACAGTAGGAACCCAGTTGGATGATGCGAAGTAGGATGGAAAAGAATGTCTTTATGTTCAGAAAACATCCCAAATCAGAAAGATTCCAAGCTGTAGCGAAAGAGTCCCATGATTTATCTTCAGAGGCAAGCACTTTGTTAACTGAACAAGTTCTAACCAGATGTTAATTGAGCATAAAATTACAAAACTTGGCTAGCATCACGGCAGATTGTAAATCCACTGGGTAGAAGCTAGGTTGACCTCTGTGTCCTACATTGCACCTAGCATGATTTGAGTAGTCTATAAATACTGAGTAAATGCAACCGGGAAATATTTGAAGTTCAAAAATTACTTCTAAAAAGAAAATTCCATGGTTGATCATATTTTCTCACCAATATTTTATTAGTAGTAATTGTTACAATATTCTGCCATTTACAAAATGCTTTCAAGATGCGTTAATACATCTAATCCTTACTTCAATACTACAGGTTGGTAGCATTTCCCCTATTTTATAGACAAAGAACATGACTCAATCCCTGGAACAGTACTAGATGCTTTTAAAAAATACAGGTTTAGATCATTTTCCTAGCTTTATGTACACATAGGCCCAGGACAGCAACAAAGATCCTACTAACATCCTTACTAAACCTTGTTCATCCTGTTTGCTTCTTACCTCTTATTACATATGTTGAGAGAGTACTCAATAGCCTCTGCCTCCAATTGTCATCATCCCCTCTTCCAACAACCTCCCTATTCTGTAATTTCAACCACCATCATTCTACCGAAATGGCTTCCTCAAGAACATAGGTGACCTTTGAATTACCAAGTTAAAACATCTAATCTTGGTCCCCATCTCTCTTGGCCTTCCTACATCTTTTAGAATTCTTGTTGATTCCTTTTGTTAATATTTGCTTTGCTGGGTCCTCTGTAAAATGTCTTTGTTCCCTATGATTCTGCCCTGTACCTCATGTTTTTCCATCTTTGCACCTACAAGTGTAAACTCTCCTGATACTGATGAAATATTACTTCTGAGTCAGATAACTGGCTTCAAATTCAGTAGACTAAAATAAAATTTGTCCTCTTTGCTGAAGACCCTCTTCTTTTCTGCCTTGCCTATTCTGGCCATAAGTTTATCATCATGCCAATCACCTATAATTGAAGACTTTGTCCATTTTTTCTGTTTTAGTTGCTGAGACCCACTATTCTTTCTTCACAGTTGTGGCCCTTTCTTAAAACATAGTTTGGGAACATCTCTTTCAGATTATTATGCCAAAAGCACAACTTAGTGGTACACTCTTAATTAAAAGTATTCAATGTGCTCCTCTCCACCTCTCATCCCTTTTATCTATTAGGTAGAGTCCAGTCTGCTGATTTCTTCAAAGTCCTCATTATTCCCCTTCATTCAAGATGGCCTGATGTAAAGAAGAAATTTATACATTTCAGATGTGGTATCCTTTGCATTCAGGGCTGAATTCACAGCTTCCTCAAGCTGGAAAGCTTTAATCCCCCATAGAATGTATTAACAAATCATCCTGAAAGAACAACAACAAATGCTATTTTTTCCATGTGGTCTTCCCTAATTTTCCAAGTTAGAAATCCATCTCTTCCCAATAAAGCCCTTTAACACTTAGTTGATACCATTCACACATCAGGAATTTACTTTCATCTTTTCTTCCTTTCCTTCCTCCCTCCCTCCCTTCCTTTCCTTCCTCCCTTCTTCCCTCCCTCCCTTCCTCCCTCCCTCCCTTCCTTCCTTCTTTCCTTTCTTGAATTGTGTGCCTATATACTATACATTGGTGTATTTATTGGGTTATCTTTGTATAACCTTAACTATTTTTCTGTCTATCCATCATCCCATCACTCTATATTTACCTTTCTTTCATTAAAATATTGATTCCAGAATATTATACACTCCTTAAAATGAGATGGAATTTCCATTCATCCTCATCTCATTTTTACACATAAGCATATTGTATAGAACAAATTCTTAATGTGATGCATAAATAATTGAAAGATAATCAAATTGTGTCAGGATCAAGAGAAAAAATATCATAAACAATATCAGAGTCAGATTTTTAAAAAATACATAGAAACACAAAATGCTCATCAAGGAGATCTGGATATTGAGGTCAGAATACCCAGAATAATTCATCTTTAAAAGTTAAGGATCAATAACAAGTCTAGAGTTCAATAAGCCTGTGGGTGAGCAGGGAAGGATAGCCAAAAATAAAACTCATGAGAAGGATCCAACAGACAAATAGGAAGCATGGACGGGATGTGAAGCAACATGACAAGATTTCAAAGTCAGCCAAGGAGCCAGTTCTCTGGATCACTACCATTAAGACCCAAATTTTTCCTTTGTAACTCTTCCATCTGCTTTGTGCTCTTATATCCTGACAGTATCATGATCCAGGAAGTTTCAAAAAGCAAGGTTTCTTCCTGGCACCTGTTTTCTTATTTCTTCTATTAGCAGAATCTGGACTGATGACAAATATATGCAGGGTTTGGTACCAATGCTAACTCATCAAGTAATAGCTACACATAAGGGACTGAAGACACCATGACTACAGCCCAGAACTACATGCAACAGGACTCAGAGAACACAAGTTAGAGGACAGTTTAAATGAGTTTAGCCACTGATTTATTTTTTTAAAACGGTTGAGCATACACCAGACACTGAGTGGGACTCTATAGTGCAAAATGAGTTAAGCATGGATCCTGCTCCCCAAGAGCATGCAATGTATTTGAGGAGACTGATAATAAAAAAGTACATACAAAAATGTATGCCTAAATGTGTATAAGGGCAATGCTGATAAGTACAACAAACAGGGGTGCTGAAATAACAGATAGATGGGGTATGCTATTGGTTGATGAGAAAAGCCTCTGAGAGATGATATTTGAGCTAAGATAAAATATGAAAAACTATTCGATGCATAGGGAAGCTTATTCTAGTTAGAGAAAACACCATGAGCAAAAATGGGAAAACTGGCTTATTCAAGGAATTTATATAAAGCAACTCATCTGCTGGATGGTGAGGCAGAGGAAGAGAGGTTAGAGATAAGATGGGACAGAGGGAACATCCAGGTATCTGCAGCATTTGAGATCAACAATCACATAAACAATGAGAATGAGCAATAAAAGCCAAAATACAATTTATAATTATATACCAAAAAGATGTGAAGTGGTCATGGAAATTAACATGAATTGTAAGAATTCATAGTCTTTAATTGAATCCATTACCTGACACATAAACTCTGACTTTATATCTGACCATATTATATACTCTGACATTATGTTATCACTGTTAGTGAATGGAACTATTTTATTTTTGGTTTGAATAATGGCTTTCATTCCCCAAAACAAAACTTACACTACTCTGATTCACCTCCAACGCTTTCACATTGGTCTAATTTTGAAGCCCTCTCAGTCACTTTTTTGCTACAAATTTCTGTCTCTGGGAATGACAATCACTTGGCATCTTTGCCTCTGAAACACATTCTGAATTCAGAGTCACAGAGATGTCATTTTTAACAACACACTCTACCTCAGATGGAAATTCTGAGTGTCTATTGGGTTAACTGCTTTCAAAAGAAAGACAGACAAATGAGATGTTTCAATAATACTGAATGGCTCCAAATTCCTTTTTTTGTGGAGTTTGTTAAGCTTCTCCTTTTGGGGTTGCTTTTCTCAGAGAACAAGAAATGCATTCCCTCTTTGAGACCATAGGAATGTCAAAGAGGGCCTAGCGGCCAAATGACAGATTGGAATCCCACTGACCTACAAACTCCTCATTCCTCTTGTCCCAGGAGACATCATGCTAACCATTAGTACTATGGCTTTCTTTTCCCCTTTTGCATGCCTGGGATCTGCCTGCAAGGAAGTCTTGAGTACTCCAGATCTTCAATATTGTTGGATGGCTTGTGAGCACTTGGCAAGTGTGGTCTTCTGGCCAACAGGTCCCTTTTTCTGAGATTGTTCTTCACTCTGAATTGAGAGCTAGAGTACACATAAGTGTTCAAGAAAAATTATACTAAAAATTCCAGAAAACTATTATTCATGCTGCCTCCTTCAGAAAGCAGAAATTCAAAAATTTCCATGAAAATCATAAATTAAATGGGGGCCTTAAGTCAAACCATTATGCAGGAGCCAACAACTAAGGTTCTCATTTTTAAGCTTTACTCAGTATAAAAAATTCTCCCAAGAAAGAAATCATTTACAGTGCATTAACTTTTGGAGAAATGGCATCTGTTACGAATTACAGTTTGGTGTTCTTTCTCAGTTTTTAATGGTAAGATAGAATAGGGTTTTATTCACCTTACATATAATTTTTTGCCTTCCATATGGGATGTACACACACACACACATTCACACATGCACTGGGGTCCAATTTCTACCCTAAGTTTGTATGCAAGCATGTCATCTAGATATATTTGTCAAACAATAATGGTAGCACAGGAAATATAATTCAATAACCTCCCCCCCTTTTTTTGGCGTAAAACTATTTGGTTTCACATTAGTGGGCTGGAAAGAAACTGTGATGGGGGGAAGGCATGGTGCCAGTCCCTATGTCCAGCCCAGGGGACACCTCTCTGCATCCTAAGGAGAGAGAGCCTTGTTTTCATATGAGGCTCTCTGAGGCACAAGGACCAAGTTACACTGCTTTGGTACTCGAGAGATAATGTGAGACACACAGGATTGGCAAGAGGATGTCATTGCTCTTCAGCATGGTCATGGGGCAATGAAGCTCTGTTGCTGCTCTGCTCTGTAGGTGACCCACATTTCCCTGAAGCCCAACTCAAATGTCTTCTGTTGACATGGATGGCTCCCTGCAGAAGATGCGAATGGTTTCCTGCATCTCCCTCCTAGAGGTCATTATCTTTGTCCTACAGCATGCTTCCTTGCCCTCAGCTGGGTAACTCTGAGGTACATTTCACCCAGGTCCAGAGGGTCCTCAGGGGGAGTGCACCCCTGTTGCCTACCCATCACAGTATCTAGCTGTAATATATACTCATGCACATTCATTACATCATAGAGCAGCCCTTCAATGGACCTGTTAGTGACTTGCCAACCTTGCCTGTTTTGAGATCAGCTCCCAAATAAACCCCCTGTACCCATATTCTTGTTTTGGATCTTTTGGGAAATCCAAAATAAAACAGTTCTCTCAAAGTTCTGCTCTTTGAAAGCATCAGAAGGCAGTCCTGACACAGATACCCTTTCTTGTAGACAGGACATGGGGGCAGGGACAATGGTGGGCAGTGGGCATCAATGGGAGCTGTGTGGGAGGGGAACAAAAATGAAGGAAAAATTCAAGCATAAATATAAAACTGTCTTTAGTTAGTTCCAAGAATACTAGGGAGGGAAACTAAAGGAAGGAAGGCCTACCTCTGTTATGAAGTTACAGCACCTCTTAGTAAAAGTGATTTATTATTATCAGAATAAAAGGACCATGAGAGCTGGGGTTGTTGTTTAGTATTGTGTAGTCCAGCACCTAAAACAGTATCTGGAACACAGAAAGCTTCCAATAAATATATATTGAATTAGGGAATAAACTTGACCACCTTAAAAGCTGAAGGTGGATGAAGAGTGACTGAAATATCATACACAAGTATGTGTACACATGTATACACAAACTCTATACATTATCCACAAATAAATGCACAAATACATGGACATTATAGCCTACAGCCTATCAACTTTCATTTTTAAGTGGTATTTAAATATAATATATTCTACACCTGTGGCCTCTTCACTTTTCAGGCTGATTGAATCTAGACTCTAAACCTGTTTATCTACTATAATAGAGTTCCTAATAGATGTCAGGCACATTACGTGCATTTCTCTTATTTAATTGGCAATTCTTTCTTTACAGGTTTTTTAGATTTTATGTATTATGTAATGTGACAAAGGCCCAACCTGCAAGCCTCTTAATAATAATCTCCCATGTTTTTTTCTAGTATACTCTGCTTTTAGTTTTTACCTTTGCATTTTTTACCTAGCTGGAATGTTTCATGTTGCAAAGAGTGAGGCATTGATCCACCTTTCCATTCTTTTGAGGAGTGTCGGTCCAGTTACAGCAATGATTTATGAAGAATTCATCTTTTACTACTGATTTCAAGGATCACCTTTTTATTGACTTTAAGAGACCCCATTTGTATTTGAGTCTACTTCTGGGCTCTCTATTCCAGTGAGTTTTACAATTAGCTCTAAAATAATTTATATTGCTTTTTTAGATTCTACAACTTAGGAAAGTATTATCATCTTGCTTCAGTTTTTCCCAGTTAATTCTCAAGGTCTTATGAGGCTGAAGACAAAATGTTCTTGACTATTAGTTGCCCGGGACGGAAGGCAGAGCAACGGTTTTCGGCAAGTCCACAAATTTTACCACTACTTATCTCCTAGGAAATAATGTCACCCCACCTGAAAACTTTGCCTCACCACCAAACCATCTGCAGTCATGAGGCCTTTTCAGCCTCTGCCTAAAGTCTTCATTGTGGATTAGCTGTGAAGTATGAAATCAGTCATTTATTTTTTTCAGGACATCAACTAGGTCTTTTTATTTCTGGTAAATTTTTAAAATAAAACAAACATACAAAAATTATATTTGCCCACTTTTTAAAACAAATACACAAAAGTTTGTTTATAACAATCATTTTGGTAATTGCATTTATATAATTGTGTTTCAAATTGTATACATGTATATTTCTGTATTCAAATATTTTTGTTTAAATGTATATGAACTCTGATGTTTGGTGATACTTAACTTATAAATGAGAAATGTTTTCATTCACCTATGGCATGTAAACTCTAAGTTTATCTAGATTACCTGTGCTTCAACACTATGGTTATAAACAACAAACACACACACATTTAATATTAATATAAATGTGCACACATAATGTAATTCAGCTTATCTTTTTCTCCATCTCTTCTTATTGAGCAAGAATTGCAGCCTTAAAAAACTGTGAAGCCTATCTCTGTTGGCATCAGGACTCCAAAATTTGCTACCAAATTTCTTCTTGGCTCCTTTTCCTCCTCCCATCTTCCTCTCCTTGACCCTCCTTATGCAAGGTCCTCCTATACCCTCTCCTCAAAATCCCAGTTTGGAGGAAAATGTGAATAATTCCGTATGTTTGAAAAACTTATGGCATAAAAATCTAAAGAAGTGAATGAGACTGCAGATGTTTCTGAGATTTAACATTTCTAAAGAATTATCATGGAGCTCAGTCACCAAATTCTCTCTTTGCTTGGTGTACCTTTAGCAGCTGCCTACTGTTAGGCAGACTGAAGAGAGGAATCTAATTGGGTCAAAGGCTCCAGACAGTGGCTTTGTGGACCATTGGGTCAAAGGCTCCAGACAGTGGCTTTGTGGACCATTGGGTCAAAGGCATACAGGTGAACAAACAAAGGAATGTATAACTCTGTCTTGTCATGAGAAGCCCAGATCACAAAAATAACCCGTGGCTTCAATTTAGAAAATCATGAGAGCATTAGGACCTGCAGACCTTACAACCTCTACTATTCTTACTGCCATCAGTTACGTTTTGTTAGTCAGACGCTATCTTCCAAAGAGAGTCATATTTCCTCTCAGTGAGAAAGATCATTTCATTGTCACGCTTGTTCAGTCCTCCCTGGAGCAGGAAGTGGTATAATATGTGTGCCCAAGCTTTAATATACTTTTTTTTTTCTTTTTTATGATTTCAACCTTGACCTCTGACTTGAGAGTCTGCTGTTTTTAAAACATTAGGGTTTCTCCAGATCTTAAAGCAGAAGCTACGTGTCCAATACATATGTAAAATGACCTTGGTAAAATACATATGCCACCATATAAGCAATTATTTTTATTTGACATGGTGTAACCACAACCGGCATCAAATAAGAACCCATAAGCCAATAAATTGCTCTGCTACTTAGCTGTTAGCATCTCTAGCAAAACCAACCCAAAGCTGAAGTTGCATTTAAAGTGAGTTCTTTCAGTGAGGCGAAAGAAAGAAAAGAAAAGAAAAAAAGACACCAGATATTAATGCCCTTCTTGGAAGATGAGTTCATCCTATCTAATATGCATTAGAAATAATCTACTCATTTGATGAAAGGTTTACGAGGCATGAATAAAGGGCCAGGCTGCTTGTCTACAGCAGCAATTAACGGAATCACACAAAGCCCATTTCAGTGGCCTATTTTCTCACGCCAGCCATCAGTGTAATTATCCACATTAGAGGAATTTTCTGAGCTCGAGGAGAGGTTCACAAGTCAAAGGGAGCTGAAGTTCACTCTCGGGAATTTAACTAACTGTTTGGTTTTAATAATTCCTCATCAAATAATCTCTAAGGTATCAAAAGAAATCATTCCCTCTGGTCTCTATAAGGAATCAACATCTCTGTGCTGCACCAGCCTCAACACCAAGTCCTATCATGAAGTCACTTCTGCATTCTGAGGAGCCTCTCAGAGGGGAATATGCAAGTCATATTCTTGATAAAGAAGGAACAATTTTGTCCAAGTTATGAGCATGGGCATGTGCCAAAAGGTGAACTCTGTGCCCACATTTTCATAAACAAGATATATACCAAAAAGGTAGACACACCAATACATAGGTTTGCAAATGTTACAAAAGCAACTCTCTCTCTCTTTCTCTCAGCCTTAAGGTCATTTCCATCACTGTGAAACTCCCTGGTACTTAAAAATAATATAGCTGAGGGTGGGAAAGTCATTGTTTCTTTCACCAGTAATGAATTAATGAATACACATAACATACATGCAAGCACACACACCACACATATCTCTGACACATGGTATTTATATGAAGACACAGCAGCCACGATATAGATTTATATCTGTCTATCTATCCATCTGATTTCACAGAGGGATCCTTTAAAAAGAGATGGAGAGTATCAGAAGACAGGAGCTAAGATTTATATACATTCATATATGTGTGTGTGCAAGTGTACATATATGCGCAATTTTCCTGTTGATATCACATCCCTCGTTTAACATCATTATAGTGGCTCAGCATCAGTGAACACCGAAACTGCCCTTATTAAACTAGTAAAAGAGACCAATCTTTTCTTAGATTAGATGGTTAGATTTAGATAGGCTTTTTCCCAGGTATTTTAGATCAGCAATAGAAAAGCCTAAGAGGGAGAAAGATTTTTCATTGTTCCTATTATACGTATAATGGAATGAAATATACTTGTGGCCAATTTCAACGAAGCTCAATTGGTATTTATGTAGGAGACACTGGCATGAAACTTGTCTGCTAACAATGCACAAAGTGAGGTCTCAGCCCAACAGTTTAAAGTCCTTCAAGTCTTGTGAAAATCTGATTCCCAGAGTAACCACACTTACATTTATTATGAAGAAAGGACACCCCTGCTCTCCACCACACCTCCACCCCAGCTGTATTTCAAGCATCACTGAGTTCTCACAGTGTGAGAATTAATCAGAAGATTGAGAAAGAGGTGCTCAAATCTTTCTTTCCCCTCTGCATATTAGCCCAAAGGTGCCTTTTTTAGGTGAATGAAGGATGAATTAGTGGTGATGAGGGAAGGGAAGATAATAATGGATATCCACATGTCGCCAAAATTACTCTGGTTAATATATCGAAGAGATATGGAGCATAATGTAAGCTCCCATACACAGTGAGTTGTTTGAGACGCAAACTGATCTCCTCTTTGATTACTGATGGTAATTTATGGTGAAAGATACTAAAATTAAGCCACAGACAAGGGAGCAGTCATTGTGTAGTTTTAGAGAGTTGATGCTTTTTCAAAATGCCATTCCTAACACTGTTGTGCATCCAACAAGAAACCAATACCACTGCCACATTTAGGAGAAAAAAAAATTCATGGAGAAACATGAGACTCACTTCTATATGCCAACTGAATGAGCACAACTAATTTTGTTGTTACTGTTCCTACAATCAGATTTACCTGATGGTATATGAAACAATGCAATCTCTTTTTCCCCAACATTCTCTGCTTAGATGGCAAAGAACATCTCTCCAACATACACTCACCCACACATGTACCCGCACACCCAAAAGTAACTGGAATACACTTTGATCAGTTCAGCTTACTATGCCCAAGGCACAAGAGGACTGGTTCAATCATGATTATCAGTATGGACAAGAGAGATGCAATAAGCACATTACCTTGCTGGAGTCCAACCAGCCACCACAGTATCAATGAGCATGTTTCAATCTTACAATGTTTCTCAGACCTATCAGAAAAAGGTTGTTTTGGAAAAGTGTACTATGAATAATCATGTAATGTATGGTGATTAACATAACATAATAATAAAAAAAAGAAAAAAAGAAAAGAAAAGCTGGGACCATTTTTCTTCAATTTATTTAAGAGAGATTTTGAGGAGGGCCGTGTGATTTAGGAAAATCAAAAAAATCAAGCAATAGTTACCTACTGTTTACTGGCCTCATGTGAGGCCCTTGGGGAGATACACCATATGTATTTAAAGGGGCCAATAATACAGTTATGGTGAAATAGACTAACAGAGAATGATCAGTTCAAAGAGTAATAGAAGTAGAAAAGCAATATAAATAGCTGGATAAATCTTTCATATCACAATATGGAAAGAGTGGCCAACAGCAATTTCAGACATGTATAATTGGTATACAACACAAAATATTGCTGGGAAATATGATTTATAACTGAAGAGTTATGTTAGGTTGCTAAGTTTGAGTATATAGCACAGGAACTAACTCTTAGGTGCTTGAAAGTCAGAATAAAAACAATTAGAAGCAGTAAATTGTGAGGTGAGTCAGTGTGCGAGTATTGGTCAACAACTCTCTCATTAAGAAAGGCTAATTGTCACTTTCTTACAGATTTATTTGCCACTGTCTGCTTAGAAATCAATGGAACAGGTGCTGGCAACCAAGAGGATGAAGAGGGGAAAAACAGAAATTCCTTCAGAGGAAAAGAGAAGCCACTGAAAATGGATGTGCTTATAGCTGATGGCTGAGACAATACTATTATGAGCTTTCAAGTTCAACTGCTAGCCATGCTCAGTTTATCAGGGAAGTTTCCTCCTGGGAAGACTGGGGATCCTTGAAGTACATAGAGACTTAAGACCCCAAACTTTGTTCCTGAGTCTCTACCCTATGTTATTGGCATCTAAGCAATGGAAACACTGAAATATTTGCAAAAATGAGTCACGATGAAGAGCAGTGACCCCAAAACTCCCATCTCATCATATTTAACTGTCTTAATTTAAAAGTGTCACAGCCAGGGGCACCGGGTGGCTCTGTCAGTTAAGCGTCAGACTCTTGATTTCGGCTCAGGTCATGATCTCAGATTCTTGAGATCAAGCCCCACGCTGGGCTCTGCACTAGGCATGGAGACTGCTTAAGGTTCTCTCTCTCCCTCCCCCCATCCCCATTCTCTCCCTCTCAAAAAAAAAAAAAAGAAAAGAAAAGTCACAGCCAAAGGTGATGGATGCATTAATCTTTACCACAAAAATTAATATGGAAGAATTATCCTTATATTTTTGCAACTAGTGGTGTTCTTAACCTGAAAGTATAGCTTTGATCACCTGAGTGATCTGAGTAATCATGTATAAAATAGAATTTAGTGTTCACCAGCATTGACAGATCTAGTGTTCAACAGTAAATGTGTTTAGACAAACCTTATATTTCTCAGCAGGATATTATCACTTTCATATGCTGCCACCCCTGACCAATGCCTAAGATATTTTTAATTGGACACAGAAATTTGAATAATACATTTGCTAATTATTCCTCCCTTCTGTACCTAAAAACTGTGTGGTCTATATCCAAAACAATAATATACAAAACTTCTGACTTTACCTAGAATTCAGCCAAATCTTTTTTTAATAATAATCTAACTTCCTAGACATTTTTTATTATAAAAATGAAGCAAATAAAAATGTTTGACCTTTAGCCATTACAAGTCTTGAATTATACACCGCAGTGTGAAAAGTAGATAGCTGCATTGTAGAAAGGCAATTACCTTCCCTTACTTATACTACTTCTAGGTACTATTTTTTTAATAGGGACTGAATATTTGTGTGATAAGGGGGGGAGGGAAATGTAAGTCATATCACTGATTTTAAAACAAATCATTGAACATATCTTAGAGTCTGTAACAACACATTTATAGATGCTAATCAAATTTCTAACAAAATTTATAAGTATATTCTTGTCTAAGTAATTTTTAGGAAATTAAAAATACTAAGCATGGCCAAACCAATCCCCAACAATCTCTGAGACCCCCATGAATATATAAAAAAGGAAAAACAAAGATCATTCATCTCAAAGGATTTAAACAAAAGGATGGCAAATCCTAGCATTTGCATGTTGATTCTTATCTCTCTCCTGCCCAAAGAAGACACTTCCCAAAGAGCCTCAGAATTCCCCTAAACATAGATCTGTAGGCATCATTAACAATTATTAGGAGTTTTTGTGTGAGATGAAAGATATTTACAACCCTTAATTTAAAACACTTTGCTGTGCCACAGGGAATAATCAGATGAAAATAGTAACTTTTAAATATACTGTTTTGAAAACCAGAGTCAAAATATTCCACAATATCTGGCAAGAGTTACCACTAACCTGAAAAAATGATGAGGTCCCTTTCCACTTTAAATCTGTTATTTATGCATTGTTTGCTTGCTTTAAATGTCCAGGGACTTGTGAGAATAGTAGCAAGGACTATCACACCTGGATTACCTGCTGGAATGACTTTTTACACTCTGAACACTTTACACAGTTTTTTTTTTTTTTAAAGATTTTATTTATTTATTTGAGACAGAGAGAATGAGAGAGAGAGAGCACATGAGAGGGGGGAGGGTCAGAGGCAGAAGCAGGCTCCCTGCCGAGCAGGGAGCCCGATGCAGGACTCGATCGATCCAGGGACTCCAGGATCATGACCTGAGCCGAAGACAGTCGCTTAACCAACTGAGCCACCCAGGCGCCCTACACAGTTTGTTTTATTGCATAAAACACTCCTACCAATATCTTTTAAAACTTGAATCAGTAAATTGCTACAAAGGTTCTGGAAACCAAGTTAATAAGGTGTATCATGAGCCCTAACACATGCATATCCTTTGGTTAAACAGCCCCGCTTTTAGGATTTTTTTTAAAGATTTATTTATTTTAGAAAGACACAGAAAGAGAGAGAGAGTGTGTGTGTGTGTGTGAGCACGCACTTATACACACACTAGCCTGGGGAGGAGCAGAGGCAAAGGGAGAGAATCCCAAGCAGACTCCCCGCTAATCATGGAGCGCCAAGTACAGCTCAGTCTCACAGCCCTGAGATCATGACCTGAGCTGAAATCAAGAGTCAGATGCTTAACTGACTGAGCCACCCACGTGCCCCTAGGATTTTTTTATTTGTGTACTCCAAATATCATATTGACCATTGTAGGCACTGTGCTGGTTTTGCTGGGTTTAGGCTAAATGAAGGAAACATATTAGATAGAACTCTGTCCACATATAGTTCGTTTTGAAGTAGATAGAAATAGTCACTCTAACAAATGTAATAACTACAACTATGATAAGTCCTATGAAAGAGATGTACTGCTTCTATGAAATAATGAATTAGGGATTTGGCTTAGTTTAAGATGCCTTAAGAAGTGATATTTTGAATATTGTCTGAAGGGCAAAATGGTCATAAGCTAGATGAAATGCCTGGTAAAAGTGTCAGCAAGTTCAAGTTCACAGGCCTGGAAGTGGGGAGTACAAGACCCTGATCTGGAGCGACTAGATCAGATAGATTGAGGGAAATGTATTATAAGACAGGACAAGAAAAACAGAGTCATCAAGAATACTATGTAGGCATTGTTAAAGAGCTTCAATTTAATCTAAAAGAAATGGGAAGTCATTGAAGATTTCTAAGCAGGGTGGTGTCAAGATCATATTTGTGTTTCTTACAGATCACTCTTGAGTATGGGGGACAACTGGAAAAATGCAATCATGAATGTATTATATTACAGATGTGATGTGACAGGAATTCAAATCAAGATGTGAGACATAGAAGTAGACAAATCTGAGAGATATTTAGGATACAGTATCAGTAATAGAAGCTCTAAATGAATGATGAAAAAGGAGATGGGATCCTAAATTTTTGGGCATTCTAAATGGATGTATGATGGTATCATTCACTGAGATATAAAATGCTTATGAAGGTCTTGGGTATGTGCGTGTTGAGGGGGGACACTAATAAGTTCATTTTATACTGGTTAAGAGTGATTTTCCTTTGAGTCATTGAAAAGCTAATGTCAGTAGATAGGTATTCAGAAAAAAACTCTGGCCTAGGGAAAGAAAGTGAGTCATCTGCATACAGGTAGTAATTGAAGATGTAGGTCTGAGCGAGATTTCAGGGAAAAGACTATTAAATGAGAGGAGGAGAGACCAGGAGCGAGCCCTCAGGAATTCCAACATTTAATGCCAGTTAGAAGAATATAGTTTTGCATGTGGGACAGAGGGATTATAGTTAGAGGGGTTGGAGAAAAACCAGAAGTGCATTTTCTGGGTGACAAGAGAAGAAAGGGGCTCAACAGAAAGAGACTCTACTCAACAAGTAAGATGAAGATAAATAAAACTAGACAGTGGCTTTACCAAAATACAGTTTTTTCAGTGGAATTCAGAAGAGAGAGTCTGCTAGTCCATAGTAGCTAGAGTTGGACTTGTGGTTGATGTGAGAATTTTTAGTTTTTACTTTGTATTTATTTTTGGTGGAAAGATTTAAGCACATCTCAGAAACTACTGGGAAGGGCATATTTGAAAGAGAAAGGCTGACAATTCAAAAGAGAAAAGCAACTAAAAAAAGAAAAGCTAGGAGGTGGGAGAGGGCAGGACCTAAGCAGAAGGATGTAAGTGGAGACCTTCCACAGGTGAAGTGGCAGCTCCTCTGCTAAACAGGACAGTGTATTAGTCAGGGTTCTCCAGAGAAACAGAACAATAGGATATATAGAGATATATAAGTGGAGGTTTATGGAAATTGGTTCATGGGGTTATGGAGGCTAAGTATGCAACAATATGCCCTCTATAACCTGGAGAAGCAGGAAAGCGGGTGGTATAATTCAGTCTTGAGTCTGAAGGCCCAAAAACCAGGAGTTCCAATGTCTGAACACAGAAGAAAATGGACATCGCAGCTCAAGAAGAGAGAGAATTTACCCTCCCTCTGACTCTTTGTTCTATTTGGGCCCTCAACCTATTGGCTGATACCCACTCATGTTCGTGAGGGTGATCTTCTTAACTCGGTCTCCTGATTCAAATGCTAATCTCTTCCAGAAACACCCTCACAGACACACCTAGAAATAATGTTTTACCAGCTGTCTGGGTATCCTTTAACGGAGTCAGGTTGACATATACAATTAATGATCACAGATAGTAAAATGGGTGAAAGTTCACATGTTTGATATTGGCAAATGCAGGAGTTCCTGTCTTCTGGCATCTATTTAAAAATATATATGAATCAATAGGGACAAATAAAAAGATGTCTGATGCAGTATTAGTTATAAAAAGTGAAAATTTTGAAATTACACAACAATCATAAAATGGTTAAATAAAATATGGTTCAATTATGTTGAAATGCTATACAGCTATCATTAGACATATTTTTCAAAAATACTGTCACTAAAAATTGTCACTAAAATATTAATGTCACTAACATTCACTGAAATAAGCAAGATACAACACTGTTATTTTCCAATGTGTTTCTCTGTATGTGTGTGTGTGTTTATAAAGACTATGGTATTTAATATCGAATAATACCCATCAACTAAGGAAGGTGGGGGTTGGGTAATTTTTATTTTTTCCTTATATTTTTTAATTCTTAAGCAATTAACATATTCTTCTCTAGAATCAAGAACATATATGTCTTCAAAAATAAAACTGCTATCTGAATCTCAAAAACCAACCAAATAAATCTAGTTTAGATTTAAGTTTAGATGAATGTGAAAAAAGCAAATTAAAAGTTGGAAGGGACTCAACAAATATAATTAAAATTTTTTCCCAAGGAATTGTCCAGTTGATCTTTAATGTTCTTTTGGATGAGAGAAAAACTCTCTAAAGGCCTGATATACAAGGGAAGCCATTTTTGATTTCTAAGTCAGCATGACTACAAAAACTTTGTTCAGAGCAAAAACCTGATTTATGACCTGTCATGCATGCATTGTACATCTGCTTTGTGAATGAGTAGCCTAAAGGAAACCCATCTTGTCCTTGAGATATCGATCAATGCTCCTACTCCCTGCATTCCTTTATGGTAAAACTCATGATTCTTGCCTACATGCTAATCTATAATCTTTTGAGCTTTTACAAGATGTAAAAAGGTATATAACCCTGTAGAAACTGTTCATTCTCCAGAGCACTTTCTTCCCTGTGAAGAGCATGTTTCCCAGGCAGCTGTCCTAACTTGGGCTTGAATAAAACTCTTCCTTAATTTTAGCGATTCTAAAAGGTTTGTTCATTTTGTGTCAACATTTCCAGCTCATCCCTGGCATGGTTCAGGGACAGCTGTTGCTCAATGCAAATTAATGCACACTTACATTTAAAATTATCATTTCAGATTTCATTTCTATATATTTGTGGTAAGACAGCTTCCTGACTTGGCTCACATTATTCCCTTGGGCAAACAAGACTACTCTTGGTTGTACTGACCTTAGGACAATCAAACTCTCCCAGATGACATCTTTTTGTAAAATCATTCTGCTTGAAAATATAATAAATATTTTTCTATTTATGCTTGCTTTCTTAGTCCCAGAATATACTTTTGGTTCGAGCTTTGAGCTTCTTTAAGGCTCTGCATTTTATTTCTGCTTACCCTCTCTGAGAAAAACCAGGTTCACAGGTCAGGAGTATTTGGGGGGGTTGGGGAAGAGAGGAAGAGGAACAATTATTAATGATACAAGAAGTTCTACATAAAACTAATGACAAGCAGCTTGTCTTCTCAGAAGCTAAAGGCATTTTATTACCTAATTAAGGCCTCATCTGGGTAACAGAGTAACAGTAATGCCTCATTCTACTATTAAGCCACTGGATTGAATTTATGTCAATATAAACACTACAATGAGAATCTCGAGAAAATTAATATAGTTCAAGAGAAAACTTCTAGGGGGCGCCTGGGTGGCTCAGATGGTTAAGCCTCTGCCTTCAGCTCAGGTCATGATCCCAGGGTCCTGGGATCGAGCCCCGCATCGGGCTCCCCGCTCGGCGGGAAGCCTGCCTCTCCCCCCTCCACTCCCCCTGCCTGTGCTCCTCTCTCACTGTGTCTCTCTCTGTCAAATAAATAAATAAAATCTTAAAAAAAAAAAAAAAGAGAAAACTTCTAAAACTGAGATACATAAATTGTAAATTCAAAAATTCCTGGTTCTGCAAATAATTAACAATGTTGACAATAGGCACTTAGCAAGTAGAGGCTCTTTTTCTGTCCTATGTAAAATAGGAACAATAATCTCTACTTGCCTTATTTTACATTGCATCCCAGAACTACCGTGAAGCTAAAACAGCAAGTGTGCAAATATATGGAAGAGGAGGAATTATTAAGCAAATACATTGTGTACTCTGGGAATCACACACACACAGTCACAATCACAATATTTCCAATGACCTACAGCATTTCAGTACCAACTCACTATTTTTAGAGTTCTTTTATTTACTAACTTTTCTACATCAGAGTTTCTAAAACTGTTCCACATGTCCTGCAAGATGTTTCATGAAAAAGAAAAGGGCTCTTGGGGGGTGGAGCAAGATGGCGGAGGAGTAGGAGACCTGGATTTCGTCTCCTCTCAGGAATTCAGCTGGATAGGGATCAAACCATTCTGAACACCTACAAACCCAACAGGAGATCGAAGAAAAGAAGAGCAACAACTCTCTCATCAGAAAAGCGACCACTTTCTGGAAGGTAGGACGTGCGGAGAAGTGAATCCGAGGCGATATTTGGGAGGATAGATGGCGGGGGAGGGGCCTCCGTCGGCCGCTTCTGGCAAGTGATAGAACCACGGAGCACAAAATCGGAACTTTTAGAAGTCTGCTCCGCTGAGGGACGTCACTCTGGTGGCTAAGCGGGGGGTGGAACCCTCGTGGGACAGTGTGGTCTCAGGACCCTCGGGGCCACAGAAAGACCGGGGGT
>NC_138382.1:18557401-18573663 GCF_054177405.1 Leptonychotes weddellii | reverse complement strand
ATGAATCATGGAACACTTCATCTAAAACTAATGATGTAATGTATGGGGATTAACATAAGAATAAAAAAAAAAAGAAAAGGGCTCTTGTCTCTAAGTTCAGCAATAGTGGTATACCCTATTCCCCTCTTAGAGATTATAAAGCACACTAGCATATGAAAGCTCTGACAAGTGCTATAGTTAAAAAAAAGGGGGAGGATTTAATTTTGAGTATCCTGGAGTTTCCAGATTTCTTTGATTTTGCAAGAATACTTTTTTTTTTTATTATCCAATAACATTCCATTTGACATAAATTATCAGGGTCCCATAAAACAGCTAAGGAAACACATGTCTACATTATTTCTGTCATCCTCAATTATTATTCTCTCTGTGTGTATGAATGTGTGCATGATATAAGCATATTCATATGATTCTATACATACAGAGTTTATTTTTCTTGTTGAACCACACTGTACTATACAGTAGCCAGGAGTCCTTGGAAATACGGCAATTCTGAATGAAATGTGCTATAAGTGTAAAATACACACCAGATTTTTAAAACTTGATAAAAACAAAATTGAAAATATTCAATAACTTTGGTTACATACGGAAATGATAATCTTTTGGATTTATTGAGTTACATAAATTATATTATTTAAATTAATTTACCTGTTTCTTTTTTTAGAGAATTTAAAACAATATATATGGTTCATATATTTTTATTTCTATTGGACATCACTGCTATAAAATTGTTAGAAATTTGAAAATCCCAACAAAATATAAAGAAGAAAATTATCACTTATAATTTCATCTCCTTTTTTTTTTAATAATTTCATTTCCTAAGGACACTTTCAATGCATTTTCTGATGACTATTTCTCTATGCATATGTTATGAGAATCAGGACCATAATACATACAGATGATAGACAGATAGATAGATAGGCAGATAGAAATCCACCCAAACCACCCTTCTTTACTTTATTCTGATGGCTGTCCATGGTGTTGGGCTATAGAATTTGACCTTGTTCCTCTTCTTCCTGCTGAGCATAAAGCCCTGAATAAAATTAAATGCCTTCAGGACATAAAATCACCTAGAAAATGTGCATTGTGAAATAAGCATCAAGTCCAAGGGTTTCACCAGGATGTGTCTGAAGTTGAGTGTGGTTTCAGGGCCTTCTGGTGACCTTGGGAAGACAGGCAGAGAGGAAGGCAATCTAGGCTTGAACATAAACAGGCCCACCCGGGAAGAATTCTTCTTCATCAGATTTGCCTTTAGTCTAAAAAAAGAAACCACATATAAACCAAACCCCAGCTTGCCGCTGTCATTTATTTAACGAAGTTTTAGAAAAGCAGAAACTTCACTATAGTCAGTGATTTATTGCCCAGGGGAGTTCAAGGAAACTCCCTCTTGTGAGCTATTCATTTTCTTGTTCTGAACATCCCAAATCATCTCAGCAGGAGGGGATGTGTGTCCCTGACCTTGGCCGCTTTCTCTGGTTTGCGTTTTCATTTGCTAAATAGGTCACAGCACATTGTTTATTCTGGCCCACAGCTCCAGCAACGCTGTGGGATTCCCTTTCCTCAGCCTTGCCCTCTGCTATTCTCTCCTTCAAACCCCTACCCTCTGGGACTTGGATAAGCACTCAAGCAACTTAAATCGTGCTTGAGCCCACATGACCAACCAGTTCAGCGGTTTCAACGGAATGAGATAGTCTATGATTCTATTCAGTCTACCAGGCAGGCAAATGAATGGAAAACAGTTATGTTTGAAGTTTGCCAGTGCAAAGATTAAATAACTAGCTTGTGTGGATTTCCATTTCCTAACTACACGTGTTTTAAGTGGACATAGCTTTTGTTCTCATTAGCATTAGTTTTATAGATTCTGCCTTCTTCTTCCAATTTTCTTTCTTTTTTCTCCTTTCAATTTTTCGGTGTCTGTTACACACTCCCCACTCCCGAGTCTGCAACCGCATCAAAATAATGCTACTTTGTTTTCATAAGGTTTCTGATCAAAAGATCACAAATTATTTTGTGGACTATTGAGCCTTATACCCCATCCTGTGAGGCAAGAAGAGAACAAAAGAATAATATATCATATAATCTGAAAGACTCTCAAAAGAAAATATAAAAAAGGAAATGCATTCTTTAAACTCTGATTCTGCATCTTCTCTATTCAGCTTGCTTTTGTTCATATTTAAAATTTTTCATTTCTCCAATCTCT
Source organism: Leptonychotes weddellii (assembly GCF_054177405.1). Lineage (NCBI taxonomy): Eukaryota > Metazoa > Chordata > Mammalia > Carnivora > Phocidae > Leptonychotes > Leptonychotes weddellii. The sequence continues at coordinate 18,571,466 of NC_138382.1, read as the reverse complement.
TTTTGCACAATTGAATTTCCCTCTCTTTTTCTGCCTTCTCTGAGCATATTTTATAATTCTATTTTATCTCCTCTCCTAGAATTATACTTTAAAAAAAAAACAAAACAAAACCCTAGTGGTTACCCTAGAATTTGCAATATACCTTTTTAACTAATCTAAGTCCACCTTCAAATAACACTATAATGCTTCAAGTGTAGCACAGGTGCTTTAAATGAAGTACCTTAATTCTTTTCACCATCTGATACATTGTTGCTATTACTTTGCACAGTTCTCTTTTAGATCAATTAAGAAAAAAATTGTATTTTATTTTCATTTATTTCTTCTCCAAAGCTACTCTTGCTCTACATAGATCTGAGTTTCTGATATTTCTTCTCTCTGAAGAATGTCTGAACATTTCTCACAGGGCAAGTCTGCTGATAAATTCCCTCAAAATTTTTGTTGGAGAAAATCTTTATTTCTCCTTTATTTCTGAAGAATAATTTCTCTGGATAAAGAACTCAAGGTTGGCCGTTGTTTTTTTGTTTTGTTTTGTTTTTTGGGTTTTTTTGTTTGTTTTTTCCTTTCAACACTCTAAATATGTGACTCCATTCTTCTCTTATTTGCAAGGTTTCTGAGAAGTCCCCTGTAATTTTCCTCCTTTTTCCTCTTGAAGGGTAGCAGAATATGCTTCCCCAAAACATGCCACTTTGTTATAGGATTATTTGAAGCTGATGGTAATTGAGAAGAACAGATAAAGTAAAGCTCTCTGCCCTCCCCCATTTGCCTGAAAGCAGGACATAAATTTGTAAAGGTCTCCATTACCCATCCCCATCAACACCCCACCCACCAGGAAAGACAGAAGTTAATCACTGAAAACAACTATAGACCCAGAGATTTCACCAGAGGAATCTACATAACAAACTTTACTAACTAGTCTTTATCTATCATTAGCTTCCCCATAAATTTACCTTCCCACATGTGACATGCTGCCCTAGAAACTCAAAGTCCTTTTCCTTTGTCTTATCGCTCCTCTAAAAATTGGGGGCTTTTGGTAAGATGCTATATAAACTCAAGTTCTAACCACCCCTTTGGGTTACTAATCACTGAATACTCCCATGTATTATGAACCATGCACATGTTAATACACTTCTTTGTCTTTCTCTTGCTAATTTGTCTTTTGTCAGTCTATTTTTTTTTTTAAGACTTTATTTTTAAGGGATGCCTGGGTGGCACAGTCAGTTAAGCCTCCAGTTCTTGGTTTCAGCTCAGGTGGTGATCTCAGGGTCATGAGATGGAGTCCCCACGTCAGGCTCCACACTTAGCATGGAGTCTGCTTGAGATTCTCTCTCCCTCTCCTTCTGCCCCTCCTACTCGTCCTCTCTCTCTCTAAAATAAATAAATCTTTTTAAAAAAATTTATTTTGGGGGCACCTGGGTGGCTCAGATGGTTAAGCGTCTGCCTTCAGCTCAGGTCATGATCCCAGGGTCCTGAGATCAAGCCCCACATCGGGCTTCCTGCTTGGCGGGGAGCCTGCTTCTCCCTCTCCCTCTACTGTTCTCCCTGCTTGTGCTCTCTTGCTCTGTCAAATAAATAAATGAAATCTTAAAAAAAAATTATTTTTAAGTAATCTCTACACCTCTCCACATGGGGCTGAAACTCATAACCCTGAGGATCAAGAGTCACATGCTCTACAGACTGGGTCAGCCAGGCACCCCTTGTCAGTCTGTTATACAGGGCCTCAGACAACACTCCTAAGATGGGGAAAGTGAAAGCAGTTTTTCCTCCCCTGTGCTATATAAAGTATTTTTTAACCCTTTAGCTTCTTTCAAGATTGTTTCTTTGTCTTTAATTTTCAGCAGTTTAAATATGAAATGACTAGGTATGTAGGGTTTTTTCCTAATTTTTTTTTTTAATCCTGCTTAGTGTTGTCTGAGTTTCCTTTATCTATGTCTTTCATTAAGTTTGGAAGTACTTCAGCCATTTTTACTTCAAATATTGCATCGGTTCCTCTCTCTTCTCCATCTGGTATTCCAATTATGAGTATATTATAGTTATTTTTGGTTTGGGAAATTTCTATTGAAAAACCTTCAAACTCACTGATTCCTTCCTTAGCTATGTGAAGTCTCTTGAAGAGGTCATCAAAGGCATTCTTCATTCCTATAACTGTATTTGCATTTCTGGCATTTCCTTGGATTCCTTCTTAGTTTCCATTTCTCTGCTTACATCACTCATCCCTTCTTGAATACTGTCTACTATTCCCATTAGAACTCTTACCACATTAATCATAGTTATTTTAAATTCTCTGATAATTCCAATATTGGTATCCTTTCTGAGTCTGTTTCTGATGCTTGCTTTGTCTCCTCTTATTGGTCTTTTTCTTGACTTTTGGTATGTGTTGCAATTATTTATTGAAACAGGACATGCTGTGTCAAGTAATAGAAGCTGAGGTAAACAAGCCTTTGGTGTGAGAATTTATGCTAATCTGGCTAGGAGTTGGGCTGTGTTTAACATTTGCTGTAGCTGTAGCTGCCAAAGGCTCTAACATTAGGTTCCCGGTTTTCTCTCCCAATTACAGACCTTGGACTTCCCTGAGAACTCTCCCTCGGAGGCAGTGTGGCTTGCAGCTCTTTCAGCTGTAATCCATCATTATTACCCTAGAGCCTGCTGGTGTGGTGTTAAGGTGTGAAGGTGTTCTATAGCCTTATGATTGAATCTCAATCTTTCATTAGGCCTGTGTCTCTGGACTGTGACCTTCACAAGCATATATCCTGTGACATAAGCTTTTTGTTTTGTTTTAACCTCCACCCCTTATACTCTCTTCTCTGACTGCAGTGTTTCTATTTCCTTAAAACTCTGACTCCTGTTGTCTATGAGCCCCTTCTCCTTAGGTGAGAGAGAAGGCTAGAGGGTTTGGAGTGGAGGAAGGCCATTCTCCCAACTGTGCTGAGGCTCTGACAAAGTCTTTGTCTTGATGAGTGGGCCTTTGCTATGGAAAAATCTCCAGGAGTGTTTGATAATGGTTCATCTTCCCCTCTGCTGCCAGAGCCCTGAGAGAATCTTCCTCTGATCTTCGTTCACTGGGAGAACCTGGTGGAATTCCCAGAGGTAAAGCCCACAGAAGTATGGCGGGGGGACCTCCAAAGACTGAAGCCACCAGAGTTTCTGACTCTCATGCTAGTCCACACTCAGCCTCCAGTAATTTTTCAAAATTACTGTTTAAGTGTTATGGCTCCAGCCACTTGCACTCTAGATAAGCTGATCTCAGCTGTGACTTTCTGGATTCATCTGTTTCTTCAGATTCTGGAGTGGCAGTTTATCCTGCAAACTCAGTTCTCTGGTGGGTCCAAGAAAAGTAAGTCAGTTTGTCCAGCTTTATCTCACAAGGACAAAATGACAACTTTCAAGCTTTTTGCATGTCAGAGCTGGAACTGGAAGTAACCTCGTAACTGAATTTTCCCTTCTTATTTGTAGTAAGTTTATCCTTAGAAGGATACTTCATAGTGTTCGATCACAGTTGAGTTTGGGCATTGCTATCACCCAGTAATGTCAATCATCTGCCAAGTGTCTCTCCTGTACTATATCTTCATTTATTTATTTTTTTTCCCATTGAGCAAATATTCATTATGGGCCTGTGGGAATAGGATAAACCCTGGTCCTCTCTCCTTGGTACATTCACAGAATCCTCTGAAGCTAAACTTCCAAGTTAGCCTATATAAGGGGGGGCTACATTAAGTTTTATCATCAATATTTTTTCTAAGCAATGATAAGACTCTGTCTTAACTCAATAGTTGTCCATTGATTAATAAATCAAGGAAGACATTAGAGAAGCATAATATTTTGAATTCTGAATTGCCTTGCCACAGAATAGGTAATGGGCTATCAAGAAACTTTAGTGAGAAGCTTATTTTCAGATTTTGGAGTGGCAGAGGAAATCCTATTAAACCTTGAATCATCACTGGAAATATGAATTCAGCTGAATAAAAACAGTACTTGGCTCTGCCTACTGACCTTATCAATTTCCACATTAACAAAAGTGAACATTTTTCCTTTAGATTAAAATCAAGAAAAACTCCTCTGTCCAGGATGCAATAATTGGATACAAGAAAGAAGAGAAAAAACAAAGGCATTCCCCTCTTTACACCAGAACAATGCAAAACAATGAATTCATTCTGGTATCAAATAAAATGTTATGATTCTGCTGCGACCTGATGATTTATTGTATTTAGAGATCAAACCACTGTTTAGTCTTGGTAGGTAAAGGAAATGCAAAAGTTCTAGGACTGTGAATAGTACTATGGATATGTGTGTGTGTGTGTGTGTGTGTGTATCCCATCTAGTCAACAAAAAATTGCTAAGCAATTGATAAAATGTTAGAGATTTAAAGATCCTAATTTTCGTCATCTCTTATGGATAAACTATATTTACTTTTTGAAAAAGACTTACAGGAAAGTAAAGTCTCCATTTACTTTTTATATAAAACCATGGAGATCAAATTCTCAACTAGGAACTACTTACATTTTGCTATAAAGGTTTATGCTTGCCTGGCCTTAGATTGGCAGGCCAGGAAATCAAGGTGGAGTTTTTCCCTCTAACTTACTTCATTAATGCCACCTGAAAAAATTTGGAGGCAGTATTTCTTGAATTAGTTTTATCTCAGTAACCCTCAAATGTGCTTTAGGGTATGGTAGGTTGTATGGAGAACACAACTGTCAAATGTTCAAGCAACTCTTGTTGATCTAAGTGTAATTGATCAGGAGCACTATATGAAAGAACTTGGTACAAAAGACAAATAAAAGGCCTGAGGCTATTTTATGTATTGTTTGTGGCTTATTGTACAAAGCAGAGAAAGTCTCATGTACTCACCAAGCCACAGCCCCCCCACTGTTCTCTCCTTTTAGTATAAATAAAAGACAGCCAGTTTCTTGATAGGAACATTCTATCCTTAAGGGGGTATTGTAATGGTCTCTAGAGCACGGAAGTATTCCGTGGCAGCTTTGACCTCTAATCACCAGGTTCTTTGTAACTTAAAGAGTCTTTCATGGCCCAGGACTCTAACAATTGTTTCAATTTATATTTAGCATCTCAAAATTCAAAGGATTGCATGAGTAACAAAATGGTAAGTGATTTCATGCAGTATTTTAGTATGGATAAAATTATACACCATCAAAATGCAAATCATTAGTAAAGTTCTTTCTGGAGAATTCTATTTGGAAATTCATGTAAGCATGCACAGTGTGCATATGTGCTTTTTTCACTCACTCCCATGTGTTTGTGTGTTTGTGCATGTTCTTCTGCTAAACATACAATATGATGTCAGGTTTGCTACAAGATGAAGTAATGGTTTCTTCCAAGAATTGTGTGCTTGGAGGGTTAATTCAGGAAGGTTATTGCCCAACAACCACATAGCAGTCATATCTCATCACCTTCAGCAGGAATAATTTATAGTTTAATCTTACATGCAGGCATATTAAATTAGTATTACTCATCAGAACCCACTTATTAATAAAACAAGCCGAATTAGCCACTGGAGAATCATATTTGGAAATTCAATGACAATTTTACATTTTTAATAAAGGCTCAGAAATATTATTGCAGAGCAGGTGGTAGACAGAACTGTGGTCAAATTTGACATTCATTAATAATTGAAGTGTGGAACGTGACAGAGGTGAAAATTGATATTGATTTCTTTCCTCTAATATTTGGAAGAGTTCTAAAAGGTAAATAAAATGAGATAACAAGACATATCAAGTCTCACTGATTTCTTTGATCACCTCCTCCCCACATGAGAACACATATCACTCCTTTGCCTACCATGTTTTGAATAATTCAGTGCCCATAGTCTTTCCAGTTCAATGCATTATAAAACACACTCAAGCTGAGTTTCAATCATATTAGACTGAAAGCTGAATTTTTTATGAAGGATTATTTAAAACAAAATGCGTCTTGAGCCCAACAGCCTTTGAAACCAAACAATCCTGGGAGTTCAGTAAGGAAATGTCAACACTGTGGAGAATTTTTCGATTCGGAAAATTAAAGGAATCCTGTTTGATGTATATTAACCATATCAATATTAACAACCTGCTGGATTTCAGCACTGATTTGAGAGCTGAGGTATTATTGGTCTTGTATTTTAACTAGTTGTGAAAGCACTGAGAGAGTTGTTCTTGGGTTGAACTTGACCTGCCTCTGGGAATGCTTTCTATTCCATCCATTTTGAAAAGCTTTATTCAAGTGGATTTCTTGCCTACTTCTTCTTATAGTTTGCACCCCTTGGGAAAATGAAAGATGCTCAAATATAGATGTCAACCCTGCAGATGCTTTGTTTGGCAATAGTGTCTTCCAGCTTCCCATCTTTAGAAAATTATATTGCAGACAACCCATTTGACTTAAAGGCAACTCATTTTACCAACATACACCTGGACTGGGATGCCAAAATGAACCAGTCATTTCAAACTTTCTTTTTAATTTTGAGTCATAGCTTTATGTTGCAACTCTACTTGTTCAAAAGTTAGATCATGGAGATTCCTTCCTATGACTTTCAAATAATTAATCAAAATGGTCTTCAATGGGCTAAGTAGCAAGCAGATTATTACTAATTATCAGTCTCTCTCCTAAGCCATATAGTATCTTGTAATTTCAAGCAAGAGAAACTCAAACATAAAGTGACACAATAGCCAAGCATACTGGCTTTATTATTTTACCATTCAGGATTTTTTTCTGCCCAGGTACCCTGAACCTTAGACTACTGAGAATGTCTTCTTAATTAATTTTCAAGGTTCCCCTCTCTTTGCATTAAAAATGGTCACAATTTTATAAGAAAAATTAAAGAAAAAACATGAAGGCAGGAGGTCATTCAAGATATTCCCATTAGGCATTAAAAATACACAGAGAAAGATAGATGCTCTGGGGTAAATATCCTTTTTCTATTGCAACTGAATACAAGTCCATTTTCTTAGGCATCGGAACTACTTCACAATGTTAGTGAGAAGACTGACTGGCTGAACCATCCCTTTTGAATATAATTCCAAGTAGCCTCTATATAGGGTTGTCTAGATCTTGGTTCCTCCTAGTAATCAACTATTCCAACACTGTGGAGTCAATCAAATTAGGGTCTTTCTGAGGCCATGCTAGAAATACAAAGTGAGGTGAATAGCTGAGATATCTGACAAAAAAGGAGAAGGAGCAAAAAACTTTTCCAAATTTCATTTTTCCTCATTTCTCTACACTGTGCAAGGGAAAGACATCTGTGTCAGAATTCCTTTTATTCTTAGCTGTGGTTGGTCCAGAGACTGAGGAGAAAAGCTAAGAAACAAAATATGGAGTCCAGAGTACATGAACTATCTTGTATGCAACATCACAATTTAAAAGGTCTTCCAAAACGAAGGGAGGGATAACCTTTTAAAAATATAGCCCCCAATCCTCTCAGCCTAAACAAATGAACACTAAAAATATTTTGGAAATCCAGCAGACAAATATACTAACCACAATCACGCCAAAGAAAGGCTTATGCCATACCAAATGATGGTGGCTATCTAGAAGGAGGAAGAGAAAATACTCTAATATTCTCTCTGACTTGGCAGAGCTCAGCACATCTACTAATCTTTCCTAAAGTAAAGGCATAAAGAATTTGAATAAAACTTCCTGAAATGTCATTTCCTATCTCCAAAAGCAGCTTAAGGAAGTGTTCAGAAACCAGGACAGAGAAAACTACCTAAAGAGGAAAGCCTCTTCGCCTGGGTGGCTCAGTCGGTTCAGAGGCCACCTCTTGATTTTGACTCAGGTCATGATCTCAGAGTCGTGAGGTCAAGCCCTGTGTGGGCTCCCCACTGAGCATGGAATCTGCTTAAGATTCTCTCTCCCTCTCCCTCTGCCCCTACCCCACCCCTGCATGTGTACACATGGGCTTGCTCTATCACTCTCTCTTTTTCTAACAAAAAAAAAAAAAAAAAGAACGAAAGAAAGAAAAGAAAAGCCCCTTTTCATATCAGTAGACCACAGAGGTTTGCCTGGGTAATGAAATGATGATGGGACATTTTTGTGTGTTTCTTTTTATGTTCATCTATTTAAATTTTAGTCAACATTTAAAAAATATCCAATCAGAATGATAGGCATTTCCATATGTATCAGCATCTTAATCCTCACAAAAGCCATGTTAACAGCTATGTTTACCCTTTAACAAATGTGGAAACTGAGCCTAGGTATAGCAGTTAAGGAACTTTCCTAAATGATCAAAAATGCAAATTTCGGACTTGGCTTCAAATCCCCTAAATCTAAATCAGTTGTTTTCATTAGGCCTTGGCTAACTTCTTAAAATTCTATTTAGGAAGAAAGGACAGAATGAAGGCTTGAGCATAGAAATGATCTAGGAATCACTGAAGATACAAGGGCTACAGTGCAGTTTCATTTATAGTGGATTTAACTTGCATTCTTGTATCTAGTTTTCTTTCTGCACAACTGTCAGAGAAGATGAAAGAAATTGGGTAAGATTTGCATATGCAACTAATCACAGAAGAATTGCTTTTAGCTTTAACAAAAACATCCTTTTGTGATCTCAGATTAACATCTTTATTCTTAAATGGAGCATAAATAACATTTATTGGCTAAGATTATTTGTAATAGACAAGACTGTTTACTGTTTACCATGTAGCAGATAACTATTTGTAAGTCTCACTGAGTATGCTAACAGAGAAAAAAAGCTGGTACTGAGCTCTCATTTTACAAGAGTGAATTTAAATTAACTTCAGTAGTCAGAATTAATGAAACTGGGTAAATGATGCAAAGGTATTCCACAGGGTATTTTGTTTTAATTAGAGATAGGAAATGTGAGTCATTAGAGGTTTTTAAAAATGTTGCATTCTATTATTCTCCCCTATTTTAAATCTAGAATATAAAGAAAAGCTAAAACATGTTAGCCATTTTAGTTCAGTTTTTAATATGTATCAGCTCTGAATTTAAATTGAGTGAATAGTAAAGAGTCTGAAAAAAGAATATAATCTGGAGGCATTCAGGTACGAGTAATAAATCTTATTAGAAGGTATCTGTTTACTCACAGGCAGCAATGTAATTTACTATAAAGCTACTACAATTCAAACATTACGGCATTACTGCATGAATGAACACATACACAAATTAAACCGAAAAGTACGTCACAAATAGTTCTCCAAGTCTGTCTTGAAAGTTTGATCATGACAAAAGTGAAATTATAATCTAAAGATCTAAGAATAAACATTAAAATTGATGAGAAAACTGTATATCCATGTAAAAGAAAATAAAATTAGGTCTCATAACATATACCATATACCATATATACCATACTATACTGTATACCAAAATAAATTACACCAGTTCCATGTATAAAGAGCTTTAAAAGTTGCCACTCCATCCTAACAATAAGATGTGCCTTTTGCAAAGATTTTCTCCTACTCTGGCTTGTCTTTTCAGTTCTTGACAGCAATTTTCACAGAACAGAAATTCTCGATTTTAATGATGTCTAAATTATTTCTTTCATGGATCATGTCTTTGGTGTTCTATCTAAAAAGTCAGTGTCATACCCACGGTCATTTAGGTTTTCTTCTGTTGTTATCTTCTAGGAGTTTTATAGTTTTGTGTTTTAAATTTAGGTCTGTGATCCATTTTCAGTTAATTTTTATGAAGGGTAAAAGATCTGTGTCTAGATTCATTTTTTTGCACGTCCAGTTGTTCCAGCACCATTTGTTGATAAGATTATATTTGCTCCATTGTATTGCCTTTGCTCTTCTGTCAAAGATCAGTTGACTATATTTATGTGGGTCTGTTTCTGGGCTCTTCGTTCTATTCCATTGATCTATTCACTTTTCTGCCAATACCACACTGTCTTGGAACGCCTAGCTGGATCAGTTGGTGGAGCATGCAACTCTTGATCTCCTGAGTTCGAGCCCCACATTGGGCGTTGAGCTTACTTAAAAAAAAAAACAAAAAAAACACACTGCCTTAATACTGCAGCTTTATGGTAAGTCTTGAAGTCAGGTAGTACCATTCTTCCAATTTGGTTCTCTCCTTTAATAATATGATGGCTAGGGATGCCTGGGTGGCTCAGTCAGTTAAGTGTCTGCCCTCAGCTCAGGTCATGATCCCAGGGTCCTGGGATTGAGTCCCACATCAGGCTCAGCAGGGAGCCTGCTTCTCCCTCTGCCTGCTGTTCCCCCTGCTTGTGTGCTCTCTCTCTCTGACAAATAAATAAATAAAATCCTTAAAAAAAATAATATAATGGCTCTTCTGGGTCTTTTGCTTCTCCATATAAACCTCAGAATCAGTTTGATTTCCATAAAATAACTTACTGGGATTTTTACTGGTATTGCATTGAACTTCTATAAAGTTGTAAAGAATTGACATTTTGACAATATTGAGTCTTCTTATTCATGAACATGGAATATCTCTCAATTTACTTACTCTTTGATTTCATTCATCAGAGTTTTGCAGTTTTCCTTGTACATATTTTACTAGATTTATACTAAAGTATTTGAAGTTTTTAATTTTTGGTGGTGCTAATGTAGATGGTGTGTTTTTACTTCAAGCTCCACTTGTTCATTGTTGGTATACAGGAAAGCAATTGCCTTTTGTATATTAACCTTGGAGCCTGCAACCTTGCTACCACCTTTTGTATATTAACCTTGGAGCCTGCAACCTTGCTACCATCTCTTAGTTCCAGGAGGGTTTTTGTTTTTTTGGGTTTTTTTTGTTTTTGCTAATTCTTTAAGGTTTTCTATATAGATAATTGTCATCTGTGAACAGTTTTATGTCTTTTTTTCACAATTTGTACACTATTTATTTCCTTTTCTTGCCTTATTACATTAGCAAGGACTTCCAGTACAATGTTGAAAAGGAATGACAAGGGAGGACATCCTTGCCCTGTTCTGAATCTTAGTGGGAAAGCTTTTAAATTTCTCTCCACTAAATATGATGTTAGCTGTAGGGTTTTTGCAAATAGTCTTTATCAAGTTAAGAAAGTTCCCCTCTTTTCCTAATTTACTGAGAGTTTTTACCAACAATGAGTATAGGACTTTGTCAAATGGCTTTTCTGCATGCATTAATATGGTCATGTGATTTTTCTTTTGATGTGATGGATTACATTAATTAATTTTTGAATGTTGAACCAGTTTTTCATAGCTGGGACAAATCCCATTTGTTGGTTTTTTTTAATACTTTTTAGATTCAATTGGCTAATATTTTGTTAAGGATCTCAGATACAATTTTTATCACATTCCTATTATGGAATTTTTGTGCTCCTAATCAACTTAAGCTATTAATTAGTCCTATCTCATTGTGCTCTTTATTCACCACAGCAGAACCCTGAGGGAATGGATAGTGAATGGTAAGGCCTAAACTTCTAATTATTTTATTTATATCCCAATGACCCCATCACTTAACAAGTGTTCACAGCTGATGTTTTACTTTTAAAGTCAGATATTGCTTACTTCATTAATTTAACTGATTCTACATCAGAGGGGAAGCTTCTAGGAAGATAGGGAGTATTAGTAGGGCTGCAAGTTGGATAGAAAAACCAAGCAGGTCTAATGATGGTGACATTTGAGAAAAGACCTAAACAAGTAAGTGAACAAGTTATGTAGATACTGAAAAGAATGTCAATTCATGCAAAGGGAATAGCAAGTGAAAATGTTTGCCTACTATATTTTTGGAGTACAAAAGGAGTACACCGTGTCTGGAACAGAGTGAGAAAAAAGGAGAGGTGGAGGAGATGAGGTCAAGTATAAACATGGAGGTAATCAAGTAGGACTTTGCACAGCATTGTACAGACTTCAGCTTTAACTTTGGGTGAGAGGAGAAGACACTGAAGTCACATAATTTATCTGACTTACACTCTCAAAAGGTTATCTGGTCACTGTGTTGAGAACAGATTTCAGAGAGGATAATAATCAAGGTGGGAGACAATGAAAGCTTAATCCTGGTAGTAACAGTGGAAGTGGTGACAAATGTCAAATTCTAGCTATATTTCAAAGATAGAGCTGACACATTTTGCTGGTGTATTGGATGTGAAAGGAGAGAGAAAGAAAAAAGTCAAAGATAAGTCACAACATTCTGTAACTGAATACCTGGTAGAATGCAACTGCTCTTTTCTATTTTGGAAAGTCTATGGGAAGAGCATGTGTGGCTAGGTGCGTATTTGTTTAGAGGGTATATTAAGTTTTAAATGCCTATTAAATGACAAAGTAGTGATGTCAAGTAATCAGATGGATATATGAGACGAGTTCAGGAGTGAAGTCTGGGCTAGAGATAAAAAGTTCAGAGTTATTACTGTTAATGATATTCTGAGCTATGAGATTGGATGAGATCACCAACAGAATTTAAGTGTGGAAAGAAAAAGATGGAATGCAAGAATAGAGCCAGGAACAGCCCAGCATTTAGAGATTGAAGAGATGAGTTGGGAACAGCAAGGGAGAGTAAGGCGGGGGGGGTGCCAGAAAAGTGGGAGGAATCCCAGAAGTGTGTGGTATTCTGGAAATCAAGCGGAAAGAGTTTTCCCAGAAGAAAAGCTGATAATTCTAATTCTATGGATAGGTTAATGATGTTGAAAATAAAATCACAGAATTACTACACAATGTAGACATACAGATTTGCTCTGCATTCTTCCTGTATATCTTTATGTTTTGTTAGCTCTATATATTGCCTCAGTATCTTAACATTATATCTAATAACAATGGATTATGAACTATAGATGATTTTGTTTATATAGGTGAACAGTATTTTATGAGTAGTACAAGTTTTACATTCTAAAAGTGTGCTTGATGAATTACTCTTTTTGTGTTTTCTTTCTTTTTTTAATATAATTTACTTTTTTAGAGCACTTTTAGTCTCATAGCAAAATTGAATGGAAGGTACAGCCATTTCCCATATACCCCATACCACCATACATGCATAGTCTCCCCCACCATCAACATCCCCCACCAGAGTGATATATTTGTTACAGCTGATGAACCTACAATTACTGTTATCACCCAAAACATCACTATCACCCAAACTCCATAGTATACATTAGGGTTCAGTCTTGGTGTTGTACATCACTAGGTTTGGACAACTGTGTAACAAAATGTATCCATATTACAGTATTGTACAGAGTAGTTTCAAGTCCTTAAAAATCTTCTGTATTCTGCTTATTTACCCCTCCCCCTCCTTTTAACCCCTGGAAACCACTAATCTTTTTACAGTCATCCTTTCCCTCTATCCCACCCTTGGAAACCACAGATTATATACTGTCTTCACAGTTTTGCCTTTTCCAGAATGTCATACAGTTGGAATCAGACAGTACACTGTCTTCTCAGATTGGCTTCTTTTACTTACTAATATGCATTTAAGGTTCTCTTATATCTTTTTTATAGCTTGATAGTTCATTTCTTTTTAGTGCTGAATAATATTCACTGTCTGGTTGTACCCTAGTTTATTTATCCATTCACTTGCTGAAGGACATCTTGGTCGCTCTCAAGTTTTGGCAATTATGAACAAAGCTGCCATAAACATCTCTGTGTAGGTTTTTGTGTGGATATAACTTTTCAAATTCTTTGGGTAAATACCAAGGCACATAACTGCTGAATTGTTTGGTTAGAGTATGCTTAATTTTATAAGAAACTTTCAAACTGTCCTCCATTTTACATTCCCACAAGCAATGCATCAGAGTTCCTGTTCCTTCACATCCTCAGTATTATTTGGTAATGTCAGTGTTTTGGATTTTGGCCAATCTAATAGGCATGTAGTAATACCCTGTTGTTTTAATTTGCATTTCCCTGATAATATATGGTATGATGCTTATTTGCCATCTTTACATCTTCTTTGGTGAGGTGTCTGTTCAGGCCTTTTGCCCACTTGTTAATCAAGTTGATTTTGTTATTGTTAAGTTTAATGAGTTCTTTGTATATTCTGATAATAGTCCTTTATCAGATATATCTTTTGCAAATATTTTTTTTTTATTCTTATGTTAATCCCCATACATTACATCATTAGTTTTAGAGGAAGTGTTCCATGATTCATTGTTTGTGCATAACACCCAGTGCTCCATGCAGAATGTGCCCTCCTCAATACCCACCACCAGGCCAAC
>NC_138382.1:18551386-18556901 GCF_054177405.1 Leptonychotes weddellii | reverse complement strand
TCTCGAATTCTGCCCTCATGATCCAGTAGTTGTTTATCTCTCTTTTTCTCAGCTTCTTTTTTTTCCATCATTTCATCTTCTATATTACTGATTCTCTCTTCTGCCTCATTTATTCTAGCAGTTAGCGCCCCCATTTTTGATTGCACCAGATATATCTTTTGCAAATATTTTCTGTCAGTCTGTAGCTTGTCTTCTCATTCTTTTGATAGTGTTTTTATAGAGCAAAAGTTTTTAATTTTAATGAAGTCCAGCTTATCAGTTCTTTCTTTTATGGACTGTGTATTTGGTGTTGTATCTTAAAAGCCATTGCCATGCCCAAGATCATCTAGATTTTCTCCTGTTATTTTATAATTTTACATTTTACATTTAAGTCTATAATCCATTTGAATGTATTTTTGTGAAGAGTCTAAGGTCTGTGCCTAGGTTAATTTTTTTCACATGTGGATATCCAGTTGTTCCAGAACCATTTGTGAAGAGACCATCTTTGCTGCATTGATTGTCCTTGCACCTTTGTCAAAGATCAATTAACTATATGTATGTGGGTCTATATCTGGGCTCTCTATTCTGTTCCATTGATCTATTTGTCTATTCTTTCACCAATACCACACTATCTTGATTACTGTACCTTTATATTAAGTCTTGAAGTCAGATAGTGTCAGTTCTCTAACATGATTCTCTCTTAATATTGTGTTGTCTATTCTGTGTCTATTGCTTTTCTATATAAACTTTAGAATCTGTTTGTGGATATCTACAAAGTAACCTGCTGGGTTTTTAAATGGAATTGCACTGAATCTTTAGATCAAAATGAGAAGAAGTGACATCTCGACAATACTGAGTGTTCCTATCCATGAATATGGAATATCTCTCCATTAATCTAGTTCTTCATTGTGGCCAATACTTTTAATTACATACATTCTGATAAGTATTTTGTGGTATCTCATGAAAACAATGTTTCAGAGTTTTCATGAATTTGTCTACTTCTCCTTGTAATTCTATCAGTGTTTGACTTATATATTTTGAAACTCTGATTTTAGATGCATAAACATTTAGGATTACTTTGTTTTCTTGATGAATTGAATCTTTATCTTTATGAGATGATCCTTTTTATACCCAGTAATATTTTCTGCACTGAAATTTGATTTTTTAATATTAACATAGCCACTCCAGGTTTTTTCTGATTAATATTAGCATGGTATACTTTTTTTTCTCCATCCATTTACTTTTAAATTATTTGTGCCTTATATTTAAAGTGGTTTCTTTTACATCACATATAATTGGTCATTTCTTTTTTTTTTTTTTTTAAGATTTTATTTACTTATTTGACAGAGAGAGACACAGCGAGAGAGGGAACACAAGCAGGGGGAGTGGGAGAGGGAGAAGCAGGCTTCCCGCTGAGCAGGGAGCCCGATGTGGGGCTCGATCCCAGGACCCTGGGATCATGACCTGAGCCGAAGGCAGACGCTTAATGACTGAGCCACCCAGGCACCCCAATTGGTCATTTCTTTTATGTGCCATATAAAAATTTCTGCCTTTTAGTTGAAATATTAGTTGATTAATTTAGTTGAAAACCATGAGGTTTTTCACTCTGATTAGTGGATGTTGTTTCTTCTAATCCTTTCAGATTATTTTTTCCTTGACTTTGGTGGTTTCCTCACATGCATGTGCTTATCAGCACACAGCTGAGAATTCAAGGGGGGGGATCCTTTGCAGATCTTTAGAGGTCCTTCTCTCTGTGCAACTTGCCACTCTCTGTTACTGTGTCCTGTGAACTCTAGGTATCTACATTTCACAATATATATTACATTTCACATAAATAACATAATGTACATGGTATATTTTGATACAAATTAAAATCATATTTTATTATATATTGTATGTAATATATCCCATATTATTCACAAGCAAGTAGTATGGTAAGACCCAACTGAAAAAAAGTGTAAGCTTACATTGCTGAAATGGAGCTCCTCAGGGGAAATGTTCTATAAATAAAGAATAACACATCTTCATGTTATACTGGGTTTCTTTTAGTTTTCTGTACCCAATATATTTGACTTCTTTTTATGTATCACAATATTCGCCTTCTTGAGTCTTTTTTATTTTGTTCAAATATCTGAGAAATTTCTTTCATTTAGTTTGTGTGACCTGTATATAATTTTTTTACATCCTTGTAGGTACAAAACTTTTTATTTTGTTTTCACATTCAAGTTATAATTTTGCTACTCATATGTTATAATTAAAACCATTTTTCACAAAATTTGGTAGCATTGTTTTATTTTCTTACAGTATCTAATACTACTGAGAAATCCAACTTTAATATTTTTTGTTGCTTTGTATGTAATCTCTATTTTTTTCCATCTAGAAAATTTTGTGTTTTTCTCTTTTTTTTGATCAACTCAATATCCAGCAGAATGAAGCCTTGGTAAATAATTTTCATCATTTAAACCCTTTCTGCACTTTGTAAACTAAAGAACCATACTTACTTGTGGTCTGAATGATTTTTAAAAATCTTTCTTTGATTATTTCTACCTCTGGTAGGTAGGCTGAATCACTGCCCAACTCCCTCTCAAAGATACCCATGGCCAACTCCAAGAACCTGAGAGTATGTTAGGTTACATGGCAAAGAGGAATTAAAGTTGACGGAATTAAGGTTGCTGATCATCTAACCTTAAAATAAGATTGTCTTGGATCATACAGGTGGACCCAATGTAATCATCAGGCTCCTTAAAACACAGAATCAGAAGACTCAAAGAAGATGTGACAATGGAAGAAAGGTCAGAGTGATGTGATGAGGGAAGACTCTGGTTGTCATTGCTGGATTTGAAGATGAGAAAAGGGACCATGAGCCTAGGAATGAGGGCAGTCTCTAGAAGCTGGAAAAGGCAAGAAATGGATTCTCCCCTAGAGTCTCCAAAAGGGAATGCAGCCCTACTGACAGCTTGATTTTAGCCCAGTGGGACACGTGCTGGACTTCTAATGCATGAAATCATAAGATAATGTTGTTTTGAGTCACTAAATTTGAGGTAACTTGTTGATTCAGCAATAGGAAACTAATGTAACACTCTCATTATCTCTCTTCTCTGTTCTTAGAATGCCTATCATAACAATATTACATTTTCTTTTATTATCCATCCTTTTTAATATTTTAGTATATATGTATATATACTAAATTATATATACTTATATATGTGAATTTATATATATGTATATATATCATATTATACATATGTATATATTTTAAGTTGACATTTCTTCACTTACTCTTTCCCCTATTTTTTCATAATGCTAATTAAGAAATCTGCTTTATTTTATTTTTGACTTGATTATATTTGGTTCCCTGAATTATTCCTGTTTCCTTTGGGGTCTGTTTGTACACTTTGTTGCTTTCATACAATTTTCCCTGGGTTTTCTTGGTTTGGGTTCTCTTTATTCTTTTTTTCTTTCATTCCTTTCTTATCTACTTAATTACTTATTTGTTTACATAAAGAACTACAGTTCATGGAATTGGTGTCTGTTACAGGTTTGCTCTGCCCTTGCAAAGGTGTTTTCTGCCCAATAGGCCTCTCTCATGAATGTGAGCTCTGTTTACCTATTTAGAAAAGGGGATTCTGGGTGGTGACTCATTCGTCTTCTCAATCTCTCTGTGTGTATGTGTGTGTGTTTGTATATGACATTAGTCTCTTGAGTACCCTTTTCAAGGTCAATGTAAAATATTTCCATTTCTTGGGAGTATATAATTCTCATGATAGTGAAATTTTTAAGGATACATTTTTCATATTTTTAATCTCTTTTAACAGATTTATTACATTTTGCTTCTTTGTGTTGTTTTCTTTGGTAAGTATTACAAATAACTTGATTTTAAAGTGAAAGGAAAAGTATTCGAGAAACAACTGAAGTTCATGTTTTCAACCTATGTCTTGAAACTTCAGTCCAGAGATACTTGCAAAATATTTTCACTAATTAGCAGAAATGCCTTCTGTCCTGTAGAACAGTCAGTGAAGATAGACAGCTCAATGATTTTGGGCAATACAGTCCTAAATCAAAGGAGAATATGATAGTGTTCTTCCCAGGTTTTAAGAACTCTGAAGCTTTGTACTTCTACATCTATTTTCTACTGTAGTAAACAAGGAACAAACATGTAACAAATTCTGCTTATTTTTTTATCCACTCATTTGCTCATCATCTGAGAACTCCTTTGAGCATTCAATTACTCATGTTATCAGAACTATCCTTTTCTTACTCTGTTAGTAACCAGTTTGGTAGACCCAGCTTATAAAGGGCACGTATCAACCTACTTTGCTCATTCCAAAGACCCACTGAAGTACTTTGGGGCAGTAGTGCAAAGAGGGCTTCCTTTTGTCTGTGCCTGTGTGCACGTGTGTGTGTGTTTATTTGTTGTGATACTGTGGTCAGGCCACAGTAGCACTACTCGGGGCTTTCATTTTTGGCAAACTTTTTTGTTTCTTACCGAGAAACAGCTTTATTGTTCCATGCCAAATAAGCATTTGCCTGATTCTTCATACCTCTATTATTTAACTACTTCCCTAATTTGTACAGCCATGAACTTGGTCAATATTTGTTCATTTCACCCTTCAATTTGTATACAGTCTTATAAAGAGAGTTAACTTCTACCACACTGATGGTAGACTCCATCTGAGCATGCTCAAAAGAGCACAGGGGGTTATTCACAGGGAGGGTACTCTCAGAGGCTGATTGACAGTATCAATGCTGTAGATCGACCTAATGGCAAACACATATGGTTCTTATGCCTTCTTGCTTCTGATAATAGGCATTGACAGACTCTGGATCACTACGGTTGAACCCAGCAGGGATAATTTTCCACTATATGTGGCATGACTACGCCTAAGGACATATATCTTATCTAGTATTTATCTTTTTTTTTTATGCCACAAAAATATAAGGCTATCACTTTAGTGGGACAATAAACTTTCTCTGGCTATGACTGATTCAAAGCAGATGGCACTAGTTTAGAAACATTTCTGAATTATGTGACCAGGTTAAGAACCTGTTTTTCCTCTTTGTTTCCTGTTAAAGGTGAAATTATTCTAATTTTTGTGACCAAAAAACAAAAATAAAACTACTGAAATAACATGCCCTTATTATTATTATTTTGAGATAATTTAATAAACAATATGGGGATATTGTTTTACTAATAATTACCAGCATTTAAAAATTATTTTATAAGCCATGCATTGCTTTAAGCTTTTAAGAAATTTGCTTATCATTTATTCCTTATATTAACCCTCTGAGATTGTTACGTTTATTTATTACCATTGATGAAGAAGCTCAGTTTCAGGTGAAGAAATTTAGGCACAGAGAGGTTAAATAATTTGCCAACGACTGCAAAGCTATAGTGGTAGAGCTAAAATTCAAACCCTGACTGCCCAGCTCCTGAACATACACACTTAGCTGCTATTCCTTTTTTTTTTAGCTTCGCCTTTTTTTTTATTATGTTATGTTAATCCCCATACATTACATCATTAGTTTTTGATGTAGT
>NC_138382.1:18478416-18551286 GCF_054177405.1 Leptonychotes weddellii | reverse complement strand
TTTTTTTTTTTTAACATATAATGTATTATTTGCTTCAGAGGTACAAATCTGTGATTCAACAGTCTTGCACAATTCACAGCGCTCACCATAGCACATACCCTCCCCAATGTCTATCACCCAGCCACACCATCCCTCCCACCCCCCACCACTCCAGCAACCCTCCGTTTGTTTCCTGAGATTAAGAATTCCTCATATCAGTGAGGTCATGTGATACATGTCTTTCTCTGATTGACTTATTTCGCTCAGCATAATACCCTCCAGTTCCATCCATGCCGTTGCAAATGCTTAGCTGCTATTCTAGTCGGCTTTATCAACCACCATCACATTTATTTAATTGGACTTTAAATTCAGATGAACAATTTTTTCTTGGTTGCAAGGAAATAATTTGACAAGCCCAGATCACAGTTCTTGTGATGCAAGTCTGAGTCCACATCCGAGAAACCTAAACCATGTGACTCCCAGAAGTACTGGGTATTTATTTCGAGGCTTCTTATATGAGTTTGCATTAAAAATAACAGGTCCTGTTATGAATAAGTGTAAGTATGGCATTCTATGGGTGATATACCCAACAAATGTTAAAATTCCTTTAGTGGCAATGAAAAAGTGAGAACATTATTTCCCACAACACTAAATGAGTTGATCTGCTTTTGGTGGGTGAACACTGAACTTTGTTCAAAAAGTTTGGAAGTACTTTGTCAGTATGCTGCTATTTTTCTTCTCAAAGTCAACCATGTATCTCCTTTAACGAATAAGAATGATGGGATACAGCCTCAGCGGGTATAGTATGAATAAATCATTTGTAGTTTGGGTTAAACCTATACCCTAATGAGTGTCTTCAATTTGGGGGAGACACGGATTCACAGGTCCTATTCTCTATGCATATTATCACCAACTAATTCCAGGAAGATAAAAGCTATGGTTATATAGATCCTATGAAAGAGTGATACAGTTACTCAGGGATACTTCATAAACCCAAATCACTGGTAAATTGAGGGTGGCCATTAACCAATGAATTACTCTAAAATTGATTCTTCTGAGAGGTCCTTTATTCCAACGGTTTTCACTGCCATCCTTCTCTTTTTCCTTTGAAATTAAGACCTAAGTCTCATTCTCAGGTTCACCTTTTAATTCTCCTGCCATACAACTGGTCACCTTCCCCACCAGATGCCCCCAGATGCCAAAAACAAGCCTGAGTACTTTGGGGTCATGACACAAGTTATTTCTATAGCGATAAACTCCTGTCCAAAAAGGACTAATCCTAGAATAAATATATGAGGAAATGAAATGGAAAAATGACTGGAATCAATTGAATATATGAGAGCTCAGCAGGGATATATATGTGTTCCTGAATATGCCTTTTAAAGAATAAGGTTCTCTATGAAAAAAAAAAATAATGCTCTATTGCTCCCAAAATTAATCCAATTAATATCTCTGAATAATTTCAAGACCATATATGTATATATGTGTATACTTAATGTTAGCATTGTATATTATTTGTGTTATGTTCTCCCTCTATTCACAGGAATATACTGCCTTTAAGGTTTAACCTTTAATGTTGATTTTTGTATATGGCTGAAGTTTCACACAGTAAGGATCAGTTCTAGGACTTCTTCCTCCAATAGCACTGATATTCTATTACTTAATTTCCTTTTGATGGATTTGCAGATGACAGTCCATGATAGTGCTGCTGGTGGAAAACAGGACAACCACATGTGGGAAAGACTCTGGAACTCTTACAGTGTGTTTTCATGGTCTGCATCAGAATTCTACAGAAGGTGTTCTGCTGAACTGGCAGTGAAATAAGAATGGAAAGTTAAGAGTTAGTGTGTCAGTTACTTTCAGCTTGGGTTGTTGTTGTTGTTGTTGTTTTTTTCTTTTCTGCTATGTATTAAAAATTACATAAAAATCAGGAGAAGAGGAATAGTTAAGAACAAAATAAACTGTCATGATAAAGACATTCAGCATTTAATAGACTCCCAAATGCACAGACTGTTAAAAGCTGGGTTGTTCCAGCTCCCTCATTTTATAGAAACTTAGAGACTTCAAGAGGGAGATGACCCTGGTAGGATCAGACAGCAAATCGTGATGAAGGGGAGACTCTTGGCTTCTGTGAACAAGGTATTAAGGAAGCACTAAGTGCCCCTTTACCTAAGAATGTGCAGCTTCATCATGGGGTTTACGGGTCTGGTTTCTGCTTTATTTCCTTTTTTACATCCTCATGGCTATATTCTTTCAGTTGCTCTCTAGAACTGAATTTCCAATACATTTATTTTTGTTAGCTCTTAATTTTTGAATTTTTAAGAAGTTGGGAAGAATATTGAATTTCAAGAAGTTAACAGTTTGTTGTTAAAGAAAATCAAGGTAATTATAATGCTGATTTCCGTGGGTATTCCCTGTGTACTTCATGGGCCAAAATAGTACTTATAAAGTGATTTCAAAATGTATAAATATTACCTATGGTATATAAACTACTGGTTCAGAAAAACAGCTCTGAAATTGGTTTGCCTGGGTCTTTTTCTCAACTCCACCACTTCTTAGTGGTGAGACCTCAGTACTGTTACTGAACTTCTGTGTCTCGTTTCCTCATTTGAAAAATAAGGTAATGACTGCACCCCTCTTTTAGGGCTACGGCATGGAATTAACACATGCAGCTTGCTTAGAACTAGGTGCCATTCTAAATCTTTTAAAATTGATCTTCTTGTTGTCATTCCTATAATTATTATTGTGTTGACTATTCTTGAAAAAGCTTCCCAGCAGTACTTACTTGCTGTTCTTTTTGTCATATATTCTTTACATCCCACTTAAGATTTCTATCAAAACCTGTAAAGCTGTTTTCAGATACCTTATACCTCTGTACCAGTTTGTCATAGCGAAAATGAAAGGAGTTTTGGCTTACCTCGATCCACAAGCCAGGACTTCTATTTTCTCCCATTCATACATATTGGTGAACAGACATGCAACAATGACTCCATGGGGCTTTCAGTAGGACCTAAATACCCAGGGTCTGTGTAACTCTACACTACCAGGCACATATGTTGGTCCTTTAAGACCCAAAAGAATGTCAACTAAGGCATCAATATTTTAGGAATATGAGGTATGCTTTTTGTAGACTAGCTGAACACACCAAAAAAGGAGAGATGTTTTGTATCACAACTGTTTGAGAAATACTCAGAACTCTAAGATGTGGCTGACACTTTCCCCATCAAGCAGAGCTTCCCAAGTTACCATATCTTTCACTATGAATAGATTTTTTTAAAGATTTTATTTATTTATTTGACAGTGAGAGAGGGAACACAAGAAGGGGGAGTGGGAGAGGGAGAAGCAGGCTTCCTGCTGAGCAGGGAGCCTGATGTGGGGCTGGATCCCAGGACCCTGGGACCATGACCTGAGCCAAAGGCAGACGCTTAACGACTGAGCCACCCAGGCGTCCCTCACTATGAATAGATTTTTTAAGCAATGGCAATAATTCTGTGACTATACCACTCAATTCCCCATAGCACCAGCACTGAATACATTAAAGACAAGTTAAAATATGTCTTACTGCTTCTGGCATACCCCCGAGATCTCTTTTATTTCTATACTCCCTCAAATATAATGTGGACTATTAAGACAAATTATCTCTAAATACTAATAAGAAATGTGGGACTAAGTGGGAGACAATCAAAGTGAATTTTGCCATAGCATTGCACTAATTTTTTGATAAGAAGGCATACAAACCAAAAAGATGTAATTTAGAAGAAACGTTGTCCTGTCTATTCCCTAGGAACTAGAACAAGGAGGAAAAGGTGAGAGGACTGAGAGAAGGTTCTGGATAAATCAAAGAGTTTTCTCCTAATTATACGTGTATAGCAGGGAACAAACCACCATAGAAGGCTGCAATCTCTCTGAAGCCAAAGAAGACAGTATCATAGGTATGTCTTTCACATACAGTTGTTCAAGCACAGACTGGTTGATCACCCATCAGAGATGCTATAGAAGGGAGAGTTTTGCCCCAACTATGAGAGTGAACAAGATCACTTCCAGCTCTAAGACCTACAATTTTAATTTAATCACTAACCCTAGCCATCATTAAAAGTGACCTCAGATAATTCCAAGCCCATTCATGTACTCATAACATTCTTTACATACTCAATCAACAGACCTTGAGTGACCATGTCAGACACTGTTCCAAGGCTGGTGTAGAATGGGGAATGAGAAAGGTAACACAGTCTCTGCCATAGTGGAGCTCGCGTTCTTCGGGAAGAAGTTCATCTAAATACAAATAGACAAAAAAGGTAAGTGTTATTTTTATTATCTCATACTATTCTTGAAAAATTAGTAAGTGCTGTGAAGGAAATAATGTAATAAGATAAATTGTGACTAAGTTAGGCTACTAGGATAATCAAGACAAAATATTTTTAAGGAGCGAGTGCCAAGGAATAGAATGGAGCCATTTACAGAAAACTCTCTGGAAATAATCCAGAAAAATGAAAATGGCAGGAGCAAAGTCCCCGAGGCAAGATCTAGCTTAACCACAACCAAGGAACAAAAAGAAGCTAAAGGTTCTTTAGCTTTACATACTCTTTAGCTTTACATACATACAAATGTATGTATGAGTCTTTACATACTCTTTAGCTTTACATACATACATACATTTCTTTAACCTAAAGGTTAGGTCAGGAGATAACCATATAAATTTGTACCAGCTGGTCCCTAACTTCAACTATATGTGGATATTTCTCGCTGTGAGTTAGACATGTATATCATCCAAAAAAAAAAATTGTTGATTTGGAAATTCTGAGACTCTTGACAAGGGCACAACCTTATTAAAGATCACAGCCATCATTTTCAAAAGCTTCACTTTGGCAATCACTTGCAGACATTTAACAGGGGTGTTTAATATCCTCCCTAAAAGATTGGGCAGGGAAGAACAAACATTCTAGCATGTCTGCAATGTGAACCTAGTGTCTCACAATTGAAAATTGGCTGGCTGCTTTGCCAGCAGTCCAGCATTTAAAGTCTTGAATTCCTGTCCGTTCATCTGTAGTTGTGTTTATGTCTCTCACTTAAGCAGTTTTCAACACACTTCTGTGGTTCTTTTGATATAGTGAACATGCAGGTGTATGTCTGACTATGCCAGGGATTGTGTCCAGATCTAGTCTTTATTGCTAAAACAGACATCTTTGAGTATTTGAATCATTGCATATGCCATATTTACTCTTGTGTAGGTAGGCCAATTTTCCTCCAGCTAAAGATATAACTTAAAATTATTTCTCCCCACTTACTCCTCCACTTTTCCCACTGCTTATGCTAAATAATTCAGCTCACCGCTCCAAAAGTGAATGAGTCACCCAACCCATCTACATTCTTTCAGGGTTAGAGAGAAGGTCAAACCATGCAGGAAAAGGAGTCTATACCCAACAGACTTAGACAAAAACTCTGGCTATCTATCTCAACAGATCAAAATAATTGCTTCAACTGGACCAAGATTTTATTTTTATTTTGATCTCATTTTCTGCAAAAGAGACATAATGTGGGGAGACTAGTTAGACACAGGAGTGAAAAATTCATTGCAGCTAGCCTATTTCTGAAGTCTCCTCCGGAGCTCAGGTTTTGAAACCTTTGCAATTATGAATTGGAAATCCATGTGTTACATAATGCATTTCTGGAAAAATGCCCGAGACACATATGCACTCTACGAAGGTCTAATACTAACATTAATCTAATGAATGGTATATTAGAAAAATGATTTGTGTACATCCTAATGGAAAGCATATTTCCTGAGCAAAGCTTGTGAATTAAAAGGCAAAAAATAACTCCATCCCCTAAACATAGCTTCCAGCTACCACATCAACCAATAAGATCGGTTGGTGCATCTTTGCAGAATGCTGAGTGATTCCTCTTGTTCTTGTTGTTGTTACCCAAGGGAAAGCATTTTCCAAATCTTGTGCAGGTGTCTAAGAGAGACTACCTAAAAGGAAAGAAATGGAATTCTCCTTTTTGAGCCCCTGGATGACTCCCTTCATATATAAGCTTATTTTTTTAATACTAGTTCATTTTTCAAATCCAACGAAAAACCAAGCCCCTGTTTATCCCAGGGAGTTAATCTGGTTAAACTTGATACATCACATTGTAACTGGCTTCATGTTTTACTAAAAAGCCCCATCATCTTTTATCTTTTATTTATAGTGATCTTGATATTCATTTCTCAACTGAGGCAGGTACTTCAGGGAGAGTTGGCATTGATCTCCAATTTTTTTTTCTCCCTTTTGTAATGCGTACTTTTTGACCCTTAAGAAACAGCACTGACAGTAGTTTTGTTTTGTTTTGTTTTTAAAAAAGCAAGAGTTTCAGACTGGGGATTCTTTTTAACCTGCTAAAGAGAGAATCAGCCTTTGTCACCCAGTAGGTGACTTGACTTTAAATAAAATCAGCATCCCACTATTCTTTTTTCAAGCGCATTTGTCTTCAGAAGCTATGGAGCCTGAACTGAATGATTCATGTAGCTGACTTTTGATTATTAACAGGTGAGAGTGAGGCGAGGCTCTAAAGAGAGGCTTCAGTGACGTAGGAGATGAGAAATTAAATGCTCTCTGCCGAGTACAAATAAATTCGTGGGTAGAACCCAGAGTCAAGGCCAACAGATTCATAATTGCATTTTAAAGAATCTAAATCCCATCTAGTTGTCCTGAGAAGCAGCCAGAAGGAATTGCAACTCAAGGTATACACAGAACTGAGCGGTCTGGCAACAAATGTCCTGCTTCTCATGTCCTGTGCTGCCAGTAAGGGCAGAGTGGAACTTGAAACTGGGATCCCAGGGGTTCGGAGCCACTTTGGGGTGGAGCCATCCAGATTAACACACACCCATAGTGCATCAGAGCCAGCAGCTGAATTTAGACTTTGAGCCTGAAACACTGACCCACGACTCTTCAACCTCAGCTCTCATGTGTGGTTAAGTTGCTCCCCTTCGGGCCTCAATTTCCTCCACAACCAGTATTCTCCTAATACAACCAGCACTTTTCCTGTTCTTCACCAAACTCTTTCTTGGGCTCTGCATATAGTTTTGAGTCTGATCACCCGTCCCCTTTCATCCCCCCTCAGGAAAAACATGGATAATGTCCTCTGATGCCTCAGAATCAAAGGTGCTCTGTAAATGATATCTGTCAAACATTTTTATCATGCTACACGTAGACCTTTGGTCTTGAGTGCATATTAACAAATACCATCATCTTTTACTGCTTCTGGCATGATTACAAATTAGTGCTCTTCTAAGAGAGCCCTAGAGAGCACAAAAACGAGGATTTTATTAAGAGTTGTCCTGTTAGGAGATAGCTTGATAAAAAAAGGACTGAATATTGGAACTGGGGTCCATTAGCAACCTTGTCACCAGCTAGCTGCAAATATGCAAGCAAATCACTTAGTTCTCTGGTCTTCAGATTCCTCATGAAAAATGAGGTGTCTGGGGTAAATGATCTCTGCAATTTCTTCCAGTCCTAAAACTCTAAGACACAGAAAAGGGAAGGAGAAAAGGGAAGGAACACTATCTCATTAGTGTTCCTGACTCTCTCTATCTAGTAGGAGATCCTTATCACATTACAACATGATCTCTCTTTCTCAAACTGGATTTCCAGAAAGGTGGTAGAAGGCCCTTACAGGGTTAATTTGCTTAGCTTTTGGTTTAGATTCCTCCGGCACATTGTGTCCAGCCTTAATATTTTACACTGTAAGCCATACCATCTTTTATCTTTTATTTATAGTGATCCTCATATTAATTTCTCAATAGCAGCTGGTGCGGCAGGAGGAACAAGTCATTGATCTTCCAATTTATCCGCTACTCTTACATATCCTGAGGTTGAGGCAGCCTGGAGAGATTGATGGAGCACTGGCACCCACCCAGCAGCTATGTGTTCCTCATGCATGAAAATCAACCACAGGAAACCAAAATTCGACAATTGGCAGCAATATCAGCTACCTCTGTAATAAATATAACAGGGCATTCTTTAATAATTGAATGGGGTGCCAGACTGGGTAATGAAAAACCTCCTGTATGAGAGTGCCAGTTGAGCTTTGGACTGACCAGGAGGTGGTATATTCTGGGATGGGGGTGGAAGTGGGGGAGGCTATTTGCAGATGTCAGCCTCTCATATAAGCGAACATTCTTATTCCTTGATTCTCAAGCAACTCATAATACAGAATCAGCAATACTTCCTTCATTTTCTGTAAAGCCAAATACTTTTTGTGAAATACGCATTTTTTTAAATTTTGCAAGAAAAACAACAGATCCTTAGATCATGTGATTGCTCAACAATGTAAAAGGAAATGGCCCACTGAGCCCCATACACTATATCAGTCACAGATACCAGGTGAGCAGTGATGACCAGAGCTTTGACTCACTTACAGCTTTTCATTGGGCCAAACCACTAACTGATTCTTAAAGGAAGGTCTCTATTCCTTGTTATGGCTGAGCGGTGGCCTCCAGCAGGCCTGACTGTGGTCTCAGTTGACTCAAGCCCCTGAGAGCAGTCTCACCCTGAGCTAGTTACCTCTTCCCCTGCCTGCTCCTCAGCTAACCGGTCCTGTTTGAACTCAGGTGTTGTGGACCTACTTGATCATCAGCTTTGGGTCTGCCTGGATGAAAACCCACCCATTGAGGCCTAGCTCTCTCTCTTATTTATCTGTGGCTGGGAAAACAAATGCTAAATGTGGAATCAGAGTTTCCCGTCAGGCCACGTAGATGATGCTGTGGTGGCAGGACAGTAAAAAGCCAACAGGCGTGGCTGATGTGGAAGCAAAGCTTCCCCATTAGCAGCCTGTGAAAATATTCCATTCCTCTTGGTTGTTACTCAGCATGCATACTATATAGACACACGTATTATCTCTGCATTTTTTTTTTATAATAGAGTGACTAATAATGCCCTCCAGGGATAAACTGGAGTGTCAAGCTGCTCAGAAATTTCAGGCACAGGACTGCCAGGAATCTATTTACTTCTAACAAAACGTGTTCCAGAGATTTTGAGTGTACATGGGGTTTGAGCAATGCTATGATTTTCACAGACAGAGCCTCACAAAGCGTTCCGCCCAGTGTGCATTTTATCTTCCTCAGATGAACAGAGGCCGAGTCGATCCCTTTGAGTGTCGAAATCATAATAAATATGTTAAATGGCTTAATCTCATACAGGACCATTGTCTGAAATAAACAGACAATAAAAACAGATAATTCCTCCAGCAGAACTGCACAATTTATACACTTTTTGATTTTGTTTCTCTTTGTTCTTTCAATTTAAATACTATTTTCTCTTTTTATTCTCTAATCAGGCCTTATTCCATAATTATTTATAAAATAAAAATTCAAGTGGAAACTGGCTCCTGGACAAAAATTAAGCCATATAAAGTGTAATATTACCTTGTGCAAAGCAAGTCAGACTCACTAAATACAATGAGTAGAGTTTTGGGGCGGCACCTCATCCAGTGTTGTTATTAGCAGAGTGGCAATAGTAACAGTAACAGAGTAAAGCAGTAGTAATGATACTGTGTGTTCCTACAGAATATAACAATCTTCAAAATATTTGTAAGTGCATTGTTTCATTTGATCTTCAAAATAACCACATATGGCAGGCAGGCTGGTGTTCTTATTCCCATGTTATAGATGAGGAAACTAAATTCCAGACATATTAAGCAATTCACCCAGCTAAGAAGCCAGGCAACCAGGTTCTCTACTAGTCTAGGTTCCTCCCTGTGAATTAGTAGGACATATTATAAAGCAATAACACTAATAATCAAGAAAGAAGCCAAAACAACATATCCCCAGAACTTTCCTGGTCAGAGGACTTTAGAGGTAGCTATTGTTGCATGGGGGTTATTAGGAACCAAACAAGAATTTTTGGGCTCAGTAAAATGAGTCAATCCAGGAGGGGGTAGTGTAGGTAATTTCAAAAATGCAATCTGTAAGATATCATACAATTTGATATCTGCCTAAAAATAATTCAAATTGGGGAAGTAAAGGGCTGATATGTCTTGAGACAGTTTAAAAAACATATACTCCCTGAAGAAGCATCCTGCTTACCTGTATTTTATAGCCTCAGCTGCAGAGTTTATGTGAACTATTTCTTCCACTTTCCCATCTACAATATAATCCTCTATGAGACAGGAACACTGCAATATATGACTATTTCAAGGAAGCAGAGTTCCAGAGGATTTGCAGCCCATGCACACAAAAATCACTTAACTCATGTGTTTACTAACACATGAAGGAGGAGGGTAGGATAATTGATGTCTGTCACTGACTATTAAGGCATGCTTCATCCAGGATGGGAGTACTTTGCAGCCATAACTCTCCCTGCCACCCCTGATCACCTGCTGTGAATCTCTGTGACTCTCCAGGGGCCTGCTCAACACTGGCTTCCTGCAGGAGAGCTCTGAAGCCCTCAGGGAGCAGGTGTTGGACCTGTAAAAACCTTCTCTCTACCTATGAGAATCAGGATTTATCAGGTGAATGATTTAGGCAGCCAGGGGATTCTACTCAGTTCAACCATGTTCAACCATGTTAGCGAATCTCTGAAAAGTTACCAATAAAAATATGTAAAATGGTTGGACGCAGGTACCTAAGCAGCCTTACCTTACTGCACACACAATTATCTTCAGCTGAATCACATGCCCTTCCTTAAGATGCAGTCTGATATTACCAAATGAACAAAACCTAAACATGCCAAAGTAATCGAGCAGTACAGAGGAGTCAAAAAAGGGAAAAGTGATAACTCAGATTCTAATGATTAAACACAAACTTGTGTCTTTAAGATGGCCAAGTAGTCTCTGGAGGAAGAAAAAAACATAAAGAATGCTAAGGCAGAACAGTGAGAAGAATCATTTACCACCACTAAGAATATTAATAAGAAGCTGCACCTTTGGTTACTTAGGAATTCAGTAAATTTTCTTTGCTTTATCTTCACTAAAAGCCACCTAACATAAATCCCAGGACTGCTGAGAAACACGCCTGCCAAACCTTTGCAACAGCTTGGGACTCTGTAATATAAACTTTGGGAGCCTATTAAACTTGAAATAGAAAGCCTTTTGAAAATAGATGTTTTTATCTGTTTTGGCATATTCATCCCCTGTAGGAGAGTTGTGATTCAAAGAACATTAAATAATAATATATATATATATTTTTTAAAAAAACAGTTGAGAAAACATAGCACTTCAAAAGGCTTAAATCTGGAAGCATTTCAAATACAAGGTTTAGGATTACCAGTATGGTTTCCTAATCTCCTAATTATTTGAGAATGAGGGCACTTTTATGTATCTCTCTTTTTGGAATCACTGGAAATATCAATTAAACATAACAAATTAAGAGAATTTCCCTTGGAGATGTGGGAGCTTATTATACATGATGGCCTTCTGCTAGTGGCTACCAATTTGTCTTGATTCAATCCAGAGAAGTTTCCTAAGTCCAAGAAATTTGATGGCCATAATTTCGGGCTCATTTAAAGCATTTGTATCCTACAATCATCAGAACTGCATTTATCTTTGAAAAATGATAATTTGTGCATAAGCCATGTTTACCAAAGTGACACCAACACAATCTCTCAATTTCCATGGGGGAACTTCTAACTTTTCTCCTGTTCCTGCTCCGGTTATGGTTACACAGTCTCCACGTGCATGAAGCCACGAAAAGGCATCTTGCCACAGTCGCCAGCAGCCACAAGCAAACCATTTATCACCAGATGCCACCACCATCCCTGGGCATCTCTGCCACCTGAGCCATGGACGTGAGCCTTTGAGTGGGGCTCTGGTCCTCCAAAGCAAGGAAGCCACTGGTGTTCTGGCAGATGTGAGGTAAATTTCACTTTCTCCTTTTCTGTGACACATTGCGAGAAGGTATCAAATACTACTGCTGTGATAACTATGAACACTGCTTTATTACCTTTTATTAAGAGTCCCATCTCTCACAAGAATTAGGATATATATTTTAAAGGAAATAAAACTACACAAAAATTCAGCTGATAAGACTAGACTTTTGTGTTCCTTGGTCTGTTTTTGTTAAGACAAACTTCTGCTCTTGACTTTTTTAATGACTTTATAAAAATATAATTGACACCCAATAAACTGAACAAACTTAAATTTCACAATTCTTTTTTAGATGTTATTTATTTACTTAGAGAGCGGGAGAGAGAGAGAGAGCACAAGCAGGGGGAGCAGCAGAGGAAGAGGGAGAAGCAGCCCCCCCTGAGCAGGGAGCCCCCCCCACCCCGTGGGGCTTGAACCCAGGACCCTGGGATCATGACCTGAGCCAAAGGCAGATGTTTAACCAACTGCGACACCCAGGTGTCCCTAAAGTACACAATTTTAAGTTCCAAAATAAACATATAGCCATGAAACCATCAGCACAATCAAGAAAATGGACATATCCATTACCCACAAAAGTTTCTTTGTGACCATTCATAACCCCCTTCCACTCTTCCCCATCCTGCTTTTTCATACCCCAGGTGACCGACCAGTGATCTGCTTTCTATCATTATAGGTGTTTGCATTTTCTAGAAATTTATGTAAATTGATTCCTGCAGTGTGGAATCTTTTGTCTGGTTTCTTTCACTCAGTGTAATTATTTTGTGACTAATCCATATTTTTGCGTGTATAATAGTCTATTCCTTTGTTTTGCTGAGTAGTATCTGTTCTATGAATGTGCCACAGTATGCATATTCATTCACCTGTTGATGGATGCTTGAGTTGGTATAATATCTAGCTATTAAAAGTAAGGACGTTATGAACATTCATGTGCAAGTATTTGTATGAACATATACTTTAATTCTTATCAAATAAATATCTAGGAGTTGAAGGGCTACGTCATGTGGTAGGTGCATGCTTAACTTCTAAAGAAACTGCCACAGTTTTCTGAAGTGATTGTACCATTTTCCTTTCCCCTAGCAGTGTATAAGAGTTCCATTTCCTATGCTTCCTCACCCACACTTGGTAGAGTCAGACTTTTTAATTTTAGCTACTCAATAGGTGTACAGTGGTTTTAATTTTCATTCAGCTAACAACTGATGACATTGAGCAACCTCATGTGCTTATTTGCTATCCATGTATGTCTCTTTGGCGAAATCTCTTTTCAAATATTTTTCCCCATGTTTCTAGCTTTTAAAAACCTTCTATATACTGAGTTTTGAGAGTTCTTTGTGTTCTAGACACAAATATTTTCAGATATATGATTTGCAAATGTTTTCTTCCAGTCTGTGGCTTTCCTTTCATTATCTTAATAATGTCTTTCAAAGAGCAGAAGTTTTGAATTTAGATGAAACCTACATAGTTTATATATATTTTTTTTTCTTTTAAGGATCCTGTTTTTGGTTTCATCTCTAGGAAATCTTTCCTAATCCAAGTTCACAGATTTACATTTTGATCTACTTTGAGTTAATTCTTTATAATGGTGTAAGTAGCAAAGTTCATCCTCCTACATATGGCGATCTATGCTCACTGCCCAAGCACTACATGCCTCCAGTGCCATCTGTCAAAAAGTCTGTCCTTCCTCATGGGGCACCTGGGTGGCTCTGTCAGTTAAGTGTCTGCCTTTGGCTCAGGTCATGATCCCTGAGTCCCTTGATCAAGCTCTGTGTCAGGCTCCCTGCTTCTCCCTCTGCCTACTGCTCCCCCTGCTAGTGCTCTCTCTCACTCTCACACTCTCTGTCAAATAAAATAAATACAAATCTTAAAAAAAAATTAAAAAAAAAAAAGACTATCCTTTCTCTCCTGAATTGGCTTTGCATCTTCGCTGAAAATCCGTGATCCCTGTATGTGTGCATCTATTTCTGTGATCTACATTCTGTTCGATCGACCTATTGTATCTGACTCTTGGTTATAATACATTCTCCCCCTGATTTTTTCTCAGTTGTTCATGTAAACAGACTCCCAGCAATTTAGCCTCGCCATTTTACTGCTCATATCTAGGTATATTTTATAATGCATTTTATAAATCAATAGAATTTGGACTCAAACTAGGGTTACTTCCAAAACGCACTTTTAAAATGTTGAGATGTAAAAACTATGTATTCTTCAGCCATCCAAATTCAATCAAATTCACATTAATCTGTCCCAAAAAGCTATTTTACATGTGCACAGGCTGTAGAATGGGGGGAGTAAGTAAGGGGTATGTGTGGTCTATCCAAAAGATCATTATAGGGGACAAAGGAGAAAAGAGAAAATAGATAGGAATATTCAAATACTAAATGTTAAAATAATACATTTCTACAAGTGTTATAAAATTTACACTGAGATAAATAAGCAAATCATTATAAAATATAATACAAAAATTTAGAGAGTATTCAAAATGCTTTTATTTGCCAAACGCACTAAGATAGTAGGAGTAATAGAGAAGAGTTTTCTGGAAGCACCTTGTCTTTCTTTTTTATCCCTATCGGGTGATTGGTTATATTTTGTTCAGTGTATTGTACATGTGGGTGTCAATAAGATGGAACTCCTCTCAAAAAGAGAAATGAGTAAAGAATATATGTTGTCAACTTGTCTAAAACATTTTTCATGTTCTGATTCATTTTTCTTTGTATTGGTATTTCAAGAGATTTTGTTTTTTTAATATGACTATTATAAAAACCTCAATAACTTCACTGAAATCCCATGAAAATAATATAAACAACTGTAATGGAAATTGAAAAGATGATAATAGCAATCAGCACTGTAATATTTCTTGTCAGTATTTTTTATCACTTATAATAGTGAAAAATCCCATATTAATTTGACTTTTTGACCTTTAGTCTTCACTTTAGTGGAAAAAGTTCTTTTGAGAAGCAATTTCTTTCCCTTTGCTTATTATTTCTTTGTACTTAAAAACTATTAATGACCATACTTTGATCTGATCATCTTAGAGTTGTGCAGAAGGAGGACAGTTATGCCAAATATGTATGGATCTATGGGTTCACAAAGATTTAAAAGCTTGATTTTTAAATCTTGTGGAATGTAGCCTCATTTCTCAGAGAGAAGTGGAAACATTCATGCACTTACGTTGTTTAAAATAAACTGACACAGGTACATGGAAGGCATCTTCTATTCTAGGCATGGTTAGGTTGTTGGGGGGGGATGGTGAACAAGAGCTGTAAAAAAAAAAGTTCTTGTCTATAAGAAGCTTAAAATTTAGTTGGGGAGAAGACATTCAATGATTCAGTAAGGATAAGCCTAATGCATAGTCCAAAAGTCATACTTTGATAAACTTTTCCTCTAGAACAGACCAGCCTATTCTTCTATTAAAATCCTTAATTCAGTGTCTAATGAACCTGAGTGTCAGGCTCAAATTCCACTTTAGAAATATTCCCACGGGTGCTAACAGCCAACAACTTAATATGATTCCTGCAGAATTGACACAACAAACCAGAGTTGAGTTTAACAAGCATATTGTCCTCCTTTTAGAAAGCTTACCATTTAAACCTTGTCTGCTAAGTTCCAAGAGAATAAGATAGGTAATAAGTGAAATTCAAGTCCAGAGGTGGGAGAGAAGAGGGTCAGCTTCAGTGAAACATTTTGTTGAATTCTTCAAAGTGGTAAACACTAAAGAGCACATTACCCTACTCAGACTCTGAAAAAGTTGAGAAATAAAATGAACATCTAAAGATGGAGGTCAAAATGTCATGCAGATTTAAGGACACACAGAGGCTGAAGGTGAAAGGATTGAAAAAGACATTCCAAAAAGAGAACATGTGGAGGGATGGGGTGGGGTGGTAGTGCTGGCATACTTATATCAGACAAAATAGACATGAGCCAAAACCATCACAAAGAATAGGCAAAAGGGTCAATTCACCAAGAAGATATAACAATTATAAATACACATGCACTCAGCATCAGAGCATCCAAATATATGAAGCATACATTGACAGAACCGAGGGAGAAATAGAGAGCAATACAATATTGGTAAGGGATTTCAATACCCCACTTTCGATAGTGTATAGGATAACCAGACAGATCAATAGGGAAACAGAGCACTTGAACAACGCTGTAGACCAAATGGGCCCAACAGACCTATACATATATGTCACTCAATAGCAATTAAACATTCTTCTCAAATGCCACAGAACATTCTCCAGGGTAGGATCATAAAACAAGTCTTAAATTTAAGAAGACTGAAGTCATACCAAGTATCTTTTCTGACCATAATAGAATAAAACTAGAAATCAGTAGCAGAAGAAAAGCTGGAAATTCACAATATGTGGAAATTAAATAAAACCCTCTTGAACAGCCAATAGGTCAAAGAATAAATCAAAAGGAAAATTAGAAAATATCTTGAGACACTCAAAAATAAAAAAAGAACTTGCCAAAAATTATAGGATGCAGCAAAAGCAGTAGAGAGGGAAGTATATAGCAATAAATGTCTACATTAAAAAGATCTCAAACAACCTAACTAAACTTCAAGGAAAGAGAAGAACACTAAACTAAGCTCAAAGTTAGCAGAAGGAAGAAAATAATAAAGATCTGACCGGAAATAAATGAGATAGATTAAAAATACAATATAAAATGAATAGAGAATAGAAAAATAATAAAATCAACAAAACTAGTTGTTTTTTGAAAAGATAATAAAAAATGATAAACCTTTAGCTAGACTAAGATAAAAGAGAGGATTTGAATAAAATCAGAAATGAAAGAGGAGATATTGCAACTGATGCTGTAGAAATAAAAAAGATTATAAAATAGTACTATGAACAATTACACACTAACAGATTGGAATACCTTGAAGAAATGGATAACTTCCTAGCAACTTACCAAGAGTAAATAATGAAGAAATAGAAAATTTGAATCAGTAATCAAAAATTCCCCAACAAAAGAAAAACTGACAAGAAGGCTTCACTGCTGAATTCTACCAGACATTTAAAAGAGAACAAATACTAATCTTTCTCAAAGTCTTCCAAAAAATTGAAGAAGGAAAACCTCTAAACTCAGTTATGAGGCCAGCATTGCTCTGATATCAAAACCAGACAAAGATGCTACAAGAAAACTACAGCCCAATATCCCTTATGAATATTGCTGTACAAAACCTCAACAAAATACTAGAAAATCAAATTCAACAGCACAGTAAAAGGATCATACACCATGACCAAGTGGAATTTATCCCAGGGATGCAGGATACAAAATTCAATAAATGTGATACACCACATTAGTACAACAAAGGATAAAAATCACACGAGAATCTCAATAGATGCAGAAAAAGCATGTGACAAAATTCAACACCCTTTCATAATAAAAACACTCCTTAAATTAGGAATAGAAGGAAATTATCTTAACAAAACAAAGGCCATATATGAAAAGCCCACAGCTAATATTATATTCAATAGTGAAAAACAAAGCTTCCCCTCTGATATTAGAAACAAGGCAAGGATGCCTACTCTCTTTACTTTTACTCAATGTAGTACTGGAAGTAGTAGCTAAAGCGATTAGGCAAGAAAAAGAAATATGAGGCATCTAAATCAGAAAGGGAAAAATAAAATTATCTCTGTTCATAGATCACATGATCATATATGTAGAAAACCCTAAAGATTTCACACACATACAAATGGAGACTTCACAGTTCCTGATTTCAAAACATATTACAAAATGAGTCATCAACACAGTATGGTATTGCCATAAGGACAGACACAGACCAATGCAACAATAGAGATTCCAGAAGTAAATCCATGCATATATAGATTCAAATAATCTTTGACAAATGTGCCAAGAATGTACAATGGGGAAAGGATCAGCTCTTCAACAAATGGTGTGGGAAAAACTAAATAGCCACATGGAAAATAATGAGATTTGACCCTTATTTTATGCCATACACTAAAGTCAACTCAAAATGGATGAAAGGCTTACACCAAAGACCTACAATTATAAAATTCCTTGAAGTAAAAAACAAGGGGGAAAGCTTCATAATATTGGTCTTGGATATGACACCAAAAGCACAGGTAACAAAAGCAAATATAGACAAGTGGGACTACATCAAACTACAGAATGGGAGAAAATACTTGG
Organism: Leptonychotes weddellii; assembly: GCF_054177405.1. Taxonomy (NCBI): domain Eukaryota; kingdom Metazoa; phylum Chordata; class Mammalia; order Carnivora; family Phocidae; genus Leptonychotes; species Leptonychotes weddellii. The sequence goes on along the minus strand of NC_138382.1, from coordinate 18,533,313 downwards.
GTTAATATTCAAAATATATAAGGAACTCCTACAACTCAATAGCAAGGAAAAAAACCCACAAACACAAATAACCTGATTTTAAAATTGGACAAAGGACTTGAATAGACATTTCTCCAAAGAAGACATACAAATGGCCAATAAGCACATGAAAAAGTGCTGAATATCACTAATCATCAGGAGAATGCAAATCAAAACTACAATGAGATATCACCTCAGATTTGTTAGGATGGCCATTATCAAAACAAAACAGAAAATAACAAATGGTGAGATGGAAGAAACTGGAACCCTTGTACACTATTGGTGAGAATGTCAACTGGTACATCCACTATGGAAAACAGGATAGAGTTTCCTCAAAAAATTAAAAATAAAACTAAAAAATTATCCAGGAATTGTACTTCTGGGTGTTTACCCAAAAGAACTAAAAACAGGATGTTGAAGAGATATTTGTATTCCTAGTATATTGCAGCATTATTCACAATAGCCAAGAGGTTAAAAACAACTGAAAAATCTATTGACAGATGAAGTGATAAACAAAATATGGTATATGCATATGATAGAATATTATCCAGCCTTAAAAACAAAGGAAATCCTGCCACATACTACAACAAGAATGGATGTGGAGGACATTATGCTAAGTAAAATAAGCCAGTCTCAAAAGGACCAATACCACTTACACGAAGTATCAAAAGTGGTCAAACTCATAGAAGCAGAAAGTAGAATGGTGGCTGCCAGGAGTTCAGGGGAGGAAGAAATGGGGAGTTGCTGTTCAATGGGTATAGAGTTTGAAGCTGAAAAAGTTCTAGGGATCTGTTATACAACGATGTACATATAGTTAACTATACTATATACTTAAAAACCTAAGAGGGGAGATTTCATGTTATGTGTTTTTTACAATTAAAAAGAAAAAGTCACTCACGATTGGTTTTATGAGATAACATGTAGATGCCCAGGCCCTACACTTAGAATGGCCCCATGCTTGGTTTAATGTTATGCTGTTGCTGTCTTGAAATTCTTAATAATTTTATCTATCTTTTGTGTATGAAGCTAATGGGACAATAGATTATGCATGTGAGCAGAGGCAATAACATGCAATATGTGTGTCTGTCAACATTTCTACAGCCACATTCATATATAGCTTTTACCTGCTTGTCATGTGGCTTCCGTAGTATGTTTATTTTGTACTCATTTGGAGTCTTACTGAGTTCCCATGCATTGTGGGCCCACCAGAAATCTGTGTTCATGGTCACATCTACAACTGAATAAATGAAGGTGTTAACAGTTCTGAGATGCCACACTTTCCACATAAACCAAATGTTACTTTAAAAAAATGTTTTTAAATATTATTATTATTTAGAGAGGGAGAGGGGGTAGGGGGCAGTGCGAGAGGGAGAGACAGAACCTTAAGCAGGTTCCACTGCCGAGCATGGACCCCAATGTGGGGTTCAATCTCATGACTCTGAGATCATGACCTGAGCTAAAATCAAGTGTCCGATGCTCAACTGACTGAGCCACCCAGGCACCTCAGAACCAAAAGTTACTTCTAATGCAGAAAGAAAGTGATTATGTTCTAAGAAATAAGATTGGCCAAAGAATCCTATCCTATCCTTTCTTACTTGTGTTACTTCCCAGTATTAGCCAACTACTTATGCTGAGAATGATGACATACATGGAAAAGACAAGAGAGGGCAACCCACAGTTCCTTTTCCTTTTAGTCCTTCCTTACTCATCAGTAAAGGGAAGGTAGAATGTGTATTTATCAAGAAATTAAATAAAATAAATAAAAACAGTTGAGTTAGTTTGTACAGTATTTCCACTGTCCAGTTACAAATACACACACACACACATATGCAAACTACAAAATAGAATTGTGTGGGGCACTGGGCTGGCTCAGTCAGTTGAGCATCCAACTCTTGGTTTTGGCTCAGGTCATGATGAGAGGGACTACAGAAAAAAAGGGAAAAACTTTATATTTAAATACTGTATTAACCTTCTAGGGCTGCCATAACAAAGTACTACACGCTGGGTGGCTTAAACAACAGAAATTTATTCTTTCACAGTTCTAGAGGCTTGAAGTCCCACATCAAGGTGCCAGCAGGTCCATGCCCCTTGGTACGATCTAGAAGAGAATCCTTTGCCTCTTCCAGCTTCTGGTGGTTGTTGGAAATCCTTGTTCTTGGCAGCAACACTGCACCACCTTAATCTCTGCATCTTTTGTGACATGGCTGTCTTCCTTCTATTTGTCTATGTGTGTCTCCAAATCCTTCTCTGCATAAGGACAGCAGGCACTGGATTTAGGGCTCACCCTAATCTAGTATGGCCTCATCTCAACTTGATTGCATCTGAAAAAAAATGTCTTTGGTCACATTTATAGGTTCCAAGTGGACAAGACTTCTGGGGGTGGGGGAGGGAAGAGAATCTCAAGCAGACTCCACACTGAGTGGGGAGCCTGACACGGGGCTCTATCTCAGGACCCTGAGATCATGACCTGAGCCCAAATCAAGAGTTGGACACTTAACTGACTGAGCCACCCAGATGCCCCCAGTCTAAATGCTTTTAATATAAGCACTTTTTCCTTGCATTTTAAACAAGGGGCCATACATGCAATATGTGTGTCTGTCAACATTTCTACAGCCACATTCATATATACAAGACCTATGTGAGACCCATGCCCATGCAGCACTGGGGAGCAAGAACTTTTGTCTCACTTCCAAGATGAAGAAAAGAAGAACTGAGCAAAGCATGGTCAGTTATTCTTCTCAACTCTGTCAAGTAGGCCACTTCACCTACCCAGCATCAGTGAGTAAAAGGGCAGGTAGGTCAAAGTTATACTAATCAAATTCCTTTCCCATGGAGGATATATTAGAAATGAAGAAGAAAAATGTTCACCAACACTCCCCTGCTTTTACTTAACTCATTGAAATACGCCCTTAAGTCTCACTGGTGGGCAAGTTAGATTTTCATCCCAGAAGTCTCTGATATGGGTGAAAAACTGCATTAATTAATTAACTTAACTCCAAAGCTATTCATATCCACTGATGAAAACCCTACACTGTATTAGCCATCCTAAATTACAATTAACTACAGAAATTTGATGAGGTTAAATGACAAATTAAGATTAAATATATAAAGTCATTCCAGTAATACAATCTGAGAATCATAGAAATGTCCCAAACTTGAAAGTAAACCTTTGCCATTATCAAATTCTTCAGGGAGAAATTAAAGGACACAGAACAAACCCTCTTACAGATGAAGATCTCAAAGTATCAAAGCCCAATTCTGAAATCATGTTTCTTTGCTATTGTGAATTAAAAGTCCAAAATCCTAAATGTTCATAAACAGTCCTCCCAAATGTCTTATTTGGTTCATTCTCAGTGGCAAGGTTCTCAGTGCCTGAGTAGGATCAAGGGCTCCTGGAATTTGTAGCTTTGACTTCCCTCACTGACATGGGTGTAGGCCTCTCAGGGTCTCAGCTGTTTCACTGGTCTCTCATGAATCAAGCCTTTAATGAAGATAGAGAGTTAGTAAGAAAACTTGATTTTTCAGAACTAAGCCTTACAACCGAAACACGTAGAAAGCAAGCCAACTCCCAATCCCTAGAACACCTGAACTAGGCAAATTCTTGTTCCCAGAATCTGGTACAGAATGTGCCCAAAGAACATAGCAGAAACTCAATGGCATTGGAGAGAAAGACAGTCTTTGATTTTTAGCCTCACTAGGAGGCCCACTAATCTATGCTATTTATCTGACATTGTTGACCTGTGAACTTAGAACGAGGATTCTTTCAGCATGAGGTTCATTTGGTACTGTGAATTTGCAACATACAGTGCACAGTACTGTGCATCTATCATACATGGTCACTTCCTCTCTGATCACCCTGTTGCTCACACTGCAGTACTAAACTGATTAGCTGTTCTATCCAATGGCTTTGCATCTGCAGTCCCTGAAGTATATGTTTTACATTCCTGTGCCACTGTGGCCATTTTCACTGCCTGCTGCTATGAATTGTATAGACTGTAGAAGGCCGCCTCTTAGAGAACATTTCTTTCTCATATATATTTGACAAATCCAGAGTCAATGGGTCCACACACTAAATGGAGTCACTTGACCTATGGCAAGCCATATATGTCAATACTGACAAGTCCTGTAAAACTTTTCCCTACAATTGAGTCTTTGTCTCAATCAAACCTACTTAGGAAAGCCATACTGAAAAGTAAGCTAGGTGGGCAACTGCCTAAGACTTCCCTGCCCTATAAACTTTTGGGCACCCTAAAGTCCAGTGCCTGAAGATCCCCCTGGTTCCTTCTTTATTCTGCTCTAGTCATTCGTCAGCCTCCTGCAACTCCCCGAGGCCCCCTTTCTTTAAGCCAGACCTTTACTTAAGTGACTACAGAAACTACCACTCTCCATGAGGTCATCAGCCAAAATCAAAGTATCTTACAGCTTGTGGAGTGGGTTGAATAATGGCCCCCAAAATATGGCCCCTCAGGTCCATATCCTAGTCCTTGAAATCTATGATTTTTAGCACATTTGGAAAAAAGGTCTTTGCAGGTATAATTAAGTTAAAGATTTTGAGATGGGGTTTTCATCCTGTATTATCTAAGTGGGCCCTGAATACAATAAATAGCAAGCATCCTTATACAAGAAGGATGGGGGAGATTTGAGGCAGAAAAAAAGGAAGATATGGACACACAGAGAAGGTGATGTGTAGACAAAGTCAGAGACTGAGTGATGTGGTCATAAGCCAAGGAAGCTGGCAACCATTAGAAGCTAAAAGAGGCAAGAATGGATTCTCCCCTAGAACATCTATACAGCTCTGCTGACACCCTGATTTCAGATTTTTGGCCTCCAGAACCATGAGAGAGGAACCTTCTGTTGTTTAAGCCACCAAGTTTGTGGTCATTTTTATGGCAGCCACAGGGAACTAATATAGCAGGCATTAAACCTTTCCCAGGTGTTAATGGTTTACTGCACAAATCTGCCTGACCTAACCTAAATATGTTCAAACTGTTCCAAAGGTCACAATGTCCTGCCATGTAAGAAAGACCAAGGAACAAAACTATCTTCTCTGGCAGTACCAAGACACTTTCCACATAGACCTTTTACTTTCCAAACTTCTGCTCCTTTTTATTTCTGTGTTCCCAGGTAACGCACCAAATGTTAGCATCTTTCAATGATCCTAATAAAGTACAACAACCTTATTACATCTAGGTCTGGAGTAGGTTAGGAAATAAAAGAGGAAAGACAGAGATTGAAATATTCCTTTTACTGTTATTGATAACCCAGGTTTGAGAACCCCAGTTTGAATGAGAACTAAATGGCCCTATAACTGAACTCCAGAATTGGGCAGATTACCAACTTGTATTACACAGGATGGGAGAAACAGAAGACACCCACTCGCACTCTCAAGGAAGAGAACATAGTTAGTCAAGGCAAGCATACCCAGTTAATTCTTCCTAAACTTTCTATATACATCATTTGACCACCCTACAGGCATAGTAAATAAAGAAGCAGAGCTTAAAGTATCTAAGGAGCTCTCTTGACATGACTAAATTATCCGAAATGGGGGAGGAACATTTGGTACTCCCCACCCCCACCCCAGCATTTAAAAAAAAAAAAAACACATTTACAATGTAAAACAAATCAGAAACTACTTTAACCCTGATTTACTCTTAGTACTCTAAGAGCTAATCAGGAGGCTTCTGCAAAAACATCCTGATTAGCTGCTAATAAAACTCTCTGGAAGCAGATCCCTCTACATGACTCAGAGGGAGAATGTAGACCTGTATGCTTCAGGACTTTCTTACCAAAAATACACACCATTTCTTTACTGTTCCAGCAAATATGGCCTGTGGCCTACCTCCACCCTCACATCTGTTTTTCCTGGATTAGTCATAAAGACATACATAAAAATAAACAAGAGACATAAAGTAGGAATGCATAAAATAGTGGAAAAAATCATTGTTAAGTGGAGTCAAGTACCACCACCATTTACTAAAGGTGAGCTTTCAAGCAGCAACATTCACATTTTTTTCTGTTATATCTGTAAAGTGATAATAAGTAATATGTATATAACTACTTTTCATTTACTGAAATCTGCTTTTTATGGCTAGCCACTGTACACCAAGTAACACGCTAAGGCAATATCAACAGATGAAAAAAGTCAGTCCCTGGTCTCAAGGAATGTTGCCTAGGAGAAGACAGAGATATGTAAAAAATACAATTAAAATACAGTGTAGCCAATGCAATAACCAGGCATGCAAAAGTGCAATGGTAGCAAGGAGAGTGTGATCAAAAGGACTTCACAATAAAAATACCCTGTAAATTGAGTTTTGAAAAATGCAGTGGGTTTTTCCAGGTGCACAACAGGGAGAAAGGACTTCTTGGAGGAAGGAAAAGCATAATCCAATATACTGAACTATTCACATAATCCAGGAAAGTGAAGTGTGGAGTAGCAGGAATAATGATTACATAAATTGGGCATCATGAATCTCTGTAAACAGAAAGCCACTGAACAATGACTCAACTGATAGATCACATCTGCATTTTTGCAAGACTACTTTAATGGAAACTTTGAGGACTCATTCAAGGGAGAAGAAAACAGAATTAGTAACTCCTGCAAGAAATATTAAGGACCTGCCATAAAAACCAGAGAACAAATTAAAAGATATTCAAGAAGCAGAACCCAGTGTGTTTGATGATGAATTCAAATTTGGCGATGAGAAATCAATAGGAAGGTACAAACAACGGTAATCTCAACATTTTGCTTAAAATGTTCTTATCCATATTAACAATGTACAAAGAGTTTTTAAAAGTTACAAGACAGGTGCCTGGGTGGCTCAGTTGGTTAAGCGTCTGCCTTCGGCTCAGGTCATGATCCCAGGGTCCTGGGATCGAGCCCCACATTGGGCTCCCTGCTCTGCGGGGGCCCTGCTTCTCCCTCTCCCTCTGCCTCTCCCACTGCTTGTGCTCTCCTGCTCTCTCTCTCTGTCAAATAAATAAATAAAATGTTTAAAAAAAAAAAAGTTACAAGAGAGTAATGCTGTTTCAGTGATCAAGTCTATTGGAATTAATTTGGTGATGGCTCTGAGTTCTCTTATCCTTCTATTTCCATGGTCCTTTCTCAAGGATTAAATTATCTGAGGATCTGGCTTTCAGTTATTATTCACAATTTGTTGGTTCTGACATCTTAGTGTTAACAGTTGTTCGGTCATTAAGAAATGGTTTATTGTCTTTGTCTTTGTCATCCTTCCATGTCTTCTTTTCTTGAGGTTTTTTGCTTTAGTTTCAATCACACATTTAACCTTTATTTTATTATGGTAAAATATACATAATGTAAAATTTTACTTCATTGTTTTTATTTTTAATTTTTTTTTTCTGGCAAGATGTCTTCTCAAGAGGTTGTACCCTTTGAATTCCTAGTCAGGAATGAATAGGATTCCCTGTTGTCCCACATCCTTACCAGCAAGTGGTATTGTCAGTTTTTGGTATTCAAGCCATTTCACTAGATGAGTGGAGTATCCCATTGGTGTTTTAATTTATTTTTCTCTAATGCACAATGCATATCATTTTCCAATAATTCACCAATGTTGAGCAATTTATATATGCTTATTTCTCATTTATATATACTATCCATTAAGGTGTCTACTCACGTTGCCTTATTCATTTTAATTAATTTGGGGAGTTTATTTTCTTATTGTGAAGTTTTGTTTTTGTTTTTTTTTTACTACTTCTTTGAATATTCTGCATGCATATCTTTCTTTAGATACGTGTTTTGAAAATATATTCTCCTAGCCAGGGGCTTGCCTTTCCATTCTTTGAACACCGTCTTTCATAGAATGGACATTTTAAAATTTAATAAAGTCCACATTATCAATTTTTCTTCTTTCATGGATCACACTTTTTGTGTTGTATATAAAAACTGTGCTTCCATCACACATTTAGTCTTTCTTTTATGGTGGCAAAATACACATAAAATTTTAAATATACAATTCAGTGGCATTAAGTGCATTCACAATGTTGTATAACCATCACCACCATCCATCTCCAGAACTTTATCATCCCAAAGTGAAACTCTATACCCATAAAAACAACATCCCCCCAATACGCCCTCAGCCCAATTCCTAGAAACCACTATTCTACTTTCTGTTTCTATGAATTTGCTTATTCTAAATATCTCAGCTAGGTGGAATCATATACTTGCCCTTCTGTAACTGGCTTACTTCACTTAGCATAATGTTTTCAAGGTTCATCCATGTTGTAGCATGTATCAGAATGTCATTACTTTTTAAGGCTGAATAATATTCCATTATATGTATATATCATACCTAGTAGGTACAATAAATACATGTATTATAGTAAAACGTAAAAATACTTATTTGGTATTAGAAATCTGAGATAACTACTTTTCTATTTTGAGGAAATTTGTCTAATAACGATTATATTTTATCAGGAGTTCAATATCACTCTGAGAAGGTGGGCTTAACCCCCACACTGACTCACTGAATGTCTTTCTTAACATGAAATATAGAAACCTGAATGTACTCTCTAAAAAAGCCTTATCTGGCATAAATTTCAGAAAGCAAGAAGAAAACCTCAAGAGGTTCAGTATTTTAGTTCAGAGAAGCAACCAGAAATTTAGATGATTACGTGGCACTGATAGGACTTGTTTGACATGAAAACAGAACTGTGAATCTCACAGGATCAGATGACGGTGTAAGAATTTCAAAACTTCCTGCCATTAATTGGAAATCCCATAAGAACAGCCTCTCTTAAACATACTGATAATATGCTTCACAGCTTAATATTCAGAAGCCTATATTTTGGCTAAATGAGCTTCAGAAAAAAAAGAGACTGGTGGTTTAGTTCCATCTACTTTGGAGCCTCTGGTTAAATCATCTACTTCTGCTGTGTTCTGTCATCTTATCATTTGTAAAACTGAGGCAGCTCTAAAAACGTGTTGCACAGCTTCATGTGTAGTTGTCTTCATTTGTTTAGAATACTGGTAGCATCTAAAATATTACTCAAAGAATGCACATGCCATCTTGAATCATCTAGCACAACTCTTTCAAAATAAAGAAAAGGAAAGGGGCCCAAAATAACTATGAGTTTCCCAAAGGGACACAATTATTTTATGGCACATTTGGAACAAGAACCATGTTATCGGCCATCCCACTCCATTATTCTTTTATTGGGGTTTGAATAATACAGAGAAAGAAAAGTCCTCCATTCTATGTAGCTGGTGCAGGACTTGGCAAGACTGGAACTGGAGCACTGCACATTAAGAAGTATCTGGAAAATTCTTAAAACTAAATGAGATATATACTAGGTACATAAAAAACAGTGGTACCTGAAGATCTTTCTATAGAAAGAGCAGAATTGGTAATTGAAGGTATGTATGGGCTGTAGTTCCAAACAGGTTAGGTGAATTCCCATTTCCTGGTATCTTGGAGGTTCCACCCCAATATACAACATTAAACTAAAATAAACATTTGACCTAGATCATATTTAATTCTGCATGCTCATATAAGCTAACAAAATATCCCAGGTATCATTTATGTTGTCATTTATTTTTTATCTTGATTTTGAATTTCTAAGTTTTTTCAAGCAAGAGGCTGGAGAAAGGTATATGGGAGGCGGCAGATAGAAAATAAGTTCATTTCATTTACCATGAAAATTAAGGTCCAAACAAATTCTTCATAGCTACAAGTGTCCAAACCAACTATTTTCATTTTATAGGTAAGGCTTCTCGAAAAATCATGCTGAAGAACTTCCAATTACCCCAAAGCCCCTTATCTGTTTCAATACATGTCACTATATACTATGGGAATTCTGAGCGGCAGAGGAAGACACCCTGGCTAAACATCCACATGCCTATAATGCAGATATGATGGTCTCAACCCATCCTAAACGTGTTAGAGCCTACTTTTTCCATTACTAATATTAACGGAGGACAAAACAATATACTTTTGCTTGTATAAGCTAACTCACTTCTTCATTAAAATGGATGGTCCATAAATAAGTCTGTAGTGTGGGCATCACTGGATGCTGAATGAATTTTTGTGGGTCTTATTAATGTCATGGGTTTCTAGGGAGGATCCACTCAAAAACTCTGAGTCTAGTTTGACATTTACAACTAAATTATTATGTAACCTTGAGCAAAGTAAGTTCATCATAAAGGAAGGATCATAAAGGAAGGATATTAATACTTGCTATCCCTACTTTGAGGGTCTCTTGTAAAGTATTAAAGTAATAGAGGTAAATATGAACACATGTATTTTCACTGTTATTTGTACACACTTGAAAAATAACTCTACCAATGCACTATAAAAATCTAGATGATGTGTGTCCCCAAACTAGTTCCCAGTGCTTCCATTAAACCTACTTAAATTAACAAAAACCTATGTATTAGGTTAGTTGTCAGAGAACTACAAATACTGCTTCTTGCAGTACCTTGTCCCAACCTTCCTCTTAGCATCAATCCTCAATTCAGAAACCCTGGAGATTTGTTCATTAATTTATGCACACAATTATTCATTCAGTCAAGAAAATTTATTGATCCTTTACCAGATTTCAGGCACTGTTCTTCAGTATGTTTTATAGATATGTTTAGGGAATATAGTAGTGAACAACACAGATGAATATCCCCTCTCTCTAGTGGGGGGGGGGAGGTAAAAATAAAGAAGCAAATATATAAACTTAAGTACAAACATATAAATAAGAATTAAATAAATGGATAAAATAACTAGCATGTCAGGTAAGTGCTAAAGGGAACTAGAAAGCAGGGAAGGGAGATGAACATTGTTAGTTGATGGGAAGAGGTTGCAATTTGCAATTAAATGATCAACGAAGGCTTTATGGGGAAGATAAAAAATGTTTTAAAGCTTTTTGGGTTCTTTTTTTTTTAAATCATTTTATTTGTTTGAGAGAGAGTGCATGCAAGAGTGGGGGAGGGAGAGGGGCAAGTAGACCACTGAGCAGGAGCTTGATGCGGGGCTGGATCTCACGACCCTGAGATCATGACCTGAGCTGAAACCAAAAGTCAGATGCCTAACCAACTGAGCCACCCAGTTGCCACTGGGGAAGATGAAATTTAAGAAAGAACATAAAGTGAATGTGGGAGACAGCAATATACATATTTGGAGACTGAATGTTACAAGCAGAGGCAACAGTCAGATGGAAAGCAGAGGCAAGAGTGTACTTGGAATAGTCAAGGAACAAAAAGAATGTCAGTGTGTGGAGGACAGAGTGAGCAAAGTGGAGAGGAGAAGGAAGAACTCAGAAAGGAAGTTGGAGGCCTAGATTGCTAAAGCTGTAGAGGAATTTTGAGGATTTCGTTTTTGTCTTGAGTGAGCAGCTAAAGAGATTTAAGTGATATGATCTGAACTATGTTTTAACAGAAGCTCTCTGGATGCCATATTAGAGGCTGAAGGGGAGTAAAGACAAGATCAGGAAGAGCAAAGATTGGTTTAAAGAAGTGAATTATTGAAGCATCTGGATGGCTCAGTTGGTTAAGCGTCTGCCTTTGGCTCAGGTCTTGATTCCAGGGTCCTGGGAAGGAGCCCTGCCCTGCTCAGCGGGGAGTCTGCTTCTCCCTCTCCCTCTGCCCTTCCCCTGCTTGTGCTCTTTCTCACTCTCTCAAATAAATAAATAAAATATTTAAAAAAAAAAAAAAGAAGTGAATTACTCAAAGAGATGTACCTTCTACTCAGTGAAGATGTAGAGCAGGGATTACTGAATAATGGCTCACAGGTCAAATCGGGTTCTTAGCCTGTTTTTGTATGATCTATGAGATAATAATGGTTCTTACATTTTGAAAGGTTGCTGAAGGAGAATAAGAGGCTACAGAAACTGTACATGGCCCACAAAGCCCAAAATATTTAAAACTTGAAAAATGTTTTCCAGTACCTGATACAAAGCTGGCTGGTAGTAGGTCCCCGACAAAACTGGAAGGAGGGATACATGAGTAAATTACTTGCTGAAAATATTATAAAGTTATACAGGTGTCAAGGAACATTTGTGTTTTTACTCCTAACCTTCAAAAATAATGTCATTTCCATTGATCTATTGAAAAATAGTCTGTTTTTCAAAACAGTAAACCAGAAGGCATTTTCTCACATAAGCAATGTCATAAACAACTTTCAAAGTGAAATAGCAAAAAATAAAAAATAAAAAATTTTTATAAAACTTTCACCTTTACATTTTCATGTCATTATCTCATTTAATCCTCAAATCAACTCCATGAGATAGATATTATTTTCCCATTAGAAATTACTATATCTTAAATCCTTAGTGATTTCTCAATAAAAGTTGAAATCTTGAATGTTACATCTGTGAATGCTGAGGTTCGGTTTTTTTTTTTTTTTTCCTATGGGAATACTGGATGCTAAAATCAACAGGTATTTTCAGTTCTAGATGGTAGACCAGAAAAACATACTTACTTTCTGTTCCTTCTGAAGTCATATATAATCAAAGTATAGAAATACCAAAATTAATACCAATCAAAGCCAAGAGATTGTGGAAGTCATCAGCCACAGAAAGATTTTGATACATTTCTAGAAGGCAAAAAGTGAAATGTAGGAGTGATGAATAGAATGATCCAGAAAAGACCACCCTGAGAAGGGGCTACACAAAGCCAGTTTACTTCTGCTGAGTCTTGGTTATAGTAAAGAGAAGAGAGAAGAGGAGCTGAAAACAAGGAGACAAAAGTTATTTTAGGGAATAAAAGTTCATTTAATGAGCTCCATGGATCATTCGGTCTGCCCTCCATATTACTCTGTATGAATTACAACAGATTGTTGGCAAGCAAGACAAGGCAACAGGGAATGAGTGGTCAACCACAGGTTGTTAGCTATAGTTCACTGTCACTACTACAAATTCCATCCAAGGCTGCCCACCCATGGCTTCATTTGCCATAACTGGAGATTACTGCTTTATAAATTGTCAAATGAGAAGTAATCTTCCTGGCAACTATAAATTATTGTTATTATTAAAATATTTTTATTAATGATTAAATTAATCATTTAAAAAAATTACCTTGACAAATTCTGTCTCAACATGTTTGCTTCTGCCAAGCCATATTATCTCAGAATAACCACTTGCCATCTAAATTATTTTGCCTTACAAGGACAAGTAAGAGAATGGCCTATATTTCAAAAAAGCACCTTGTCCCTATTCCCGTTTGATAAGACAAATAAAGAGGTAGATTTTTCTGGGATATCCTTGTCCAAATTTCCTTTTATTGTCCTGAAGTCCTAATACTCATCATATGTTTAATACTTCCTTCTTGGGAAAAAAAAAAAAAGGAATAATATGACTGTAATTTATTGTTTTCAAATATGTCTGATGTGACCACCTTTTTCAGAGTTTCTATAAGAAATCTTTGCCCAAAATTTGTACAAACTTGCTATTTTTGTTCAAACAAACAAAATCAAGAAATTGTTCCTTATTGACCTCTTCTCAAATGATATCAAGGAATTATGGATAAATGTCATAGCTGTAAATCATTTCTGCTCCTAGAGAGGTTAGAAAGGGCTTATAATATTTCTTTTTTTCGAAGAGAATGTGGGTCTGAGTGAGACCTTTTGTGTCCTGCCAACCTCAAAGTTTGTTGGGGATGGAAGTCCAAATTTGCTATAACATACTGTAAAAGGAATCTCATCAACAGAGCTCTAAAACTAATTTTGTAACAAATGAATCATGTCCAATGCTATTTTAAATATAAAAAATAAATATATATAAAACTTTATAATGTGTATATATTTTTTTACTGATCATATGATTCTTGGTTCTGAAACTTCTGCATGTCATATTCCTAATGTCCTACATCAGCCCCATGAGAGAGAAAACACTTAAGTGAAGTAAGCCAAAGGGGCGCCTGGGTGGCTCGGTCAGTTAAGCATCTGCCTTCAGCTCAGGTCATAATCCCAGGGTCCTGGGATCAAGCCCCACATCGGGCTCCCTGCTCAGCGTGAGGCTGCTTCTCCCTCTGCCTTCTGCTCCCCCTGCTTGTGCTCTCTCTCTGACAAATAAATAAATAGAATCTTTAAACAACAACAACAACGAAGTAAGCCAAAGAAACAAGGTTCAAACTAGGTAAAGCCACATGTATTACAGGATTTTTAAAATCTTTATCATGCTGAAGCTTCCAGCTCCTAGACAATAATATATGTCTCCCTTGCCAAACACCCAAGAGTATGTCTCCTCTCTTGGGCATAAGAATTTCTAGAATTCCATTTAGGTGCCAACAGTGTGAGGTGAAGAGTGAACCTGGCTGGCATTCTCACAATGACCAAATTGTGTTGATCTTACTTTAATCCATTACATTGCTCCACTATTAACTTGCAATGAATGATGTATTTGCTTTCTAGACATGAATGAAATGCCTTACTAGACATATTCCTAGAAGGCCAGAGAAACCAATTTCTAATCCATATGGAATAATCCACTGGTGCATTCCTTTCAGGTAGATCACAATTTATCTATATCTTTATATATTTACATAAAATCTTCACATATAATCTTACATATTTGGATCCTTCAAAGTAGACCAAAGACCAAAGCGGGGCTGCAAGGCTGAATTACGACTGCAGGATAGTGCTATGCTGACAAATGGTGGTCCATGACCTCCATCTTCTGGGATCAGAATCCAGTGTGGTCCCTGATCAATTTGAACAAAAGAAGACTTCATATTGGACAGCGCCTGGGCTCATTATAAGTACAGCACTGTGCTAAGTACCCTAAGAATTATGAAAAATAAAAATTAAAAAAAAAAAATGGTAACACACACTCCAGAGTAAAAGCTCTGGGATCACTCGGGCTGGGTTCGAATCCCGGCTAAGGCATTACCATCTTTGTGACCCCAGAAGCAGTGTACATTATTGTTTTGCCAAATTCCTAAAAAGAAAGAACGAACTTGCCTGCCAGAAAGGGAGGTCATGGGATGCAGCCTCTAGTCGGGTCAGGGTTCAGAGTCGGCTCTGAAATCGCCGCCACCTGGCACGTGACTCTGGTGGCCTGGCTCCAGGCCTCGCAGGGAAGCAGGGCAGTTCCCTCAGGCAGCAGGCCATCCCCTCGCAGCGTTGGGAGGCTCCCAAGCTTGGCTTGTTTGGCTTGCTCGGGGAAAGGGCTGGCGACACACACCCAGGTGCTGAAGGGCCCTGGGGCCACCGCAGTCCCACACAGTCCCACCCAGTACACCCCGTGGTGGCCATGTTGGTGCTAACCAACTCCCAAAGGCAGCAGGAAGTCCCAAGGCTGGAGGCTAGTGGGCGGGGCTCCGGGGCCTCGCCCTTTGCCCTCTGGCGTGTTCACTTCCTGCGCTGGGCATGCGCCGCCCTTCTCTGTGACGTGTTCCAGGGACACGTCACAAGCGCCAAGCTGCATTGCTCAGTGCTTGCTTGACCTCGAGAGGAGTAAGAAGCTCCGGAAGCTCTCTCCGGGTTTTACACTCCAATCTCGCGATCGTTCAGCGCACAACTAGCCCTACATGGGAAACTTGCTTTGTAAGTTTCTTCCCCTGCCCTGCCGCCGTCTCCTGGCAGGCCGTTGTCGCCCGCTGGTCACTCCTGCCTGTGCAGCCGCCCGTCCTGGCCGGGACCACCCTGCTGTTCCTGCACTTGCCCCCTGCCCTGGGCGCAGGCCATGCCAGCAGCATCATAGGGCTTTACCAGCTAGCTTTCACGTGGAGCCAAAGAGGCGGTATCCGATCCGTCAGGCCGTGTGTTCCCCTCTGGGCCTCCTCCCCTTAGTGAACTGGAGGGACCCTCCGAAAAAACCTGTGCTGTCTGTTCGTAAATCCATGATGTTCGGACCCTCGAGAACTGTGAGGATCCCTCCTCCAGGGCGCAAATGGACTGTCCTGCGTTCACTACCTGAGCCCGTAGTCGAGGCTGTGAAGCCGGTACCATCCAATCACCAACCCCCTTCGTGGTCAAAGGGGATGGAGGAGAAGGTCCAAGAAGTGCCCAGAGAAGGGATGGAGGATTTTGTAGAGACCAGAGGACAGGATGATGGGAACAGGGCCCCCCAGAGCAGTGGGGATATACCGTTGACATCCAGGCCCCTGGAGACCAGTGGAGTGCTCAGTTCCCACCAAGGCAGCCCTGCACCTGTGGGCCAGTCTCCCAACCCCCCGGGAGACAGCTTGGGGGAAAACACTCAGGTATCTCTGGTGAGCTCCCCCTCTGAAGGCCCTGTAGTCACCTCCTCACATGGCCGTGCTGACGATGTTGTTCCTCTTCGGAAGCCAGATACAGATGCAGTAAGGCTCTCTGACCCAACCCCGAGCTGCCCCTTGCTGCAGGAGAGATTAACAAAGGAAGTGGTGGCTGAAAACCAGCCTATCCAGAGCGTACCACACTTACCAGGGAAGGAGACAGAGGGTGATAAGCCTTCAGGCATCTCATCAAAGTACTCTTTTCCACCAGTATCTGCCACCAGTAGGCCCTGCAAAAGGAAAATATCCATGCCGCTTTTTGTGCCTCTGCCATCACCATTACCACTGCAGTGGGGTAGAGGAGAGTTGCCCCCACCTCCTAAGCTTCCTTGCATAGTTATTGACAAAAACCTGGGCACCTTGAAGAATACCAAGAGTCAGAGGAATAAGGTCTTGGAGGATGGAACAGAGATCCTGGCAGGCTGCTGGGCCACTCAACCTGCCCCTTCGTCTTCCCTGCCGCCGGCCACTCACACTTTCCAAGTCCCTGTTCCTACTCCTGACTTGGCTGACCTATCTGCCAGGCCCCCAATCCCGTCTGTTCCTCCATCTTCCCCAACAGAAAATACTGATCAGGAAACTGATCCTAACTCTCCTCCTCTTAGTTCCAGTCCCACTGGGAAAATTCCACTTAAGAATGGAGACCCTCTGCATCCAGTCATCGCTGTAACACCTATTTCTGACCACTCCACACCTCCTAACACCTCAACCTTCTCATTACAGCCGCCCTCCTGCAAAGGAGAATCCCTGACCCCTGTGTGTGTAGATTCTCCGCCTCTTCCAGTCCCTTCCCCAGATAGCCCTGTTTTTGTCCAGGCTATCACTTCAAAGGCAGTTCCTTCTGCCATCACAGCCAAGTCATCTGCAAATTTGACGTCTGATGGTTCTTCAGGTTCGGATGTCATTGACATGGACACTACTCCTCCTTCTCATGCTATCATTTTCAGATCTCCTCCAGGCCCCGGGGTAAGCTCTCCTTCATTACCCCAGGGCCATTGCAGTAGCAATCAGACACAGACTGCAAAGGTTCCAGTCTCCACCAGCCCATCAACATCGGTGGCCGCCTGCCCCACCCCAGTTCTTAATCAACTCTTCAGCCCCATCATCACCTCTCAGCCCACACATGGGACCCTTGCTGGGCAACATCAGACAATGTTGGTATTTTCCACTGGCTCATCCATCATGAGTTCTGGAATCACCACCACTGCAGTAGGCAACACCTCTGCCAACTGTAATCCTCACTCTGACCCTAATGCTATGGATACCACACCTCCTTCACAGGCCGTTATCTTTCAGTCTCCCCCTCAGTCCGGGGCAAGCCAGTTCCCCTTCTACAATGCATTTCCTGGTTCTGACAACATACCACCCAGTAGCAGCACTGCCGTGGCCCATAACTCTACCCATTTACCTGCACAGTCAGCCATCACACAGACCTCAATTTCTAACTACTCTGCCCCAGGAATCACCTCTCAGCCCACATTTGGGAACCAGAATGGGCAGCAGGCTGGCAATTCCTACCTGTTGGGAAACCGAGTAGCCCCAACACAAGCTATAGGCCCAACCACTCCTGTAGCCCAGCTACCCAAAGACAGCATAATGCAATCAGGTCTTGTAGGCTCTGCAGTTGCCACTGGGATGCCCAGTGCTGGGGTCAGTAGCTCACTGCTTATACCTACTACTCTGGGCCCACCTGTGTTTATGGGAACTGCAGCCCCCATGGACGGTGGGAGCTTTGGATTTGGGGTGTCCGTCCTGGGTCCTGCTCACTCACAGGCATCTGGAGCACTCAACTATGGGGCAGGACAGAAGGGGGCACCCAGCGCCACTTCCGCTCCTCTTTTTGGTCCATCTCAATACAACATGGCTGCAGCTGTAGGAGGGGCAAGTACTGTCCCAGTATTTGGAAATATGGCCTGTTCCACTTTAAATCCAGGCACCTGGGGCCAGCCCATCCAAAACACGGGTGGTGCGGTACTGGGAAAAGACAGCACTGTTCCCACCGTTGGAGGCTCTAGCGTGCCCACTACCCATAAGCATACCCAGGGCTCATCCAAACAAAGAAAACCTGCTTCAGGTGGGAGAGCCACCACCAAGGAGAAGAGAAATGTGTCAAGAGACGTGTCTGCTTTCCCCTTAAATCCGAGCACCAAGGGCGGACCAGCCAAGAAAACAGGTGGTGAGGTACTGGGAAAAGACAGCACTGTTCCCACCGTTGGAGGCTCTAGCGTGCCCACTACCCATAAGCGTACCCAGGACTCATCCAAACAAAGAAAACCTGCTCCAGGTGGGGGAACCACCACCACGGTGAAGAGACGTTTGTCAAGAGACATGTGTGACTCCCCCTTAAATCTGAGCACCGGGGGCCAATCCACCCAAAACATGGGTGGTGCAATACTGGGAAAGGATAATGCTATTCCCACCGTTGGAGGATCTAGCATGCCCACTACCCATAAGCGTACCCAGGACTCATCCAAACAAAGAAAACCTGCTCCAGGTGGGGGAACCACCACCACGGTGAAGAGACGTTTGTCAAGAGACATGTGTGTCTCCCCTTCACAGAACACCTGGGGCTCACCGGGCCACACGACCTCTGTTGTAGTTTCAAGGACCAGCACCAACTGTATCCGTCAACCCACTTTTAGTTCTCACCTCTCTCCAAGCACCTCGGGCCCACCTGCCCAGCATACAGATGGTATGAAGAAAAGGAACATCATCACTCCCAAGACCAGAAAACCTCGTATTCCTGCTTTACATCAGCATAACAGTGGCCCACATGATACAAAGAGAGGTGGTACAGCTGGAAAAGATACCTCATCTATGAAGGTAGGCCTCTCTGTCACCAGGTGCCATCAGAATACTAGGAGCCTACCTAGCGCTAACATAGGTGGTGCTATGGGGATCAGCACCACATCTACTATGACTGGAAACACTAATGGTCCCCCATGCACACAGACCACATGGAACACCCCCAACCATGGCACTGATGGTTCAATGGGGGATAGTGACATGGAATTTTAGAAATCTCCATTCGAAACACGTGGGCATGCCCCTAGTCAGGGTACTCCTCTGACTTTGGAGAAGCCAGTAATGTGTGTGGCGGCTCCTGGCCCACTGTTTCTATGCTCTGGGCATGGCACCTTCATAACCTGCCTAAGGCTTCATTGGAACCACCAAACAGTTTCTTTCTTTTGTCACGAGTCTCAACTAATATGGAACACGTATTCCTCGCAAATTATATGTAACAGTAAATGGACTTTGCTGTACCAGAAACGGGCTCGGCCCCTTTAAACGAAACTTAACCTGTTCTCTTTCTACAACAAGTCAGAAGGAACCACCCTGTAGGGGTGTGTGTGTGTGTTGGAAGGTGAGGGGCACATGAGCCCAGTTTAGAACTACACCAGATTCGAGAAGTTCCAGGGTTGGAGAATAGAAGAAAGCCGCATGGATCATCAGCTGTGTGTGTGCCATCCCTGGCTTGATGTTAACTTGGCTGACCGAAGCTCCGGGCCAGTTTTCCCGAGTCTTGGAACTGGCAGGATGCCACTGCTGTCTACAGATACTTCCTTCCCCCCTACCTATTTGCCTCGATGGACTCTTATCTTTCCCAGATTATGTATATATACTTCTATATCTATAAAATTTTGTTCTTATTAATCTGCCTTTGCTCATGTGTCTTTTTGTCTCAACAGTGGAGAAAGAAGTAACCTATGTGAGTGGTGATGGGTTAAACCATCAACTATGGGTTTTTTTGTTTGTTTTTGCATTAACTATGCAAAATTTTCTGTATCTCAGTGACTGGGATGTGGAAGTAGCCACGTATTATGGCTGCTAGTGCTGACTCCTGAAGTCTGCATTTTGAGTGTAAGGGATGACAATCCAGGAGGAAATAAGGTTCAAAGGAGGGAGAGCTGAAGTGACTCACCCTTGCCTCTTCCCTCTGTGTTTCATTCTCCTCTCCCCCCAACTCTGACCTCCCTAGCAGTGGGATAACCCCTGATGTGTCAAAGGAAGTCACTTTCTATGATTTTAGTTTTTAAAAATGTTTAAATGTTTTCTTGTGTGTCTTCTTTTTTTTTTTTTAGAAAGGAGTCTTTTTTTTTTTTTTAAAGATTATATTTATTTATTTGACAGAGAGAGACATAGCGAGAGAGGGAACACAAGCAGGGGGAGTGGGAGAGGGAGAAGCAGGCTTCCCGCTGAGCAGGGAGCCCGATGCGGGGCTCGACCCCAGGATCCTGGGATCACGACCTGAGCCGAAGGCAGATGCTAAACGACTGAGCCACCCAGGCACCCCTCTTGTGTGCCTTATTTAATTTAGACTTAGGCCGGTCATTCTTACATGTTCCCACTTCACCCAGAGAGGATAGATTTGAGCCTGGAGGAACAAGGGGAGAAAGAGCGCTTGCCTGCTCTGTAATTGTTGTAAATTTCAGTTTACTGAGAATTTATCAGTGCTGCTTAAACGCAGTAGAAAAGATCCTCTTCAATAATCAACCCGGCTCGGATCTAAATCACTAAAGCATCAACTCACATACGTTACAATCATGCCCAGTTCTGGCTGACCCTAAGCTTTTCTGGATCTCCAAGAAACTTAATAAAGGCAAAATTCCTGACTGTGGAGTCTTCATTCTAGCTGGAGGGAAGAAAAATACAGACATGTAAATTAGCTGGTAGGGTAGCCAGTTACAAATGCTGTG
Source organism: Leptonychotes weddellii (assembly GCF_054177405.1). NCBI lineage: Eukaryota > Metazoa > Chordata > Mammalia > Carnivora > Phocidae > Leptonychotes > Leptonychotes weddellii. Next base: position 18,512,403 of record NC_138382.1, on the reverse strand, counting down.
GAGAATAAAGTAGCACACAGAGCATCAAGATTGTAGGCAGAGAGTGGCACAGCTTTCAATTCTAACAGTGGACAGGATAAGTCTCACTCAAAGTGGAATTTGAACAGGCTAGAGGGAGGTGAATGAATCAAATATATGAGGGGAAAGCATTCCAGATAATGGGAATGATCACTGCAAAGACCCAGAGGAAGGGTACCTGATACCCTCAAGGAGCAGTTATAAACTAATGTGGCTGGCACAGAGTCAGCAGAGGGAGGGAAGAGAGGAGGACAGAGAAGATGTGGGTTGAATTCTCGGCACCATTTATTGGTTGTGCAATGACAAACGGTAGATCCAACCTTCAAGTGTCTCAGTGAACTCAGGGCTTTTTTCCGGGGCCAATTTACCTTGCAAGATTTTTGGAAGGTTAAAATACGGTAAGGAAGTAATTTATGAGCCATGTTGTTATTCTTCTATAAATAAGGATAGATGCACAGATGATAGGTAGGTAGGTAGATAGGTAGATAGATAGATAGATAGATAGATAGATAGATAGATAGATAGATACCCAGAGAGACGGATGGAGACACGGTATATACATATATATGCATGTTTAATGAGTTCCTTAGGCAATAATGCCTTAGTTGCCTTCACCAAGCAATTCACATAGGAGATCCCATTTTAACAGGAGCATTTAAGTGCCTACTTTTATGAAGTAAACACGTGGAAAAATATGATAACTGAGCTTAAAAATGCACAGCACTGAGCCTAGTGCAACATTTATGAGATTAGCCCTGTAAAAACAAAGAACACCAGCACAACAGGGGCTGCTGGACCCCTCCAGGCACCCTGCTGCCTGATTCATTTATTCTAAGTTGTTTATTGCAGTTCCAGAGGATCAAAGCTCCTCCTCCCAGGCTGCAAAGAATCACCTGCCCTTTGTAGTCAGAACCGCCTCTCAGAAGCAGGTTGAAATCCAGTTTGCTTCTAATAGTCCTGCACCCTCTCTCAGCCGTGCCTGGTGATGTTCCCAGGGACAACTTTTAAAAATTCATGCCTCTTGACTTTTTTTTTTTTAAAGCCTTCAAGCTAAAAGTAATATCCTGATAAGGAAAATATTTAACAAATCTGTGATAGAGGTAAAAATGATTTTGAATTTCATATTTTGATGGACTGACACGGTAGAAGCAATTTCTTAAATAGACATTTTCTTTTGTTTTTATGAAAATAATATATAAGCATAATGGCACTTGAATGATCCTGAAATGCAACCTTCTCCCTCAAGCTCCCCTCTCCAGAGACAGTTTTTTGCTACTTTGATGTCACCCCCATAATTCTAAACATTGTGCCTATCATGCTGCATCACGTCATACTCATTTTTTTTTTAAGATTTTATTTATTTATTTGACAGAGAGAGACACAGCGAGAGAGGGAACGCAAGCAGGGGGAGTGGGAGACGGAGAAGCAGGCTTCCCGCTGAGCAGGGAGCCTGATGCAAGACTCGATCCCAGGACCCTGAGATCATGACCTAAGCTGAAGGCAGAGGCTTAACAACTGAGCTACCCAAGCACCTCACGTCATACTCATTTTAGACAATGCTTTTGCCACTCTAACATGATGGAGGAAGATAAACTCCACTCCCACTGTTTTCCCTCCCTCTTCCTTTCCAAAACGTCCTATTCAATTAATTTTGCTGCTTCCCTTTTGTAAGTAACCTCATGTAATTTTGCTGGCTTTATTGGTGACGGAAAGGATAGCATAGGGCTAAAAGCACCATTTCCGGTGATGGGCCACTTGAATTAGAATCACTTCCTACCTTATGGGGTTGCTTGTGATAATGCAAATAATAATGCTTTTGCAGCCTTTAGGGTCTAACACACAGGAGAGCTCAAGAAATAGTAGCTATTATTTATTGTTTACGTCATTAACTTTCACCCTAATCTCATGATTTTCGCTATGCATGAGACTGTGCCCCATAGTGGCTCTGCCTTGCCCTTTCCCCTTGTACAACTCACTTCCTGCCAATAACATGTTTGCTTTTGTTGGTGCTGTTAGCATTTACATTTTGCCGTACAGTTGTAGCAAAGTGTTCTGTGTTTTATCCACAGCTTGGCTCTAAGGGTTGAAAACCAATAAACTGTATTGACTAAGTATTGCTTAGTCCTGGGGAAAATAGTGTGGTAGGATTGTTATCTTCTACTCTGTCATGGTGCTCCTACTTGTCTTTGGCATCCATTGTTTAAAATCATGCTATATATATTTTTTAAGATTTTATTTATTTATTTGACAGAGAGAGAAAGAGAGAGAGAGCGCACAAGCAGGGGGTGGGCAGGCAGAGGGAGAGGGAGAAGCAGGCTCCCCACTGAGCAGGGAGCCCGATGCGGGACTTGATCCCGGGACCCCGGGATCATGACCTGAGCTGAAGGCAGACACTTAACCGACTGAGCCACCCAGGCACCCCTTAAAATCATGCTCTATTTCAGTTTGCTCTATACTTCAGCTATTTTTTTCTCATATATTTTTAATTATTTTTCCTAAAATATATTCATTTTAGAGACCTAGAAACCACCTGGGTGTGATGAGCCCGTGCAGGCCCTTCCTGACCCAGTCACTGCTACGATCCCAGAGTGATGTGATGTAAGGCTTTCCGGCAGCAGTCCATACTTCACCTGAGACGGAGCAGGAAATGTTCTTTTTTTTTTAAAGATTTTATTTATTTATTTGACACAGCGAGAGAGGGAACACAAGCGGCGGGGCGGGGTGGGGGAGAGGGCAGGGAGCCCGATGTGGGGCTCGATCCCAGGACCCTGGGATCATGACCTGAGCCGAAGGCAGACACTTAACTGACTGAGCCAGCCAGGCGCCCCAGGAAATGTTCTTTTCAGCAGTCCCAAGACTGAGTGTTGTCCTCAGATACCCCTTCTGAATAGGAAAACTGAGGCTGGCAGAATCAAACAGGTGCTAAGAATTAGAACCATGACATGGATCTCCTGATTTTGTCTGAGGTTACAGATGTGAGGAGGGCAACCAAACAAAACCAGACAAAACCACGCCTGAAAAATGGTCTCTGATGTAAATAGTGCCTTTGTGTTAAATCCATGCTAAGCTTGACATCAGAGACTTAGAAGTAGATTTTCATAACATGGAGGACAAATGAAAGTTTATGGGTAAAGAGATGGGGGTGGGAGGCCTTGAGGTAAAGGGTTTAAAAGAGAAGTTCAGTTTCTAGTTTTCCACTGGACTAATCCAGGCTGTCATATAGAAATTTGGAAACACAGACTGTAGTGAAATACCTAAGTTAGCCACATGGACAATCACTCAAAATTAATTTTCTGGATAGAAATACCTTTCTGTTTCCCTTGAAAAGACTTTCATTGATTTCACCAAATATATATCTCAAAGTGATGACAGAAAGTTGAGAAACTTATATGCTTGGAATTTGCAGTTATCATTGTTAACAACACATTTGTATTGCTTACACTATGACAAGTACCATCCTAAGTAGTTGTGATATTAACTTACTGAATCCTCATAAAAGGAACCCTGTAGGTAGGTATTACTCATAATATCCCCTTTTGGGAGAAAAACTTTGGGGGGAAATGAGAGAGGTTAAATAGCTTGTCCAATGTCACACAGTAAGTAGGTAAGAAAACCTGGGATTTAAAACCAGACCATCTAGACTTTTATCACTTGGCTGTGTTACCTTATTATAAGCTGTGTTTAGGAAGAGGACTAAGTTGACAAGAACGAACTCAAAGCAGAAGAGAGAAATGAGAAAATGAATGACAGCAGAAACTGGGGAGGAGTTAAGTTCAGAAACTGCTGGTAATAAGACCTAGAAGTAATAAGATTCTGGTTGGATGTTAATTTCAGGCAGTCCCTGAATCCATTGAGAAATGCCTTTGTTTTCTTGAAAGTTCAGAAAGACTGGTTGAATGAAGAGTAATGAAAAAAAGTAGAAAGGAAAATAATGTGACTTAAGTGGGGAAAAGGAATCTTTCCCCTCTAAGTATTAGGAGAAGAGGGAGTTTGTGGGGGAGGAGGGAGATCTTCCTAACAGGTGTCTAGGCATATTTACCAGGGTGAACATGGAGAAAAATGTTGACCATTGTACCGGTTTCAATGATCCCTCAAAACCAAAGCCTCAGTTTCCAAAAGTGACACACATTTACAGCATCCCCACTGTGCATTAGACACATTGCTAAGTGTATTTCCAGTCACACATTTTATCTGGAATTAACAGTTCCTTTGAGGGATGAGTTCCCTACGGTTGCTGTAACAAATCACCACAAACTTGGTGGCTTAAAACACATTTATCCTCCCACGGTTCTGGAAGTCAGGGGTCTGAAAACATTTTCACTAGGCTGAAATCAGGAGTTGACAGGGCTGTGCTCCCTCTGGAAGCTCTAAGGAAGAATCCATTCCTTGCCTTTTCTAGCTTCTGGTGGCTGCCAGAATTTCTTGGCTTTTGGCCACATCAATCTGATCCCTGCTTCATGGACACATTATCTTTGTAGTAAAGTCTCCTTCTCCCTTTCTCTTAGAAGAACACTTGGGATTACTTTCAAGGTCCATCAGATAATCCAAAATACTATCTCGCTCTTAAGATCCTTAACAATCCCATCTGCCAAATCCCTTTTGCCATTTAAGGTGACAGTCTCAGGTTTGGGGGATTAGGGCATGGACATTTTGGAGCAAGGGTATTATTCAGGCTTTCTTAAGATAGATACTATTATTTTTCTAAGATGCAGGAAAAAAAAGAAGTTTAGGTAACTAATTGGTCCCAAGGCCTTACCATGCTTCAGAGTGGCGATTTAAATCCTGGCATGCTGACTTTAGGACACATTCAACCATTGTTAACCTGTGTTCTTAACCACGGTGTGTGTAGGCTTGGTTAAGAGTCACACGTTTCAGGGTGCCTGGGTGGCTCAGTCAGTTAAGCGTCTGCCTTTGGCTCAGGTCTTGATTCTAGGGTCCTGGGATCGAGCGCCGCATCGGGCTCCCTGCTCAGCGGGGAGTCTGCTTCTCTCTCTGCTTATGATCTCTTTCTCTCTTTCAAATAAATAAAATCTTAAAAAAAAAAAAAAAAAAAGAGTCACACGTTTCAAGACCACATTGGATAAAAGGCTATGTGTGGTCTCCTTTTTCACTTTGTTCTCCTGGTGTATTTATGAACGTTGCCCAGAGTAAAAAAGTTCAGAAACTACCATTCAGGCTTACTAAGAGAAAGCATTTATTGTTCAGTTTGCATTTGGTAATGGAGGGTTTTTTTTAATCGACTATGTCACCAAGCAGTGTTATCACTATTTTTTATGTACTTAAACAATAAAACAACAAAAAACTATAGATGAAAAGGTGTGAGGGACTCGTGGAGGGCAGAGAAAGAGCTCGTACCACCTGCCAGGTGCCCAAGCCTGAATGCATCCTACCCAGTCCTGATTAAGCACCGGTTTGCAGGGATAGCACCTGAGACCTTATACCCCAACTTCAAAGACTGAAATTAGCTGAGGGATCACAGATACTTGTACTAATCATGAATCCATAATTGGCTATCCCCATCCTTTGTGGGAGAGAACTTGGCACTTTTAAAATCCTTTTCTGCTTGAGAAAGAGCAGAGCAGTGTTTGCTTCTCTGGCCGTGACCTACTGTTCTTTGCAAAGGTGATTTGGCAAGTGCAGCTGCAAACCCATCTCCAATATCACACATCTATGGAAAATTCCAGTCAGGTTTTAGACCCAGTCACAGTACATTTTTCTGAGGATCAGTAATGATTTGCTGAGGATCAGTAATGCTCTCCGTATGCTGGCTGACAAGGGCATGATCTCTGTGCTTATTATACTCCATTTGTCAGCTCCACTCTGACAAGTTGTCCGTGGGATTCCTGAGGAATATTTGAGGTATTTAGGCACAATTTCAGGAGCTGCTCCTGCCTGTATCCTCTCATTTCTTAATCAACATTTCCCAGTTGAGACGCTAAATAATTCAACCCTGGTGGGTTATCAGAGCCATTCTTCCCTACTCGGCTTCATTTGAATCTCTCTGCCCCATAAGGTCTCCCTACCTGACATCAGGTATTTCCCCATCATCCTTATTTTCGGGAGCCAGGGCTACGAGGGTAATTGGGAAATTCGTTAGCTTTTCCATTTCTTTCCCTCTTGATTGTTTAAGTGTGATTTGCTAGAGCTGTGTGTTTCGATGTTTTGCAAAGCTCAGTGGTGCAGAAACAATAGTGGAATTCTGCCCCAGGAGAAATAGACATTCTGTTAATTGTTCTTTTCTTATAGAACAGAAAACAGATTCATCTATCACACAGTTACTCAATGTTTCTCTAAGTGCACTGCACAGGATCTGGATTAGACTGGCAATACTCTGCCTTTTCTGTTGGAAGGTACTCTGCATTCCATAAAATGAAGTCCACACTATGAGAAACCGAGTTTCACCTCTCAGCTATTGACTCATGGAGTTTGACTCCCTGAGATTTTCCACCCTTATACTGTTGTGGAGGAAGGAATGGTTGGCCAAATTCTTGGTCAGATGTTTATATTTCCTAATTTGTCACTTGTCTTTTAACTCTGTTAAAATTACCTTTTGCCATGTAGAATTTTTTAGGGTTTACAAAGTCAAATCCACCGTCTTTTTCTTTCTGACATCTCACTTTCGCGTTCTGCTTAGGCAATGACTTCATTGTAACAAGAATAGTATTTCTCGGGCTCCTGGGTGGCTCAGTTGGTTAAGCAACTGCCTTTGGCTCAGGTCATGATCCCGGGGTCCCAGGATCGAGTCCCGCATTGGGCTCCCTGCTCAGTAGAGTGTCTGCTTCTCCCACTGAATCTCCCCCCTTCACATGCTCTCTCTCTCTCAAATAAATAAATAAAATCTTAAAAAAAAAAAAAGAATAGTATTTCTCATCCTACCTTACATTCTTTTACGTGTTTCTTTTTTTTTTTTTTTTAAAGATTTTATTTATTTGTTTGAGTGAGAGAGAGCATGAGAAGGGAGAGGGTCAGAGGGAGAAGCAGACTCCCAGCTGAGCAGGGAGCCCGATGTGGGACTTGATCCTGGGACTCCGGGATTATGACCTGAGCCGAAGGCAATTGCTTAACCACTGGGTCACCCAGGTGCCCCTACGTATTTCTTTTCTTACAATAAAATATTACCAAATGCATGCTTTACAGGCAGTCCTGGCTCTGCACAGTACAACTCTGCATGAATTGCAGTTACCATGATTTAGTTAAATAATCCCAGTCCTGGAACAACACAATTCACATGTCAGTTACCACCGTATATTAAGGATTAGAGAGTACCTCAAGTACAAACTTGACAGCTAGTTCCTCAGAACTCAAATCAGCATGTAAGTAACAGATGTGCACCGTGATCAGTGGTCACTTCTTTCACAATCTGCCAGTGCTGGGTCACTGTGCATGTTATTCAGGTCACACACAGACAGCAAAATGTGTCATTCTGCTGCTTCCTTGTCCTCCTAGTGAACATCCACATCACAGATCACAAAGCAGGATAATCGCAAGCAGGAGCGAGAGGCAACAAAGACGAGGGGGCTGGGAGTGAAATTCTCATAGAATGTGAAGGGACCATCATAGAGACAGCTGCCTCTGGAAATGTGGAACCTGCAGGCACAGTGAGAGTAAATATGCAGCCAAAGCAATTTAGTAAAGGCAAAATCAGTGCCTGAGGAGAGTGGTCAGGACAAAAGGATGAAGATGTCCAAGCGTAAATGACATCAGCCAAAAGCTTCACATCAAAGACTTTCAGATATGCTTCCCCACACTGAAAGCACAAAAGATAAAATGTCTGAAGCCGATAACAAACTCAAGAATGGCATATGAGAATTTGCCGAGGCATGGAAAAGATTCTTACTCTTTATTGTAAACCATACTGCAAGGGGAGGGCAAGCACTGTGCAAACTAGTCTTGATAAGTTTTTTCTTTTCTCCTTTAAAATAGACTTTATTTTTTAAAGTGGTTTTAGGTTCACAGCAAAATTGAGCAGAGAGTAGGGAGTTCACCTATATCTTTTGCCCCCACATAGGCAGTGTCAACTTTCCAAAGCACCAGAGTGGCATATTTTTTATAATTGATGAGTCTACGTTGAAACATTATTATGGCTCAGAATCGACAGTCACCTTGATTCATTCTTGGTGTTCTACATTCTATGGGTTTGGACAAATGACTAATGACATATATCTATCTCTATAGTATTATATAGAGTAATTTGTCTGCCCTAAAAATCCTCTCTGCTCTGCCTATTCATCCCTTCCCTGACCCTAATCCCTGGAATTCTACCATCTCCATATTTTTGCCTATTCCCATACATCATAGAGTATCATACCATATGTATTCTCTCAGATTGGCCTCTTTCACTTTGCAATATGTATTTAAATTTCTTCCATGTCTTCTCATGGCTTGAGAGCCCATTTTATTTTAACACTGAGTAAGTATTCTAGTGTCTGGATGTACCACAGATATTCATGCATTCACTCACTGAAGTATACCTTGGTTGATAAGAAGTGTTGGCAATTAAAGCCACTATATACATCCTTATGCAGGTTTTTATGTGGACTCAACTTTTCAACTCCTTTGAAGGAGAGCAATTGCTAGGTTGCATGGCAAAATATGTTAGTTTTTCTTTTTGAATTTTTTTATTTGTGTATAGTTGACACACGAGGTTACATTAGTTTCAGGTGTACAACATCATGATTCAACATCTCTGTAGGTCATGCTGTGCTCACCCCAAGTGTGGCTACCATCTGTCACCATACATTATTACAATATCATTGACTATATCTGCTATGTTCTATTTTTTATTCTGTGACTTAATTCATTCCATAACTAGAAGCCTGTATCTCCCACTCACCTTCACACATTTTGTCCATCTGCCCACCCCCCTTCCCTCTGGCAACCATCAGTCTGTTCTCTGTATTTATAAGTCTGATTCTGCTTTTTGTTTGTTTGTTTTAACAGTGTGTTTAGTTTCATATAAAACCACGAAACTATCTTCCAAAGTGGCTGTACCATTTTGCATTCACACCAACAATGCATGAGAGTTTGTGTTGCTTCACATTCTTGTTGGTAGTCAGCATCTGATGTTGTCAGTGTTCTGGATACTGGCCTTTCTAGCAGGTCTGGAGCAACTTTCCTATAATCCCTTATTAGTTTCAGAAGTTTTTTGATATTTTTCTGATTTTTTTTATATAGATAGTCATGTCATCTGCAAAAATAAAGACCATTTTAGTTTCTCCTTTTCAATCTGTACTCATTTTATTTCCTTTTCTTGGCTCATTGCATTAGTTAGGATTTCCAGTATAATGTTGAGATGGAGTGTTGGGAGGGAACCTCCTTGCCTTGCTCCTAATCTTGGCAGGAAAGATTTTAGTTTCTCACCATTAAGTATGATGTTAGGGTAATTGCTGGCCTCATAGAATGAGTTAGGAAGTATTCCCCCTGCTTTAATCCTCTGAAAGATATTGTGAAGAATTGGTATAAATGAATCATGGAACACTACATCAAAAACTAATGATGTAATGTATGGTGATTAACATAACATAATAAAATTTAAAAAAAAAAGAATTGGTATAATTTCTTCCTTAAATGGTAGAGTTAATCAGTAAATGCATCTGGGTCTGGTATTTTCTGTTTTGAAAGTTATTAATTATTGATTCAACTTTTAAAATAAATGGAGGTTTATTCAGATTATCTTTCTCTTTGTGTGAGTTTTCACAGATTTTGTCTTTCAAGGAATTGGTCTGTGTCATCCAGGTTCTTAACTGTGTGGGCATAAGTTCACAGTATTCCTTTGCTATCCTTCTAATGTCCATGGGATACGCATTGATGTTATCCTTTCCTCCATTTCTGATATTAATAATTTGTCACCTCTCTCTTGTTAACCTGGTTAGAGCCTTTTTAATTTTATTTATCTTTTCAAAGAATCAACTTCCCAAAGCACCAGAGTGGCATATTTATTCCTCATAGTATTCCTTTGCTCATAGTATTCCTTTGCTATCCTTCTAATGTCCATGGGATACGCATCGATGTTATCCTTTCCTCCATTTCTGATATTAATAATTTGTAACCTCTCTCTTGTTAACCTGGTTAGAGCCTTTTTAATTTTATTTATCTTTTCAAAGAATCAGATTTTGGTTTTTTTGACTTTGTTGATTTCCTGTTTTCAATTTCTCTGATTTGTTGCTCTGATTTTTTATTTTCTTTTTTTCTGCTTAATTTGGATTGTATTTGCTCTTCTTTTCCTAGTTTCCTAAGGCAGAAGGTTAGGTGATTGATTTTTAGATCTTTCTTCTTTTCTAATTATGCATTCAATGCTATAAATTTCCCCCGATGTTCTGTTTTTGCTGCATCCCACAAGTTTTGATCTGTTCTCATTTTCATTTTGTTCAAAATATTTTAAAATTTCTCTTGAGATTTTTTTTTGGACCCATGTATTATTTAGAAGTGTGTTGTTTAATCTCCCAAGTATTTGGGGATTTTTTAGCTATCTATTTGTTCTTGATTCCTAGTTTCGTTTCAGTGTGGTCCAAGAACAGACATTATGATTTCTGTTGTTTTAAATTTGTCATGCTGTGTTTTAGGGCCCAAAACATGGTCTGTTTTGATGTATATTCCACATGAGCTTGAGACGTGTGTTCTGCTGTTGTTAAATGAAGTGGTCTATAGCTGTTTGTTATATGCATTTGGTCGATGGTGTTGTGAAATTCAGCCAAGTTCTTACTGATTTTCTACCTGCTGGATCTATCCATTTACGATGAAGGGATGTAGAAATCTCCAGCTATAATCGTGGATTCATCTCTTTCTCCTTACATTCTTAGCAGATTTTGTCTCACAAACTTGGATGCTTTGTTGTTAGGTACATACACATTAAAAATTGTTATGTCTCCTTGGAGAATCGACCCCTTTATTATTATATAATACCTCTCTTTGTGTCTGATACTTTTCTTTGTCCTGAAGTCTTCTCTGTCTGAAATTAATATAGCTCCTCACACTGATTCGTGTTAGCATGGTATATTTTTCTCCACCCAGTTACTTTTAAGTTATATGTATTTTTACATTTAAAGTAGGTTTCTTATGGTTAGATCTTATTTTTTGATCCTCTCTGATAATCTCCCTCTTTAGACTGTTGCAATTTAAAGTGGTTTTTGGTATAATTGGATTAATATCTACCGTATTTGTTACTGTTTTGTATTTGTTGCCCTTGTTCTTTCCTCCCTTTTTTTACAAAGATTTTATTTATTTACTTGACGTGGGGTGGGGGAGAGCACAAGCAGGGGGGCTGCAGGAAGAGGGAGAGGGAGAAGCTGAGCAGGGAACCCGATGCAGGGCTCAATCCCAGGACCCTGGGATCATGACCGGGGCCAAAGGCAGATGCCTAACCCACTGAGCCACCCAGGCAACCCATTTTCTTCCTATTTTTGTATGCCACTCTTTTTCTGCCATTTGTGGTGTTAGTTAAGCATTTTATATGATTCCATTTTCCATCCTTTAAAAATCCAGACTTGATGCACTGGATGAAATTAACTGCAGTAAATAAGCCTGTAGTGATGTGATGTGACTGTGTGGGGACATGGAAGTGTTCTAGAGTCCTACAACTAGATTTCAGTCTTGTAGTGAGCCTGTCCCCTGAGCTATGCCCTTCACAAGTGCCTCTCGGTTTCCCCTCTCGCGACCTGTTGGCAGGGACAGAATGGCTGGACAGGGCTAGAGTTGGGTATTTCCCTTCCTCTAGTTCAGTCAGACTATGACAAAACCCCAAGAGGTTAGGCCTCTGGCAAAACAGCTTCTCTTGAGGACAGGCTGTAAGAGTGACTGAATGCTCTGCTGTATTTCAAAATTGTGCCTTTTCTCCTCCCCCTGCCGGAACCCTAAGGGGATTTTTCTCTCATCTTCAAAATGACAATTTGGGAGAGCTCCAAGAAGGAAAACTCACAAAAGTATGGGGTTTCCCTGGAGTTTTTAACTCACAGACTCTTTTTTATAGTAAGCCTCTAGCAATTTGCCAGTTCTAGTTCAGGTTTTCCTACCTGGGTACTGGTTTCTATGTAGGTTTCTGCTCTTGGGTTTCTGCTCCGGTAAGTTGCCCTTCTCTGTATCTGCCTGTCTGCCTCTCCAATTTTGTGGACAGTGATTTGCCCTTGTGATCCCGCTCTCCTAATGAATCTAAGAAGAATTGTTGGTTTTTCAGTTTGTTCAGCTTTTTACTTGTTAGGACAGAGTTGTGACTTCCAAGCTCCTTACATGCTGGACCGGAAACTGAAAGTATTATGAGGATAGTTTACAATGGAATAAACTATGTTAATTCTAAGTATTTCTAATGTTTTCATTATGGTATATTCACTAAATATCAGGTTTACTATTTTTTAAATTCATCTATACCTATTTTTTAAATTCATCTATACCTTTTTTAAATTCATCTATACCTTTATAACCAACAGGAAGAGAGTTTCTAATGTTTTGTCAGAAAATGTTTCAGGTCATGGAACAGTCCTAGTTTTCTCATTAAGAACACTTTAAACAGATCAGCTTGCCTGATCATCTCAGCGGTTCCACAAGCGAGGACAGCTTGTACTTTATTTCTCCTATATTGTATTTCCCAAATATGCATGGGTTCCTCTTCTGGTTCAATGATATAGTGATGTACTGCCACAACTTTTTATATTTTTAAAACTTCGGAGTATATTTTGATATTGGATATGGACATTTCTTTCTTCCTTCCAACTACTATTTTACTTTTACAAATCTGCTTTATGGTGACAAGTCATACTTGATCCTAATGACATATTTTTTTCAATATGTTGCTGGAATCCATTTGCTACCATTAATTAGAACCTAAGAGCTTAAAAGAAATGTACTCTAGCAACCTCTGGTTGCTTTTTTTGGTATATTTCCCATGTCTGATTTTTGTGTTAGGGTCTTTCTAGCTTTTTTTTTTAACGAATTGGAAAGCAACCAATGTCTTTCTAAGGTGTAGATCTTTGATTATGCTCTCTAATTACACAGAGCTATTTTTATTTTCTACTCAAAATATAAGTCAGTACTGGCAACCTACAATTTATTCAATAGTCATGCACTTTGTCTAGATTTTCAAATGTGTTGGTATAAAGTTAGCATGGTAGGTCTTTTGTAATTTAAAAAAATCTTTGGGGGTGCCTGGGTGGCTCAGTCAGCTAAGCATCTGCCTTTGGCTCAGGTCATGACCCCAGGGTCCTGGGATGGAGCCCCTCATCGAGCGTGCTTCTCCCTCTCCCTCTGCTGCCGCCTCAACCTGTGCTCTCTCTCTGTCAAATAAATAAATAAAATCTTTAAAAAAAAAAAAATCTCTGCTTTATGGCTAATCACATCTCTATCATATTTGCCAAGTATTGCTTATTTTAATGGTCTTTTTAAAGAAAAAGCTTTTGGTTTTATTTGTCAAGTTTACGGCTTTTCTTCTTTATTTTGGCTTTCCTGTTTATTAATTTTGTCCTTTTACTCTTTTGGATTTACCTTGTTCTTTTTCTGTGTCCACTGTCCAGTTCCTTCGAGAGCCATTTTCAACAACTCAACCAGCTCTGCTGTGACAAAGCCACTTCATCATGTGCCACTGAAACTTAATCCCATACAGTGGGTGAAGACTCGGCAACCATATTCTGCTTTCAGAATTGGTCTATGGCCTTAGACCCTCCTCCTGAATTAACACTACCATCAGGGAAAATTCTAGTGGGCCTCTATGTTGCTTATAAGTCTTGCCTTTCCTCCAGTTCCATCATAAAAGAAACAATATTTCCATTCCTTTTTTCATGTTGGTCAAAAACTTAGCAAGACTCCTTTGCAGTCTATTCAAATCCAGAAAAATAAGCAAGTCTTCATACACAGGCTTGCTGAAATGTCATAACTTAAACTGTATATAACCTGGAACAATGGTCTTTTCAAACACTCCATAGTCCCCCTTTCTAGGTGTCCAGAGTTTTCCATACCTACAACGTCTTTTATACATGGTCAGTTTGTGTCTTAAAGCCTTCCTCCCGTTTCTGGGTATACAGTTGACCCTTGAAAACCACAGGTTTGAACTGTTCAGGTCCACTTATATGTAGATATTTTACAGTACAGTACTCTACTGTATTTTCTCTTTTTTATGATTTTTTAAATAACATTTTCTTTTCTCTAGCTTTACTTGATTGTAAGAATACAGTATATAATACATATAACCTACTAACAATGTATTAGTTGACTGTTTATGTTATCAGTAAGGATTCCAGTCAATAGTAGGCTACTAACAGTTAAGTTTTTGGGGGTCGAAAGTTATACATGGATTTTTCGATTGCACAGAACATTGGGGTCCCCTAACCCCTGCGTTGTTCAAAGGTCAACTGCATATTTAAAGGAAACATAATCATTACTTGAAGAGCTACCTGTACTCTCATGTTCATTGCAGCATTATTCACAACAGCTGAGGTATGGAAACAACCTAGGTGTCCACAGACAGATGAAAGGATAAAGAAAATGCGGTATATGGATATATAATGGAATATTTTTCAACCTAAGAAAAGAAGGAAATCCTATCTTTTGCAACAACATGGATCAAACTAGACGGCGTTATAAGCCAGATAGAGAAGAATAAATACTACATGGTATCACTTATGTAAGGACTCTAAAAAATTTAAAAATTAAATAAACTTCTCCCCAGGACATTTTTCCTTTGCAATATTGAGCACCCTTTGCCACGTGTCACGTAATTTTCTTACTGTTTGTACTCGATTACAACCCCATGGAACCTATTGTATTTATTAGAGTATCTGGATTATAGTTTACCATTGTTTGTTGTTTTTTTTTTCTTTTCCTCTGTAATTTATTCCTTCTACCTCTGGCATCAGAACCTCGTTTTTCCTTAGGAGAAGTCCTTATGATTCAGATAGGTTGCATGTCCCTGCCCTGCCCCCCATAATTTGGGCCTAGTAAGTCACAGTATTTTACATATGCTCCGTATGTCTTATATATTTATTTCTCTATTTTATATCATTTTCTCCTCCAAATTTTAGTCTGGTTATTTTTTAATTGACTTTAGTAATCCTTTCTTGTGTTTGACTAATGTAATATTAAACCAATCAACTGAGTGTTTCATTTCAACTATTGCTTTTTTAATTCTAGAATTTTCCTTTGGTTGCTTTCCATTGATAATTTTGCTTAAATTGCATATGTTGTCCATGATTTTCTTGAATACACTAATCACGGTTTTTAAATAATAGCTTCATTAAGATATAATTTACTTTCCATACAATTTAAATGTACAATTTAATATGTTGTGCATCTATTGCCACAGTTAATTTTACATTTTTAATCGCCTCCTCCTCCAAAAGAAAATGATACCTATTAGTAGTCACTCACTCCTTATTTCCCCCAACCTTAGACAACCACTAATATACTTTTTGTCTCTACAGATTTACCTATTCCATACATTTCATACAAATGGAATCATATACTATGCA
Organism: Leptonychotes weddellii; assembly: GCF_054177405.1. Classification (NCBI taxonomy): domain Eukaryota; kingdom Metazoa; phylum Chordata; class Mammalia; order Carnivora; family Phocidae; genus Leptonychotes; species Leptonychotes weddellii. The sequence continues at coordinate 18,496,936 of NC_138382.1, read as the reverse complement.
GCCTTTTGTGACTAGCTTCTTTTACAGCACATTTTCAAGGTTCATCCACACTGTAGCATATATATCAGTACTTCATTTCTTTGGATGGCTGAATAATATTCCATAATACGGATATATCCTGTTTTACTTTTCCATTCATCAGCTAATGGACATTTGGTTATTTCCACTTTTTGGCTATTAGAAATACTGCTACTATGGCTGTATTTGTGTGCAAGTTTTGTGTGTAAGTCTAACAAATTTTTTTAAATTGCTAGGCTATTTTTTTTTTTTTTACCAGTTTTTGGTTTACAGAAAAATTAAGCAGAAAGTACAGAGTCTTCATATATCCCCTTACCTCTCTATCTAGCTTCCCCTATTATTAACATCTAACATTAGGGCAATACATTTGTTACAGTTAATGAACCAATATTAATACATTATTATTAACTAAAGTGTATAGTTCACTTTAGAGTTCACTCATTGTTTTGTGCATTATACAAGTTTTGACAATGTGTAATGACATGTATCCACCATTACAATATCTTACACAGTAGTTTTACTGTCCTAAAGCTCCCCCCTCCAGTTCTGCACTTATTAATCTCTCTCTCCTACCCCCTAATCTCTGGCAACAAATGATCTTTTTACTATCTCTATAGTTTTACCTTTCCCTGCACTTCATATAGTTGGAATCATACAAGATGTAGCCTTTGCAGATGGCTTTTTTCACTTAGTGATATGCATTGAAGCTTCTTCCATATCTTTTCATGGCTTGATAGTTTTTTCTTTGTATTGCTGAATGCTATTCCTTTATATGGATACACCATAGTTTGTTTATCCATTCACCTATTGAAAAACATCTTGGTTGATTCCAAGCTTTGACAATTATGAAAAAAGTTGCTATAAACATCCACATGTAGATTTTTACATGGACATTACTTTTCAACTTCTTTGGGTAAATTCCAAGGAGCATGATTACTAGATGATATGGTAAGAGTATGTTTAGTTTGGTAAAAAACTGCCAAACGTCTTTCAAAGTAACTGTAACATTTTGCATTCCCACTAGCCATGAATGTGGATTCTTGATGTTCTGTACATTTACCAGCTTTGGTATTACAGTTTTTGGATTCTAGCCATTTGACTAGGTGTGTAGTGGTATCTCGTTATTGTTTTAATTTAAAATTTGCTGATGACATATGTGTAGCATCTTTTCATATGCTTATTTGCCATCTGTTATTTTCTTTATTAAATCATATCTATATCCAGATTTGTGGGAGAAGGGGAGCTAGGATGATGGCATGGTAGGAGGACCCCATGCTCATCTCATCCCTAGAGCACAACTAGATAACTAACAAATCATTCTGAATATCCATAAAATTGACCTGCGTACTGACAAAACAAACTACACAACTAGAGGGAGAAGAGAGGCCACATGGAGGAAGGTGGGAAATGTGGAGATATGTTTGGAGAGAAATGGATTGTGGGTGCTGCATAGAGGAAGGAGCTCTATTTGTGGAAAAAGGCGAGACATAGAAGTACACAGGGGAAAGCACATGGAGAACGCTTGCCCAAAACCATTGGCTGGGAAAATGAGGGGGGCTGATTTTTATGAGTTTGAACTCATAAATTTCAATTTTTATGACATTGAACAAATGTATTGCCCTAATGTTAGATGTTAATAATAGGGGAAGCTAGATAGAGAGGTAAGGGGATATATGAGGACTCTGTACTTTTTATGAACCAGCGGGGCTCAAAGACTGGAGTTTTAAAGGTCAGTGTTCTTGGCTGGGATAGTGCCCTGAGGGTAGCGTCCTACTCCTGGAAGGAAGGCAGACATACAACCCTGGGGCAGACAGTGAGATCTGAGACATGACTAGGGCTCATAAGGGAGACATTGTTCACTCTTCTTGGAATGTGTCTGTGAGGGGTGGCATTTGCAGAGGTGCCTCTCTGGGGACAAAGGAGCCTGCAGGCACATCCACCCCTCCCCACCCCGCCCTCGCCCCACAGCATAATCCAGCTTCCATAAACAGCACAGCATCAACACTGGCTGCCTAACCTGCTTACATGAAGTCCTGCCCTCCTGCACCTTGTTGACACTGCTTTTCTCTGGCAAGTGTGCTTAAGGATCAGCACAGTGGGCCCCTTCCCCAAAAGACCAGCAGACCACCCCCCCCCACACACACACACACCACAACTCCAGACCAGGGAGTTTTACAAGGTTTCAGTTCTAGTGGAAGTAGCAGCAGGTCTCATTTAACAAGCAGACCAGAGCCCACCTCATTAAAACTCGCCACACTCTGGCCAAGGACCAAACACTGTCCACTGCAGGCAAGGAGAACCTCTAAAGATGACTGGCCTGAAGGATAGAGCAACCAAAACACAGCAGCAGAGTGCACACAGCACACACCATGGACACTCCCTGAAGCACCAGGCCCTGGACACTATATGACTTCTTCTTCATAAAGGCATTACTCTGAGGAACAGGAAACATAAGCAGCTTTTCTAATACACAGAAGAAGACAGAGACTTAGACCAAGACAGAAGAATTCATCCCAAAAGAAAGAACAAGATAAGGTCACAGCCAGAGATCTAATCAAAGCAGATATAAATAATATGCCTGATGGAGAATTTAAGCAACAATCATAACGATACTCACTGGGTTTGAGAAAAGAATGAAGACTTTATGGAAGCCCTTACCACAGAGATAATAAAATTAAGAAACAATCAATCAGAAATGAAAAATGCAATAACTGAAATTGGAAATTGACTGGATGTAATGTCTACAAGGATGGAAGAAGCAGAGGAACAAATAAGAGATATAGAAGATAAAATAATGGAAAATAATGAAGTTGAACAAAAGAGAGAGAATTATGGACCCTGAGAATAAACTTAGAGAACTCAGTGACCCTATCAAACATAATAACATTCATATCACAGGAGTCCCAGAAGTAGAAGAGAGAAAGGGGGGACAGAAAACTTACTTGAAGAGATTGTAGGCAAAAACTTCTCTAATCTGGGGAAAGAAACAGATGTCTAGATCCAGGAGACACAGAGAACTCCCATCAAAATCAACAAAAGTAGGCCAACACCAAGATGCATTGTAATTAAATTTGCAAAATATAACGATAAAGTAAAAATCCTGAAAGCAGCATGACAAAGAAGTCCCTAACGTATAAGGGAAGACCCATAAGGCTAGCTGTAGATCTATCAATAGAAACTTGGCAAGACAGAAGGGAGTGGCATGATATATCCAACATGCTGAATGGGAAGAATATGCAGCCAGGAATATTCTATCCAGCAAAGCTATCATTCAGAATTCAGAACAAACAAAAATTAAAGGAGTTCATGACCACTAAACCAGCCCTGCAAAAAATATTAAAGGGGACTCTTTGAGTGGAGAGGAAAGACCAAAAATGACAAAGACTAGAAAGGAACAGAAAAAATCTCCAGAAACAATGACCAAACAAGTAATAAAATGTCACAGAATGCATATCTATCAATAATTACTCTGAATGTAAATGGACTGAATGCTTCAATCAAAAGACAAAGGGTGTCAGATATATGCTGCCTACAAAAGACTCATTTTAGACCCAAAGACACCTGAAGATTAAAAGTGAGGGGATGGAGAAACATTTATCATGCAAATGGACTTCAAAAGAATGCCAGAGTAGCAATACTTAGACAAACTAGATTTTAAACCAAAGACTAACAAGAAATGAAGAAGAGCACTATATCATAATAAAGGGGACTATCCAACAAGAATATCTAACAAGTGTAAATATTTATACCTCCAACATGGAAGCACCCAAATATATAAAAAAATAATAACATAAAGGAATTCATTGATAATAATATACAATAACAGTAGGGGACTTTTATACCCCACTTACATCAATGGACAGATCATCTAAGCAGAAAATCAACAAGGAAACAATAGCTTTGAATAATACACTGGACCAGATGGACTTAACAGATATATTCAGAACATTCCATCCTAAAGCAGCAGACTAAATGTTCTTTTAGTGTGCACATGAGTCATTCTCCAGAACAGACGACATACTAGGTCACAAATCAGACCTCAACAAGTACAAAAAGATTGAGATTATGCCATGCATATTTTCTGACCACAATGTTATGAAACTTGAAGTCAACCATAAGAAAAAATTTGGAAATACCACAAATACATGGAGGTTAAACAACATGCTACTAAACAATGAATGGGTCAACTCGAAAATCAAAGAATAATGAAAAAAAACATGGAAACAAATGAAAATGAAAACATGATGGTACAAAACCTTTGGGATCCAGGAAAAGCAGTCCTAAGAGGGAAGTACATAGTAATACAGGCCTACCTTAAGAAGCAAGAAAAATCGCAAATAAACAACCTAACCTTACACCTAAAGGGGCTAGAAAAAGAACAACAAAGAAAACCTAAAGCCAGCAGAAGAAGGGAAATGATAAAGATTAGAGCAGGAATAAATGATACAGAAACTAAAAAAAAAAAAAAAAAAATAGATCAATGAAACCAGGATCTGGTTCTTCGAAAAAAATAATAAAAGTGATAAGTTCTTAGCCAGATTTATCAAAAAGAAAAGAGAAAGGACCCAAATAAATAAAATAATAAATGAGAGAGGAGAGATCACAACCAACACAACAGAAATACAAGCAATTGTGAGAATATTATGAAAAATTATATACCAACAAATTGGACAAACTGGAAGAAATGGATAAATTCCTAGAAACATATAACTACCAAAACTGAAACGGGAAGAAATAGAAAACTTGAACAGACCTATAACCAGCAAAGAAATTGATTCAGTAATCAAAAATATCCCAACAAACAAAACAACAGGGCCAGATGGCTTCACAGGGGGAACTCTACCAAACATTTAAAGAAGAGTTAATACCTAGTCTTCTCAAACTATTCCAGAAAATAGAAATGGAAGGAAAACTTCCAGATTCATTCTATGAGGCCAGCATTACCCTGGTACCAAAACCAGACAAAACACTAAAAAAGAGAACTATAAGGCCAATATCCCTGATGAACATGGATGCAAAAATTCTCCATATAATATTAGCAAATTGAATCCAACAATACATTAAAAGAATCATTCACCATGATAAAATGGTATTTATCCCTGGGCTGCAAGGGTAGTTCTATATTTGCAAAGCAATTATTGTGATACATCACATTAATAAAAGGATAAGAGCCATATGATCCTTTCAATAGAAGCAGAAAAAGCATTTGACAAAGTACAACATTCACTCATGATAAAAACCCTCAACAAAACAGGGTTAAAGGGAACATACTTCAACATAATAAAGGCCATATATGAAAAACCCACAGCTAATATTATCCTTAATAGGGAAAAACTGAGAGCTTTTCCTCTATGATTAGAAACAAGACAGGATGTCCACTCTCACCACTGTTATTTAACATAGTACTAGAAATCCTTGCCTCAGCAATCAGACAACAAAAAGAAATAAAATGTATCCAAATTGGCAAGGATGAAGTCAAACTCTCACTATTGGCAGATGACATGCTACTCTATATAGAAAACACAAAAGACCACCAAAAATTTGCTAGGACTGACACATGAATTCAGTAAAGTCACAGAAACAAAATCAATGTACAGAGATCTGTTGCATTTCTATACACCAGTAATAAAGCAGCAGAAAGAGAAAACAAGGAATTAATTCCATTTATAATTGCACCAAAAACCATAAGATATTTAGGAATAAACCTAAACAAAGAGGCAAAAGATCTGTACTCTGAAAACTATAAAACACTGATAAAAGAAATCAAAGATGACACAAAGAAATGGAAAAACTTTCCATGCTCATGGATTGGAAGAACAAACATTGTTAAAATGTCTATATTATCCAAAGCAATCTACACATTTAATGCAATCCTTATCAAAATACCAACAGCAGTTTTCACAGAGCTAGAACAATCCTAAAATTTGTATGGAACCACAAACAAATGAAAGATGCTCAACATTACTCATCATCAGGGAAATACAAATCAAAACTACATGAGATACCACCTCACACCAGTCAGAATGACTAAAATTAACAACACAGGAAACAACAGGTGTTGGTGAGGATGTGGAGAAAGGGGAACCCTCTTGCACTGTTGGTCGGAATGCAAACTGGTGCAACCACTCCAGAAAACAGTATGGAGGTTCCTGAAAAAGTTAAAAATAGAGCTACCCTATGATCCAGCAATTGCACTACTAGGTATTTACCCAAAGGATACAAAAATCCTAATTTGAAGGCATATATGCACACTGTTGTTTACAACAGCATTATCAACAATAGCCGAATTATGGAAAAGCCCAAATGTCCAACAACTGATGAATGGATAAAGAAGATGTGGTCTACATATACAAAAGAATATTACTCAGCCATCAAAAGGAATGAAATCTTGCCATTTGCAACAACGCATGGATGGAGTGAGAGAGTATTATGCTAAGTGAAGTAAGTCAGTCAGAGAAAGAAATACCATAGGATTTCACTCATATGTGGAATTTAAGAATCAAAACAAGTGAATTTAGGGTGGGAAAAAGAGAGGCAAACCAAGAAACAAACTCTTAACTATAGAGAACAAACTGAGGTTACTGGAGGGGAGATGGGGAGGGGGATGAGTTAAATAGGTGATGGGGATTAAGGAGTGCACTTGGGGTGATGAGCACCCCTGTATATAAGTGAGGAATCACTAAATTCTACACCTGAAACTAATATTACACTATATGTTCACTAACTGGAATTAAAAAAAAAAAATCGTATATATCCGGTATGTCCAATATCTCACTCTGCTGTGTGAGGTTTTTATTTTGCCTTAGTTTCTGATCATTTAGTTTTTTTCCTGGTATGTCGAGCCATGTTTTATATATATATACATATATATATATATATGTGTGTGTATATATATACTGGGCTCAATTTTAGAAAACTATAGAGATAGTCAAGATACTTTTACATTCCAGTTGTTACCTTTTCCTTGAGAAGATTGACTTTTGCTATGGCACACAGTTATCACAGGGACTGATAACCTTAGTCCATTCTCAGTTTGAGCCCATTCAAAGCTCGATTTCTGTTTTTGTCAAGGCTCATCTACTTAGGTGATCTATTTAGGGTGTGGCCCCTGGGATTACCACTTAAAAGTCTGATCTTTTACTTGTTAGGATTTAAACTCCATTGTTTCCCCAGCCCTGTGAGGCCTGCTTCTCAGTGTCTTTGTTGCTTTTTGCAGGAGCTCCTGTCACTTGGCTTCTGTGCTTACTGTCTTTTCAACTACTTGGCTTCTTAGCCCCTAGGCTGTAAGTTTTGAATCAGCAAATGCCCCAGGAGAAAAGCTGTGCCAAAAAGCAAGCTTGTGCCTGGGTTTCCCTTCTCTCCAGAATTTGGCCAATATGTCTTTTGCTTTTTTCTAACATTCTGGTGCCTGCAAACAGATGTTCTCTTACTTGATCCAGCTTTGCTGTATGTTCTCAGCTCTCACCGGGTCTTATTTTATTATTGAACTATCACCTCAATTTTTCCTGGGAACAAAATTTAGAGTTTTATGTTTAAAGCATTGTTTTTTTTGTTTTTTGTTTACTTTCTGTCTTAATTCAATTTCTCTAGGGACCTGTTTACCTAATTGTTCTACCTAGTTCTTGTGTTATCCGTAGGAAGCAGGTAATGTGTTATCAGGGAGGCTAAGTGTATTGGAGAAGAAATACTGATGAGTGAGTTGTTCTTTTTATTTTTCTTCTCCTTGTTTACTCTGGTAGTCTACGTTGGCCTTTTTTGAATTGACCCAGTTGCCCAAATAAGAAATCCACATGACAAAGACCTGACTTTAATAAATGTCTGCATGTCAGGAGGAACTAGACAGGAACACCATGACAACTTTCTCTGTGTGAGGGTTTTGCAGCATTTCCCAAGACCATTTAATTTGCCTTCTGCCAACACTGCTCCGGTTGTGGAAGTTTTCTAAGATTCTGTAGGGCAAGTCTCTCCCCTTGCAAACCAGATGAGCTCTTCTCTCTGGACTCATTTGTGGGCTGGTGGCCCTTGTTTCTTCTTTTTCCCATCTAATCATAATTGTTTGTAAATTCCACAAAGCCCTCAAAGTAGCTTCTCCCTCCCTGTCTCTCTCTTTCCCTTTTTATCAACACTGTTAAATATTAAAATATATTTGCATATCCCTTTCTTAATTAAAATGGAAAATTGGAAGAGTAAATCATTAAGCATGAACCCCTTTGACCTATGACTCACATAACACCTCTCCCCTGGGCCTAAGCTTGTGATATCCACTTGGTTTTCTTATAATATCTTCTCTGTTTATAAATTTGTAATGATTTAGCTAATTCTTGAGTTGTTTGACAATAATGAGAGTAGCCATTAGCACTACGGAAGTATACCTTTGACCTAGGACCCAGAATCACGGACTGGAAAACCTATTTAGCAATGAGTTTTATTTGTGCTTTATGTTTGACAAGCACTGGGCAGGGGCGGTAAATGAGAAGTGAGGGAAAAGCAGCTTCATTTAATTTAGTATCACAGATCCTTGCACTGAAAAAGAAGATGACATCATTTCTGGTTCAAGTCATTAAAATCTGCTTTTGCGAACAATAATAACACATATGGAAAACAAACACTTATCAATGGGAATAGTAATTAATTAGGGCGTGCAGATTACACTTGCTATGGGAGTTTATTAAAGAAGAATTCCAAAAAAAAAGCACTGACTTCTGAGAAGTCTCCTTAGGAGAGGTAGGGTCTGAGATGAGTCTTAAACAGATACGTAGGAAAGGAAACGAAGGGCCTTCAAGGCAAGGAACAGGCAGTGTCAGGAATGAGCACAGATGGTTTATGGAACAAGGAGCCATGCTGTCGGACCAGGGCAGTGGTGTGTGTTGGGGAATCATGGCATCAAGATGGGCAGAGGTCGGTTATGTGAGAGAGAATTAGACTGGAGAGGAAGTCAGTAGAGAGACAGAGACCATGGAAAGTTCCTGAAGGTGTAGATCAGTGTAATAATATTTAGAAATCAGTGGTGCCTTGACATTGTATGTTTGGTTTTAAATAATTAGGGGGACACGATAAAAGAAACAGACTACTGATATACTTGATATGTGCCAAGATACCGGACACAAGAGAATACATGCTGTGTATTTCCATGTATATGGTGTATGGTGAGAGAGGTCAGCATAAGGATTACTTCTGAGGAATATGGAGTAGGAAGAGGTGACAGAGGACATTTTAGGGTGCTAGACATACCTTGATCTGGTGTCAAATACATGGGTGTATAAAGATCTAAAAATTCATTTATGATCAGTGCAATTGGTGTTTGTTTCTATTTATACCTTTCAAAAACCCATTAGGATAATGAGGCTGTCAGTTGAATGAGGAAAACTTTGGTCAAGGAATAGCCAAGGTATTAATGCAGTAATAATGTATAATGTGCTCACCGTGGAATGGAATGTCATGATTGGAAATAAGGGGCAATACGGGTAAGAAAAAAGATCAACATTGGATGGTTGGATGAGCTGGATAAATTAGATGACTCTACTTTACTTTAAGAACTTTGGCAGTGTTTGGGCACCTTTGAACAAAGAAAGGACATACAATTTGATCGAGCATATGCTATGTGTCAATCCCTGAGCTATGTTTTTACACATGTCATCTTACTTAATACTGCATCTTATAACCATAAGATGGTGAACATGAGAGGTAGCTGGTTTTGACACTAGAGGTTAAGAAAACAATTAGCTCATATTCACAAGAAATTTGAGGTCAGAGAAAAGGAATCAAGAGGAAATGAGTGGTCAGTGCCCAGAGCCATGAAACATGCTTCAGAGTTCTTAGTAACCACATGAGAGATGAAGCCACCAGAATTCTTGAGCTTCTTTAAGGGGCACAATGAGTCAAAGAAAAGCCGAAGGCTAAAACCTGATTCCTGCAAGGTGATAAATGTTAAGGCATTAAATAGTGAGGTGTTATGAGAGAAAAAAATTATATGGCTGTCCCAACAGGGAAATACCCTATGATCTTGTGTTAGCATTTCTCAAACTGGCCTTCCACAAAACATAGTTCCGTTAGTCGGTTGGAGGTTTGCTCTGAGAAAAGGGTTCAGTTGTCAAGTAAATTTGAGTAAAACTGAATTAAACAAAGTTAAATCAGTCCTTTCCTTCAAAACTTCTCAGAGTCTATAGTGCAACAAAGTGTAAGTTGAATCTCACAAGGGGATGTGTGGTCTATAGATTTTCCCAAATGCTTCTGCCTCAGAACTACATTCATATCATTTCAAACCAGGATTCTGCAGGACAGAGATTGTGAAACGCTTCTCTCCCCATGTAAAATCACACGCCATTCCCCAAATCCATTCTTCACCCTGCCTTTGCTCGCCTTGTCCCTGACACATGGAAGGCCTCACCTAAGCTCCACTTGCCAAAACCCTACCCATCTTCTAAGATTCAAGAGATAAGGAAAGGCCTGTATTACTAAAAAGGCAGAGAAAGAAAGCCATCGATCTACATTCCCTGTCTAAGAAAAAGGAAAATCCTAAAACGATACCGCAGTGACCTTTATTATGTGTGAAGGTATTGTGTTATTTTGAGTACTGTAAAAAGTCAATGCACTGCAATATATATGGATATGAATGTTTGATCTCTGACAGGGCCAGTTTAATTATTAAACAAGTCATTGTGTTTGGCTTAGCTCTCATATCCAGGGAATGTTAAAGTTGGAATGGTCCCGGATATTAGCCAGTGTATTCACCTCATATCCCAGGTGAGGAAACTGAGACCTTTATAGATTGGATAGTTTATATTGACAAAAGATAAGGAAATAAGATATTGGCAGATCTATTTTTTAGATTAAGAATTCTGAGATTTTGTAGAATACCAGGAAAATAGTTCCCCTGATGCTGAAAAATGTGTTGTTTATTCATCCTTTCCTATTGTAGTGACTAAGAGAGGTAGTAGTCAGGAGTTATTTCAAGGGGAAACACTCCTTTGGAAACTCCCAATTTATATACAAAAGGAAATCCATCATTCATGTTATTTCAAGTTAAGGTATTCATGTTATTTAAATACCTTAACTTTAAATAACTTAATTGAAGGCAGTTTGTCAGCTACATAGGGAAATGACGAGGCTGTTTCTATAGGATTAACATGTCAGTTTGTTCTAAGGGCTCCCTCTCATGGCATAGTCAAGTGAGTTAATGGCTACTTAGCACCCAACCCAAGTTGGAGGCCAGTATAAAGTTGGACTAAATCTCTACCTGTGGCATCTCTATTCTTTGGTGATCTTGGGTAGAATTATTTCTCATACATTTTGACAAATTCAAGTATTAAAAAGGACTAAGTTTTTGCAAATGTTTTTGCCTGGATATGGGGGTAAGGAGGATCAGTGAGTTAGAGGACTTCTAGATTTAAGCCTAGTCAAACTGAGGAAAAAAAGGCTTATGCCCGCAGTAAAAGAAAACTAACTAAACTTATGTTTTTTAAAAAAATTCCCAGCTACCTTTCAAATGTTCTGAAACGATCATGAAGTAAATGGGTATGCTTGGAAGCGAAGAAGACAACCAAGAATATTTTCTAAGAACTTGTGGATAGCAGTGAAGGGGGCAAGGAACTTGGAGACCACAAGGGTACTGAAGATGGTTTTTCTTGGCCATAATACAAGGATAGAAAAGCCAAAGGGGGGCGCCTAGGTGGCTCAGTTGGTTAAGCGACTGCCTTCAGCTCAGGTCATGATCCTGGAGTCCCTGGATCGAGTCCCACATCGGGCTCCCTGCTCGGCAGGGAGTCTGCTTCTCCCTCTGACCCTCCCCCCTCTCATGTGCTCTCTCCCATTCTCTTTCTCTCAAATAAATAAATAAAATCTTTAAAAAAAAAAAAAAGAAAAAGAAAAGCAAAGGGAAAGTAGAAAAATGAGACAAGGTAGGGGAAGAAAGTAAGGAGACAGGGGAGGGGAAGGCAGATGACACTCAGAAATTAACATGACACACATTTAAGATGTGCCAACAATGGTGATGATCATTACCCTCAAGTAGTTTGCAGTATGTGTTTCAAAGACATGTATAAATAGAAATTTTCCTTAATACATAAGTGCCAAGATAAAGGTATTCACAGAATAGTGTGGGAGAATAGAGGGGGCATTCAGATTAAATCTTGCCTGTAGAATCAAGAAAGTCTTCATAGAGGAGATCTTTAAAGCAGATGATTGGGGGCGAGGGTTGTGGAGAAAGAAGGTACAATAAAAGATAGGAAGAGAGGTAGAGAGAGAGGTAAAGGAAGTAAAAAAGAAAAAAAAAGAGTTTAAAGAAGAAAGCTGGGGAGCACAGAGAAAATATCACAAGATTGTCTTGAGTTCACTAAATGAATGTGGAACATTCATATTTTGAGCAATGCAATATTTGTGGATAAAGATATTTTTATTATATTTATGTTTTTATTATGTATTATTAGATATTTTAATATTCTATATATCAAATGAGTACATTGATCTACAGAAAGGTTGAATAACTCCTGGGCAGGGGCAGGGCAGGAATTTGAATGAATCCATTTGGATGTGTAAATCCATACTTTATTTAGTAAGCTCTAGAGAAAAAAAAAAACAAACCCAAAACAAAAGAAAGAGGCTGACCATTAAAAAGAGAGAAGAAAGAGAAGAAAAATAAAAACAAAGGAAAGCAGAGCTACACATTTAAAATAGGCTAATTCATGCTGGCTGGAGATCACGCCCCCACATCAGAGTTATAGCAGCATCACATTCTCAATCCGCATCCTCCCAGGTCACAGCACACCCAGCTAAAGGTAGCCAGCTTCTGGAGAACAATATTCCTGTGGCTTAGCCCTGCTTCCTTCCGAATCTCTTTCCTCTTCTCCCAAAGCAGAATTATGGAAAAAAAAATAAGAATTAATCAGCTGGGAATTGATTTTTTGTTATCCCCAAGGACCTTATCATCCCACAGAGGTGCCAGTTTGATTGATTACACACTTTTAAGACCATCCTAAAAGACAGAGAACAACTTGCTGTTTCTATTATTAAATGCTTACCACAGTCACTGCACATCCACTCACCTAATTCTTATAATAATATTACAAGCATTGGTGCTAACTTCCTGACTTTACAGATTAGGAAGCTAAGGCTTTAGAGAAGTTTCACCACTTGCTCAAGTTCACACGGCTGATAAGTGATAGAGCAGCTCTAAATATCCAGAACCACATGACATTCAGTAGTTCAATACTTTGGAGTTTCCAGGAGCTTTTGAAAACCCAGCAAGGTAGAGTACGTGGGTCGAGCTTTCAGGGAGCTACAACTCCAAGTGTGAACCACAATTATTTTGAGGTATTTCAAGTAAGAGAGGTTTGTAGGGTCAAAGAGTTTTGGAACAAATTGAAATAATTGGAGAAATTTTGCAAGAGTTACATCTTGACCTCGGGTTTAGAGGAAAGCCCAGCAACTGTTTTGCCAAATGAAATAAAGTCACCTCAGGTGACTTCCAGAAAAACCATAAATCATTAGAGAGTCATCCTCATTGTTCAGGAATGAAAGATCTTCTCTGGCCATCCATCCAAATTTCTAAGGTCCCTTCCAAATGTATGCATCTAGGATTTTTGAAATTAAAGCTCCAAATCACAACTGGCAATTCCTGTGGCTATTGTCCTTTGCCCTCAGGAACTATGACCGAAAGTTCCAGGAGCCATGCATTGTCTTATTATTTACTATGTAGATTCCTGGCCTCCAGGTTTCAGAGATTTCATGGATTTTCCAAACATGACATCATATGCAATGAGAAAAAGAAGTATAATTTGATCCTTTCTGTTATATTGAACCACAAAAACTGAGGCTACTAATGTAAAAACTCGATAACCACTGTAATTGTTCTGACATTCAAACTCTTTCCAAATTATTGCAAATGAATACTTGGAGACTAAAAATATTGTCTTGTAGGTTTTTAGATTTGTAGAGCAAGATGTATGGTTAATTAAAACCATTTAGTCCAATGTTCTTTTTTTAGAAATTAAAAAGCAATGTGAAGGGTGGTGGTGCTGGTTGCCTAATTCTTTTGATTCTTAGGCCTCTTTCCCTTAAATGTAAGGGGATTTATATTACTGCTCCGTCAAGAAACTCTCTGTGGGATATTGTTTTTTTTCCTTCTATGAAGGAAAGATGATGTTCGTCCATGGCAGCAACAAGGAAGTATCTCCTGAGGACTTGAAAAGAAAAGGTAATTAAGAGTTAAACTATGGAATCGATACAATTTTTTTAAATGGAGCAGAGAGGGTGCCTGGGTGGCTCAGTTGGTTAAGTGTCTCCCTTCGGCTCAGGTCATGATCTCAGGGTCGTGGGATCGAGTCCCACATTAAGTCCCACATGGAGTCCCACATCGGGCTCCCTGCTCAGCAGGGAGTCTGCTTCTCCCTCTGCCCCTCCCCCTGCTTACTCTCTCTCTCAAAAATAGATAAATAAAATCTTTAAAGTAAATAAATAAATAAATAAAAATAAATAAAATGGAGTGGAGAAAGACATAGTTACCTAAATGTGAAAAAATGACTCACAGTGCTATACGTTTTGACTGTAATCTGACTAATCAGTGAAGTTATTTTAGTAATATATATGAAGAAAGAAGATGGCACTAGAAAATCAAGAGTTAGTCACCTATAAAAATGTAGAAAGAGTAGTGTACCCAGAGGTAAAGGTTGGCAGTGCACGTCAAAGCGCTGGCCAGGTGAGAGTTAAATTAGTCAGTGGATTCAAATTTTCTCCTGTCTCTGGCCACGTCATTTTGGCTATCATTGCATAAAAGATGAGAATTGACAATCCTGAAAACCACAGGCTTTGGGAACTGTATTAAAAGTGTAAGATTATTCTGTGATTATCTGGCTTAATAAGGACAATCGAGCTAGACCACATCTCTGTTGAATAGGTGTTTCTGCTATTAATCATCCTGACACGAGATTAATCCTAGAATAGAGAATTAAGACTTGTGGAATCAGGCCTGAGGTTATGACTGGGGACACCATTTGTTCTCTCTGGAGCTAGGAGGGAATTTGGCTTGAACCTCAAGACTTTGAAGCTTCTACAGCAGATCTGGTATTGAGTGGTAAACTGTCCCTTGACGAACATTGATAGGCTGGGATCCAAGCCAATAACTGGTCTTATAAGAGGCCCCAGGGTGATCTGAAGTTATATGATAGTTTGAAATCTCTTTCATTATCCCTAAGCTTCAGTAAAGCCACATTCAAATGGACTAATCTGGTCTCTGCCGCCGCACTGAGGTAGAGCTATAAAAAAGCCTATACCCCAGGCGTGGAGCCAAGCAGGGCAGAGGATCCCCTCCCTAGTGGCCATGATCTGAGGTTATAACCATGGTCACTGGAGAGAGGTAGCCAACCTAAGTGGAGTGATCTCACCAGTTTTTCTACTACTTCCGGCTGTGGTCTCATGGCAGCTGGGTGAAAGGAAATCAGTAGAATTGTTCCTGGGCACACGTAAGGAGGACTGTCATGGAACTAAGGGAGGACCGTAGAGAGAGGTTCATTTCTGTGATTGGGAGGTAGGGTGGAGGAGTCATAGATTTTAAAAGGGAAGTGAAATTTACTTTGAATCACAGACCACTCTCTTGCTCACACAAGACCTCCTCTAGCCACAAAACCTCTTCTAGGTTTATTTCCTGGCCTAGAATGATTATCACTTCCTTTTCACATGGCTTGCTGCTTTATATCTTTCTTGCCCTGACTGGATACTATCTCCTCATTGAAAATTTCACTGAACTCATAAGCAGATGCCCAAATGGACATTATTTTCCATCTTGCCACCCAGTTTATTTTACCTTAATTCTTTGAAAAGTCATATTTTTGTTGTTGATTTTGCTTCTACTCAGTGTTCCTGAAAGATGATATCCGTTTGGCTTTCTATAAGCTACTCTGGAGACCAGCACAGAGCCTGGCACCTAATATCCATATGCAAAAAATATTCATTGAGTGAATGAATGGCTAGGTTATGGTTTATATTAGTATGTTGTCATTAAATGTCAGATTTGCCCTTTTCTGATTTCATGCTCATCTTCTTACTTTGTTTTTGTAAATCTTGTTGAGGTATGATATACATACAGAAAAGCTCACGAATCCTGATTACTTTTGACCTCCAGATTAAGCCAGACTAAAGGGAGAAGTATAGTTTAAAGAGGTATGGAATGTTGTAATTTCTTTACTTTTAATTTATCATTACATTCATAACTTGACATTCTGTTTTCATGCATTATTCGTGTTTGCTAGTTTAATGTAAGTCTTTCCCTGAGAATAGAAATTATAGTCAGCATCCTAAAAATTTCATGTTTCCAAGTCCCAGATCTGAAGGAAAGACCCTGGGCTTTGACAAATTCATCCCGATGACAGAATACAGCCTCAGATGTGAGAAAGCCTTCTCTGGTTCGTATGCTTCTACACAACTCATCTTGTATTGACTTCTTATTTTCACCTTCTATAGAAAAGACCAAGTATTAATCACAAGTAACATGGGACAACTCTGTAATAAATAAAAAGCTCATCCTTATTAAATATATTACATATGCAATTAACAGAAATGTGTAATCAATAGGGTGGCAATCTCTCTTGCATCTGAAAACTATTTTTAAAAAAGTTTGAGGTTGGGATGCCTGTGGCTCAGTCGGTTAAGTGTCTGCCTTCGGCTCAGGTCATGATCCCAGGGTCCTAGGTTGAGCCCTGCATTGAGCTCCCTGCTCAGCGGAGCCGGCTTCTTCTCCCTTTGCCCCTCCCCCTGCTTGTGCAAGCGCTCTCTCTCTTTCAAATAAATAAATAAAATCTTTTTAAAAAGTTAGTTTGAGATCATAAATCAAATATCACCATTCAATATGAAAGATTGCATACACATAGGGGCGCCTGGGTGGCTCAGTCGTTAAGCGTCTGCCTTCGGCTCAGGTCATGATCCCAGTGTCCTGGGATCAAGCCCCGCATCGGGCTCCCTGCCCGGCGGGAAGCCTGCCTCTCCCTCTCCCACTCCCCCTGCTTGTGTTCCCTCTCTCGCTGTGTCTCTCTCTGTCAAATAAATAAAATAAATAAAATCTTAAAAAAAAACCTTTAAAAAAAAAAAAAGAAAGATTGCATACACATAAATGATCACAAAGTACTTTTGTCCTCCACCACCCTCTTTATCCTCTGGTTCTTATAATAATTATTGAGAGCAATTTTGACATCTTTAATTAAAGGGAGGGTCTCTTCATTATGGAAACTATAAGAATAATATCCATAAGCCCGCTTTTCAAATTTGTTGTTGTTTTTTATTCTCATTTCTTTATCCATAAAGATTAGAATTGATGCATCTGTAGCCATTAACTACACAGGGTAGAAATAAAAACTACAAGCTGAGAAAATGAAGCATTTCTCACATTGTAATGAACGAGTCAGTATTTCCAAACCTTACGATGTTATACATCATAGGAGACACCTAAAGTCAGTTGAAGTCAAACCACTGTCTTTCATCCATAGATAATTAAACTGACCCCATGTTTCAAGACATAAGTCAAGGATTTTCAGGAATACAGTAATCTTTAATGGCTAACCTTCAGGAAATTTTCTTTGCAACCTGGGAAAGGTACTGAAAAGAAGCTTATGGACCAAGAAGAGAATTTAATGGGCTCTTAACCCCTTTCAATTGAGGTACAAGATGTGTGATTAGGAAATAGAGCAACTATGTAAGTCTTTCCATTCTATTTTTCACTCGGCTCAGAAAGAGTCCAGCTAGCAAAGCACAGTCACTTGAAATTGTATGTGCATCCTCATTCCTTTGAGTACTGAACTTTCACATTTATGAGAGTAAATGAGAGTAAAATCTCATCTTCCTACCTGTAAACTAGTGTATTACAATAATATCAAAAAGAGTGATTTTAATGTTACAACAGTATCAGAATATTACATTGAGTCACTCCGGTGGCTAAGCGGGGGGTGGAACCCTCCGGGACAGTGTGGTCTCAGGACCCTCGGGGTCACAGAAAGACCGGGGGTGCCTGAGTGCGGCAGAGCTCCCAGGTATCGGAGCAGGGAAGCCGGCTGCAGAGGCGGAGCCCAGGTGCGGGCTTTCAGCTCGAGGTCGCCATAAACCGTGATCCGCGGCACAGTCAGGCCCCTGCTCCTCCAGCAGGGAACCAACAAGCGGCAGATCCGTGGAGACTCACCTTCCTCCCCCAGGAGGAGCCGCACGGGAGTGCACCGCAGGGATCTGCTGGGTTTGGAGACTCCACCCGGGGTCGGGTGCCAGAGATAGAAACGCACGGTCACAGGCCGGGCGAGCACGGAGTGCGGCCGGAGACCGGGGAGACAGGAGTGACTGATGGCTTTTCTCTGGGGGCTCACTGAGGAGCGGGGCCCCGAGTTCTCGGCTCCTCCGGGGCGGAGATTGGGAGGCCGCCATTTTCACTCTCCGCCTCCAAAGCTGTACGGAAAGCTTGCAGGGAACAAAAGCCCCGGAGAGCAAACCCGAGCAGATTACTTAGCCGGGAGGGGGCAAGGGCGGGGCAAGT